>NW_012101321.1:1341155-1424757 GCF_000951045.1 Mandrillus leucophaeus | reverse complement strand
AATCCTAATGCTGATATTTTGGTCTCCATCTGTTAGGCTCCTGTGACTGCTTTCTCAATTTGTTTAAGAAAACTCTAACGATGAAACGAGGGGCCTGCAATCCAAGAACTGAAGTAGATAGGAGAAGTAATGAAAACACTCCAAGTCTACCTGCCCTGTTCAAATCAATGAGCGTCTGTGACCTCAGGTCATCGTGGAGGCTTTTGCCACTGTCTTGCTCCAACTGGATCTGCTTGATCCTCACCGTCTTGGGGATCACCTGACTCTGCTTCTTCCCTGCACAGACGCCGTATGTCAAGCTCCCATTCACAGCAATTGGGAGCCTCTGCTGGGTAATTTGGTAGCCTGCCTGCACACAAACATAGGGTACACACAGTCACTGGTCCACACATAAAAGCTGGGATTCAGTTTACTATCCCTTTTACAATGTCACACAAAGACAGGCCTTCTTAAAGCAAAAACAGTAAAAGAAAAAAAAGGAAAAGGAGAAAAAAATTAGTCGCTGCATTGCAGCCATCATTGAACCTGGTCTCTTCTGCCCCTGCCATTACTCCTTCACCCTCCCCAAATCCTCCACTCCCGATAACAACACAATAAACAACACGAATTCAGCCCATCACCCTCACTAAAGTGCTGTACTGGGGAATAACAATAATATCATTGTCAGGGACCCCTAAGAAAAGAATTTATTGTTTCCATCCAGCTCATTAGCCTAAACTCTGCATCTCATTGCCAGGCTCCTGGCAAACCCTCCTTATTCGGAATGCTGGCTAAGCATTTTGCCATCTACTCTCCACACGGCCAACAGCAGTTGCTAGTGTGTGTTTAAGCTTGTTTTGTTTCCGCTTTTTAAAGGAATCAATCATGGCAGCTGCCCTCCCTGACCCAACTTCCCTAGCTCCTCCAGCCAGAAAACGCTGTGCCACTCCCCCTCCGTTAACGGAAGGCACATGCTACTAAAGCACTGATGGATCCTGCAAGGATCCCTCACCTGCTTCTAAGTGGAAAGGAAGAATTACTTTCAAATGCACAGAGGCACCAACACGCACTAAAGAGATAGCAGGTCAATGAGGAGAACTGGAGAAGAACAGAGAATAAGAGCAAAGGCATCTGTGGCATTTTCTAGGTCCCAGGCGCTGCTCTCACTGTGTTCCACTCAGTTAATTCCACAACCATCCTTGGAAGGAGGAACAAGGCACGGAGGGATCAGGACCTTGCCCACAGTCACATACAGAGCTAGTGAGCATCAGTGTCAACGTCTGAATTCAGGTGGTCAGGCTCCAAAATCCGTGTCTTTCACCACTTGGCCAGCCATTAGTTTAAGAACTTTAACTGCATCAGAAATACTACTGTGCTTGTCAAAAGACAGACTGCTTGGCCCGACCGCAAAGGTTTCCAACTCAGTAGGTCGAGGGTGGGGCCTGAAGATTTCTATTTCTTACCGGTTCCCAGGAGATACTGACGTTAGTGCCCTGGGGACCACACTTGGAGAATCCTGCAAAAGGCTAACCCGTTTTCTATGCTGAGGCGAGAAGTCTCAATTTGTAAAACTAAGCTCTGGGTAGGTTGTTGGATAAAATATAAGATACCCAGTTAAATCTGAATTTCAGATAAACAACAAATGCTTTATTATATGAGTATGTCCCATGAAACTCTAGATTATTTGAACGATCTGGGCCAGAAAGACCAGAAAGCCACAGATGACCAAAACATCTCATTTTAGTCATATTATTACTAAATCTCCCACCTCAACCAAACTGTCTGTCACTCTTAAAAGATAAAGAAAGGTGGTTTAATTCTTTCTGCCCTACCAAACAGTAGACTTGCTGAGAGGCTGGAGGCCAGAGGGGAAAAGCAGCAGCCCCTGGAGAACGCAGTCTTACTTGTATTTTTTATTTAATTCTACTCATGCCCTCACCCACTAAAAAACAGCTCCCCCCAATCTTCAGTTCAAGGAGAATGAGGTAAAACAATATCGTCACTGTTGTTTTTCTGAATCAGACCAAATGAAACATTATTTTGGGAAACCCATTCAACATTTCAGTTTTGTTCCAGTTCGATGGTATGAAAAATTGGCTCTCACTCACATGGTGTGGCTTAAAGAAAAAAACTTTTTAATTTTCAGAAAAAAGCGGGTCAGTATGGAGTGTACTGCTCAGCCAATTACTGTTCTTGGTCCAGGTTTCTGGTTCATGTTTCCGCTTACTATTGTCCACTTACTTGCTCCTTGTGAGATGACAGAAATGTCTCCAAAGGAGACAGCCCTATTATTGGGAACTTCAACTTAAAAGCGAGACGCCCTCGCTCTGCCGACAGAGCTACAGTATGCATTTACTGTTGCATCAGCCAGAGGCTTAGCTTTTGTACTAACAGGCAATTAGCACCAAATACCACGGGCAGGCTGAGCCTGCGAACACTGGCTTCTACTCCCTGTGCAATTATGAGCGAGCCACCAGAAGCATGAGGTAAGCAAGAAGTCAGCAATCAGGACAATTGCATCCAATCTAGTAAACATCAGGGGCACCTTCCTGCATCAGGGCTGGGCAGAACTTCCCGCTGGGATGGACACAGTGCTGGCTGAAAGCATGAGAGGCACAGCCCCTTTCCCTTGCTCCGACCCCCTACAGCAGGGCTGGCCCAGCTCTGAGAACTTGCAGTGGGGTGGATCACAAAGTGTACTTACAGGGAGGTCTGCATAGAAGTAGTGCTTCCTGTCAAACAAGGACTTCTTGTTTATGTGGCAGTTCAGAGCCAGGCCTGTCATCACCGCCGCTTCTACACACCTCCTGTTGAGAACCTATGGGAACACAATACACAGTTCCTCTCAGAACCGCAGGCTGAACAAATGCTTCTCCCACACACTGACATCCTCGCTGAATATGCAACTTGGCCCTTCAACAGGCATTATCTCTGGTTCTCTGGGTGGGCAGCTCCAGTTCACAAGCCGACTGTTTGCCTGGGAATCAGGGAAATGATATAAAGAAGAAAATGCATGCAGCAGTGGGCCCCACTAGACACTTAATGAACTGCCATATCGGGAACCCTTTCCCCCAGTGCCCGGCATCAAAGCTACAGGAAGAGCCCCAGAAAAGCTTAGCAGAGCAGTTACTACATAGAATAAATCTAATCTCACTCCTTCTACAAACAGAATAAGGGGCCGGTCAGAATACACGAGAGGCACTGATTCCTGAGACGAGTCCTGATGAAGGGTGGCTTCACTTTGACAGAAAAAGAATGAACTTCTGAAAACGACGGCCGTAGCCATCTTCTCAAGGGCTAGGAAATGTGGCATAGCTGTTGCCTGGCTTTCTGTCCGTGCCAGGCCAACTCCCTAAAAGTGGAACACCAACAGAGGGCCTGTCCTACACACCAGATGACTCCGTGCTGCTGGTCTCTCTGGGGGCACCCGGCGCCCCAGTTCCCTCTGGGTCCCACCCTGCCCCACTTACAGGGGTGAATGACCAAGAAATGGCTGGCACACTTCCCAGCACCAAAGAATGTGAGCAGCCTTTAAGAACACTGGGGGTCTGGAACTACACAGACAACGAGAGATAATGTAGCCAAGGAGAAAGAGCATTAAGTTCTTGAGTCAGGTTCGAATCCCACTTCTGCCCTGACTAGGAGCCTCAGTTTCCTTGTGTCTAAAATTGGGATTTAAGATCTACTTTGCAGAACGGATAAAGTGATAGCTGGAACACCTCCCCTAAGGTAGAGATTCAATAAACACTTCATTTCCCTACTCTACTTTGGGAAAATTTTGGAGGACGTCATGTTTGCAGATGAAATATATTTCTATTTTTATTAGGATATTTATGATGTTCTTTAGTATATTTAATATGCTATTATTGATACAGATACGGCTTTCTAGTTGAGCATTTCCACACCCACCGTTTTATTTCAGCCTCACAGCAACCCTGTAAAATAAGGAATCTGTATTATTCTAATATTTCAGATTAAAAAAACAAAACTAAGACACAAAGAGTCTAAAACATTTGCCCAAATTCACAGAACTGGCAAGTGGTAAAGCGCCTGTAGTCCCAGTTACTTGGGAGGCTGAGGCAGGAGAATCACTTGAACCCGGAAGGTGGAGATTGCAGTGAGCTGAGATCTTGCCACTGCACTCCAGCCTGGGCGACAGAGCGAGACTTCATCTCAAAAAAAAAAAAAAAAAAAAAGAAACCCAAACAAATCTCCCTCCTAGTGACAACATCACATCCTTATTTTTTAGGACTCAGGTTATAAGATGGAGCCATTTCACAGTTTCTATTTGGAGTTCTTCATTCTATGCCTAATAATGTCAGCCCTGCAGCAACAAAGGTTTTCAAGAAAAGATGTGTGGGGAACAGGAGGCTCTAATTATTGATGTTTTCACTTGCCTAATGTTTGGCATTTTACTGAGCGGTTGTTACTAAGATACAAATATAGCTGGGTGGAAAATCCTGCCAAATAAAAGCCTGATGATTCGGGTCCAGGCACACAGAACGTGAAACTGGAGTCCCGACCCTGGGCTTTGCTCTTCCTGGGGCCAGAATGCAACCAGCCACGGCTGGCTCATAAACTGCCTGACTCCTGGTCTGTACCAGTTCTGCCTCATCATTCCCTCTGCTTTCCTAACCACTGCTTTCGCTCTCATTTCAAGCCACTTTGCCCCTCGGACCAAGCGCTTCCTCCTTCTAGGCATGAAGAGAACTCAGATTATTTTGTTTGTTTATTTTCGAGCACACACCATAGCCTCCCCGTGGGTGAAGAGCTGAGGACCATCACAGACTCTCACTGTGTCCGTGTGCACACAAGTACACGGGCACTTCATAAACCACCACTTTCCAGAGAAGAAGGCAGTAAAACACACAAACACTACAGTGATACTGAGAATATGCTTTAATCTTTTTTTGATGATTTAGAAGCCATGAAGTACTTCGAGGTCAGAATTACAAGCATCAATCATCACACACTACAGCTGCACCGAGGGCCTAGTAAACAAAGAGTGCTAGTTAAAAGAATGCCAAGAAAAAAAGGAATTTCCTAGGATCTTAGTCAAGCTGCTTGTGACAGATGGAGGTCCAGGTCAGCATGTTCTGAGGATAGGATACAGAATGGGAAAATTCAACTTGGGCTGTCTTCACTCCAAAAAAAATTCTTAAATGTCTATAAAGCACTAAACTTTAGGGATACAGAGATGAATAGGACTCTGTCTCTGCCCTCAATGAATCCGCAGTGGTGACATGAACCTGCCAGCGTCTGCAAACCCTTTTCAAGTTTGTCTTTCATACCAGGGTGATCCTGCTAAAATTGTGAATCTGTGGCATTCTGTTACCTGAAGTCCCTCAGTGGCCCCTGATGTTCCCACAACAAAGGCCAAGCTCTTAATGATCAAGCTCCTGCCTACATCTTCAATTTCATCTACTACCACGTCTCCCTACAACACCTCTGGTGTAGTTCTCCTGTGCAAACCGTTCGGATCTTCTGATTCTCCCCATTCTTATTCCCTTCAAAATCCTAGTGAGATGTCACCACCTCTGTGAAGCCTTCCTTGTCGTCTTTTCTGTGTACCTCTTCTGACCTTCTACACATTCCCATTGGGGCCTCTATCACAGTGGATTGAATTTGTTCACATATATTTCCACACAATTGCAAATTTCGTGAGGTTGGGAATTGTCTGTCCACCCTTATATCCCTGGAGCCTAATACAGAACCTGAAAAATTGTGGTGCTTGATTAATGTGTGTTGAACTCAAAGGAGGAGGGAGGGGATGAGTATCAATGGAAGGTTTCAGAGAGGCAGTGATGCCCCAGTCTCCTCTAAGGTGTCGTTTGTCACATGCTGGCCTGCAAACTTGTTTCTGGAAGTGCCCTGAAGTGACAACTGATTGTGTGTGATACGATCAAGATGTAACTTAAAAACTAAAAAGACTAACTTGGCTTGAAGAAAGTATGTTCCAGAATTTCTTTGTAATTAAATGACTACAAAGGATCTCAGGGTTAGCCAGAGCAGCTCTTGTTTGGAAAGAAGGCGAGCAATCTTTGGTACTCACGTAGCACACCTTTCTCAGCTGAGCCTTCAGAGGCTTCTTTTTGGCTTCAGCAAGGGTCAGCAGCGAGTATTTATTGCGTCAGGAAGTGTGCCGCACATCACACACGCATGCCATTGAATCCTCTCATTCCTAGGGTAGATACTATTATGATCCTCATCTTACAGTGATGGAAAGCATAGAGATGACATAGTTTGGCCAGGGTGACACACGGAAGTGGCAGAGCCAGGAAGTCAGACCCCAGAACCCAGGCTCTCAAACACTATATTCAATCTGAAATCTTACAAGAAAGAAGCATGTTAGTTTTAGCTATCAAGACTACTAACACCAGGCCATAACCCCAGAGCAGCACCTCAACCCAAATCCTACCGAACATCATTTAAGGCAGATGCTATTTCTAATGTGTTTCTCCCTGCCAGTTTCTCCCTCTTTAGATTTGCTTCCAGATGTTGAACTCCCAGAGGACGAGCATTGTGTTCTCTTAACTACATGAAAGAATTGAGTGTTCTTTCAGTGCAGTCTCTGACACGTGGAGGGCTTGGTGACGGGTGAGCCTACATGTTTTCTCAACGAGCAGAGGATGTTCTATTGCTAGACTTCAGAAACCCTTAGACACAGGTACCCATACAATGATTTATCAAATAAGAGGCTAATTCTTCTATTTAATCAGAAGATGAGAAAGCTGTGATGGGTAGAGGTAGGAGATGAGATAAATACACAGTGGGTGGCCAACAAATTGTATGACTAGTAGAGAGAGATAAGGCACATCATGGCCAGGAAAAAGATCTTGGGGTGGTGGGTGGCGGGAGTAGCAAATGCTTTTTAATAAAGAATTGCTTGTTTGGCTTATTGTAAGACCTGCGTAGTGCTGCAACCATAACTTCTTTGAAACCTAAGATACATCCAGCTCATAAGCAACATAAACAACTCAGTTTGCATGAGACCTCTAAGAGGACACAGCGACCCCAATTTGAGAAACAGGCTTGTAGTTTTAACATTTATTTAGCTAAACCAGACAAACATTCCCTGATCTCTGAGACCATCATTTAACAACAGCTCCTAACACTTTCAAACAAATCACCAAGTTCTCCACATTCTACTTTCTTAACATAGCATGCCTTCAGTTTTAATTCAGGTCTTTGTTTAAACACCACCCACTCCCACCAGGACTTCTGCCACTCACCACCTGGCCAGGAGGTTTCTCTGCCTCCATTTTCAGCCCTTTAGTCTCTCTTCCACACCTCTCCTAGGGCGACTTTTTTGAAGGATAAATCCGTTCATGTAATTCCTCTGCTTAAAATCCTTTTCACTGCTTCCCAGTCCTAACAGGATAAAGTCCAATTGCCTGGCAGAGGCTTCAGTGCCCTTGGTGGTCTACCCCGACCACCTCTCTAGCTTCCTCTTCCTCCAGTCCCCCTGACCACCATGTTCCCGCAGCCAGACATGAGACACGCTTTCATACAAACTGCTGCTTCCACCATGTTCCCGCAGCCAAACATGAGACACGCTTTCATACAAACTGCTGCTTCTGCTGGGAATGCTCTTCCGCATCTGATTCAGCAAGATCTTAGCATCCGGCAAGACTTTCGGATGTCACCTCTTTTGTGACATCTTTCCCACCACTACTACAGTCGAGGTCTTTCTTCCATTTAGCTCCCCTGGCACTTGGGGAACACACTGTCTCCCCAAACAGACTGAGTTCCCCGAGGGCCATCAGGTCATTTTGTCTTATTCTTCTTTGCCCCATCACCTAAATATAATACCAAGCTGATTAAATGAGATAATGAATAAGTTAACATTTCCTTCATCAACATCCAAAAGACTATACGCTGTGACATAAAAACAAAGTGTTCTACAAAAATATATGAATCAGGAAAAGGAAACCACTCTTTTAACACAGAGACTTTATTACACATGAGAGAGCAGCTGAAACGTCAAAGAGGGCACATTTGGGCAAATTAGAGATTCTCAACAGCAGGAGCCCACTCCTACCCTATAGGGTATGGAGCCATCAGAGGATGCTGGAAACACGCTAGAAGCTGGAGCCATGGGTAAGACTCACCCTCTATCAGAGACGTTGCTGGAGGCAGAGAGCGAAGGCGAAAATACCCTCTTGCTCCTTTCCTCCTACCTCTAGTCTTTTATCAGAGCCTCCTGCTGGCCTAACCCAGCCAGAAGCCAGCCAAGCGGGGGCTCTAGGATCTGTAGCCTGCAGGAGCAGCCTCCCTGCCATTCAGAGTGGAGTAGAGAAGTGGTGTAGCACAGAGCTGAGAACACACAGGCCAAAACTACCACAGCAAATACATACAGTTCTATGTTCATTTCTGTCCTTTTTTCTTTTGATAAATAAACAGCCATTCAATAAAATAATGCCACTCTCTAGTCTGTCCAGTCAACTTAAAACTGAAAATTTTGTGGATACCCTTTTCACATGCGTGGAGCCAAGAATTATGAAATCCAACTAATTTATAAGGAACATTTGTGATAACTCATCTGGATTGAACTGAACTGTAAATCTACATTAAATACCAGGAAAGGGTTTGCTAAGCAAATTAACAGAATAAAGAAGATTATATAACTTACTTAAGTCCATAACATATTCTCTAGAATTTTAGTGCTTTTATGTGAAATTCCACTAATTACAAATAAATCTATTCACAAAAGCCAGTCTCTAGGATCTATTCTGAGACATATCTTGTTATGTACTTCAAAAGAATAAAATTGAATGTCTTTCAAAATAGTCCACAATTCACACCATTTCTCTCCCCTTCCTACTTTGCCCTCAATTGGTGAGCCCATGATGCTGTAACACCCAAAGTTAGTCCAATAAGTATCTGTACATCCTTAAAAAACTGAGGCGACATGGCAAGACTAGAGTCTTTACTGAAAATCCAGCTGGCAATTCCTATCAGGCATTAAAACAAAGAATAGAAGGTGATGTTTTCCAAAAAGCCCACATGGCAATTACTCTGTGAAACTGATGCTATACATGACAAATATGATAATTGGATATAGCATGGTAAATGCTTTAATTTATGGAGAGAAAGCAATTAAGATTTATTAAGTTAAAAGAAGGCAGTAAAACAGGCCTTTATCTTACTGCTAACCATAAATTTGTCTCAAAGCATGAACTCCCTCTGATTCGTATTCAAAGCAAAAGTTACCACACGGATAAATTTTCATTACAGTTGAGAATATTGCTCCCCAGTTTCCGCACCCCTACACCGCTTCTTACCACTGAGCCCTTTTATCATCACCCAAAACAAATACAAAACCTCTTGTGCTATAATAATTAAGCTTGCTGAAGCTGGTCAGTTAGTTTTTTAAAGTGGAAATTTACCATCCAAAGGTACTCCTTTTATGCAGATATTAAATATTTATATTAACAGAACCACATAAATATATACGTTCTTTATCCTTAAACACAGGCATTGCCTAGGGACAAGGAGAATGTGAAGGCTACATTTCCTCTTTTGTGTAAATCTCTCTTTCCTGAAGGGGAAAGAAAATCAAATAGCCATTGAATAGGGAGCAACTCTGAGTCCAAAGAAGAGAAGTGTAGTCTGGCAGTTTCAGCTGTCCTCAGCTCACAGTTTTCTCTCTATTCTGAGCTCTCTTATACTAATTCCATTCCCCAGGGGCAGTCAGGAGCAAGGGGAGGAAATTTTCCTTGGTCCAGAGTGTCAAAAGTCCCATTTTTCTCATCTGGGATTTCATCCTCTTCCTGCCTTTGCCTACCTAGCAAGCTCAGGAGGCCACGGTCACCACGAGACAGGCACTTGATGCCAGCATGGTTTTTGGCACTGGGGCTATTTCTGTTTTCTTTTCTTCTTTTTGAGACAAGGTCTTACTCTGACATCCAGGTTGGAGTACAGTGGCCCGATCATAGCTCAAGGCAGCCTAGATCTTCCAGGCTCAGGGGATACTCTTTTGCCTTCTGAATAGCTGGGACCACAGGTGTGAGCCACCATGCCTGGTTAATTTTTGAATTTATATTTTGAAGAGATGAGGTCTTGCTATGTTACCCAGGCTGCTCTTGAACTCCTGGGCTCAAGTGATTTGCCTGCCTCAGCCTCCCAAAGTGCTGAGATTTCAGGCTTGAGCCACCATGCCTGGCCCTCTATTGCTTTTCCACGGACCATTGGAATACTAAGATCTGAGATTTACCTCTGGGATTTTAAAAAAAGGACAGAAAAGTCTTTGGCCTACATCAGTCCTAGGTCTACACCTAACCTGGATGAAAAGAGCTCTGCCATGATACAGTTTGGTTTGCTTGGATTTCACTTTGGGATTGGAGGCCAATGGCCCAACTACTATAGCATACATTTGTGAAGTCTCATACTTGGCTATTTAGCCATGTTAGATAGGGAGGTTACAGTGGTTGGCGGCCAGTAAAAGACAAGACGGGGTGTGTGGGTTAACTGGTCTCTATTCCTTATTCCCACAACATTCTCAACAGTTACTAATCTGGCATTACTCACTGGTGATTAACCTGATCTCTGAGAAGACTCATACTAATTGATGAATTAGGGCAAAACTTAGTCAGAAAGAACAGAATCTGAATCTCAGTCCTCACACTAGCCATGTTATCTTGTACAAATTATCTTACCTCTCTAGGCCTCACTTTCCTTATCTGTTTAGGGAAGAACAGTTACTTGGCAAGATTGACCTATGAATTAAATAAAATAACTTTTCGCACAGCAGACACTTAGTAATACTAGTTTCAGAATGAAAGTGTTATTAAATGCAAAACGCTTACCTCAATTGAATCTTTCATATGTCAACTTTTCCAGGAGGCATGGGAATTTGATGAGAAAAGGGCTAAACAGCTCCACAGATCCATTAGTTTGGATTTATAATCCAAAATAAGGCACAACAGATGCTGAAATTATATATTATGTCAACATAATATTTCCCCTTTAAATGATAACCAACCCCTTTTGTGATAATTACTTGTGTTATCTCCAGTGGAACAGACTATATTTCTTAATGTCTCAGGGAGCTTATATGACTTCATTTTCTCCATTTTATAATGAAGCAAAAATTTCCTGGATAACCTTGTATGCTTTCACATGACCAAAAAAAGCTCCCATGTGCACTAAAAGAAACAAGCTTCTAACAGGCTGAAGTTACAAACCAGTTAACTGAGCCAGTTTTTACTCCCATCTCACTCTTGCCTGCCACACATCTGTAAGTTCCTGTCTTCTAAGCTAGTAGCTACTTTTGAAATTCAATGAGAATTGATGAAGAAGAGCTGTATAAAGGACATGGGAATCAAGTAAAAACACAAAACCAAACAAACAATCAAAAATATTGCTCTTTTTGAATACAACTTTAGGATATGGCCAGGATCTTTAATGAAGAAAGATTTCTCCTACTTCAACTCTGAATATTTGTCTTTCTCTTGTCTATAATTTTTTTTTTAAAAGTATATTAATATTTAAAAAGCTAAAACACAAACTCATTCATTTTAGATTTGCCCCATACTGAAACTGCCAAGTCTTTTCTAACATGTCCTAAAATTTACTCATCAGACTCTACACCTGGAGAGATGTGATGTAACGACAAACTATTTCACATCACTGAAACCTCAAAAGGAATCAGTGATAGTAACAAGAAACATTAATTTCATGACTGAAAAGCTCTAATGATCAGAATGAGATTTACTTTCTTCTTTATATATATGATTAGTATTAAGTTGAAAGATTTGACTATTGCTAAGAAACAAAATAACTGACTTGAACCAACCAAACTCTAAGTAAGAAATGCAGCTAAGTATTCACTATTGATATGAATACAGAATCAGCTATGAACGAGGCCTATGAATATCAGAAACAAATTCCTAGAGACACCTGCCATTCTGTCAAAAGTGCACCTGCTATATATTCGCCAGCCTCACAAATGTTCTGAGAAGTGAGTCTTTGGAAGAGTCTATCAGGACAGAGACTTTTAGGAACAAAAAGCTACCTTTAATTTCATGCACCCAATAGGAATGAATATAGCATCTTCTTAGAGGCTTCTGAGTAAGTCAGAAAATCATGGAGGTTCATAAGAGAAAGAAAGAAAAAAACTTTAAACTTGCATAAGGCAAACTCCCTATTTCCTTAATTATGTTTGCTTTAGGAGTAGAAAGTAAGATAAAATAACTGGCCTGGACATTTAAAAACTGTCAATGTCATGAAGAAACGAAAGACGGAAGAGAGAGAAAGAGGAAAGGAAAGGAAAATAAACAAAAAGAAAAAGGACTAAAGAGACATGACAACTAAATGCAACGGGTGCTCTTTGACTGGATCTTTTATTGGGGGAAAAATAAAGGACAATACTGAGACAACTGTGCAAATCTGACTATGAACTGTGTTTTAAATTACAGTATTCCATCAACGTTAGCTTTCCTGACTGTGATAATCATATTGCAATCATAAAAGTGAACATTTTTATTCTTAGGAGATAGATGCTAAGATATTTAGAAAGGAAGTGCCATGACATCTGCAACTTATTCTTAAATGGCTCGTCCAAAGGAGGAAAAAAAAAATCTAGGTGCAGGATGGATTTCATTGTGCTGTTCTTTCAACCTTTCTGTAATTTTTAATTTTTTCAAAATAAAAAATGTTGAAGAGAGTGGAAGGGTTAGGTAATTCTTCTATCTAGGTGAGATGATATAAGCCTCCCACACAAAACTCAAGGAATAACTACGAAGAGAAGAAGGAGAGACCCTAAAGGAGGCAGGAGCTATTGAAACTGATGCTGGTTGGATCATGGCAGATGGGAGGCAGGACTAGATTGCAGCTCCAGACAGAGCAGCATGCGGAGGCTTGCATTGTGAATTTCACCTCCAGATCGACTGCAAGAGCAGGCCAGCAATCCTGAGAAGAGCCACAGATCTTCACAGACTGCTCCTACAGGACCCGGGAGACACCCCAAATACTCTGGGAGGTAGAAAGCCTCGGGCAAGTTTTCAAGCCCGCCTGGCCCTCTGCCTGGAAACAGACTCAGGGTGTGTTGGGAGTGAGATCCCTTGGTTTGTGTGGGAGCTGGGTGAAGCCTGAGACTGCCGACTTTCCCCTACTTCCATGACAACCTGCATGACTCAGCAGAGGCAGCCATAAATCCTCCTAGGTACCCAACTCCAGTAACCTGGGAATCTCATCCCCATTCCCCTACAGCAGCCGCAGCAAGACCCGCCCAAGGAGAGTCTGAGCTCAGACACGCCTAGCCCTGCCCCCACCTGATGGTCCTTCCCTACCCACCCTGGTAGTGGAAGACAAAGGACATACAACCTTGGGAGTTCTGCGGCCCCACCCACCACTGGTCTGTCTCCACACTACTACAGCTGAGGCTCTCTGGAAAGCGCCACCTCCTGACAGGAGGCCAACCAGCACAAAAATAGAGCATTGAACCACCAAAGCTAAGGACCCCCACGGTGTACACTGCACCCTCTGCCACTTTCACCAGAACAGGCGCTGGTATCTACGGCTGAGAAACCCATGGATGGTTCACATCACAGGACTCTGTGCAGACAACCCCCAGTGCCAGCCCGGAGCCAGGAAGACTCACTGGGTGGCTAGACCCAGAGGAGAGACAACAGTCACTGCAGTTCAGCTCAAAGGAAGCCACATCCACAAGAAAAGGGAGAGAGTATTACATCAAGGGAACACCCCGTGGGACAAGAAGATCTGAACAAGAGCCTTCAGCCCTGGACCTTTCCTCTGACAGAGCCTACCCAATGAGAAGGAACCAGAAAACCAACGCTGGTAATATGACAAAACAAGGCTTTTCAACACCCCAAAAATCACACTAGTTTACCAGCAGTGAATCCAAATCAAGAAGAAATCCCTGATTTACCTGAAAAAGAATTCAGGAGGTCAGCTATTAAGCTAATCAGGGAGGGACCAGAGAAAGGCGAAGCCCAATGCAAGGAAATCCAAAAAATGATACAAGAAGTGAATGGAGAAATATTCAAGGAAATAGATAGCTTAAAGAAAAAACAATAATGAATTCAGGAAACTTTGGACACACTTTTGGAATTGAATGACAATAATGACACAACCTATCAAAACCTCTGGGATACAGCTAAGACGGTGCTAGGGGGAAAGGTCACAGCCCTAAACACCTACATCTAAAAGTCCGAAAAAGCACAAACAGACAATCTAAGGTCACACCTCAAGAAACTAGAGAAATAAGAACAAACCAAACCTGAACCCAGCAGAAGAAAAATAACCAAGATCAGAGCAGAACTAAATGTAATTGAAACAAACAAAAAAATACAAAAGATAAATGAAACAAAAAGTTGGTTCTTTGAAAAGATAAATAACATTGATAGACCATTAGCAAGATTAACCAAGAAAAGAAGAGAGAAAAATCCAAATAACCTCACTGAGAAATGAAACAGGAGAGATTACAACTGACACCACTGACATACAAAGATCATTCAAGGCTACTAAGAATACCTTTAGGCACATAAACTAGAAAACCTAGAAGAGATGAATAGATTCCTGGAAAAATACAACTCTCCTAACTTAAATCAGGAAGAATTAGATACCCGGAACAGAACAGTAACAAGCAGCGAGATTGAAACGGTAATTTAAAAATTGCCAACCAAAAAACGTCCAGGACCAGATGATTCACTGAAGAATTCTACCAGACATTCAAAGAATTGGTATCAATCCTTTTGACACTATTCCACAAGATAAAGAAGGAACCCTCCCTAATTCATTCTATGAAGCCAGCATCACCCTAATACCAAAACCAGGAAAGGACACAACCGAAAAAGAAGATACCCTCGATGAATGATAGATGCTAAAAACCTTACAAAATACTAGCTATCTGAATCCAACAATATATCAAAAAGATAATCCACCATGATCAAGTGGGTTTCATACCAGGGATGCAGGGATGGTTTAACATACACAAGTCAATAAATGTGATACACCACATAAACAGAATCAAAAACAAAAATGACATGATCATCTCAATAGATGCAGAAAGAGTATTCGACAAAATCCAGCAACGCTTTATAATTAAACCCTCAGCAAAATTGGCATACAAGGGACATAACTTAATGTAATAAAAGCCATCTATGACAAACCCACAGCCAACATAATACTGAATGGGGAAAAGCTGAAAGCATTCCCTCTGAGAACTGGAACAAGACAAGGATGACCACTCTCACCACTCCTCTTCAACATAGTACTGGACGTCCTAGCCAGAGCAATCAGACAAGAGAAAGAATAAAAGGCATCAAACTGTCCCTGTATGCTGACGATGTGATCATTTACCTTGAAAACCCTAAAGACTCCTCCAGAAAGCTCCTAGAACTGATAAAAAAATTCAGCAAAGTTTCCAGATACAAATCACAATGTACACAATCAGTAGCTCTTCTATATACCAACAGTGACCAAGTGGAGAATCAAATCAAGAACTCAACCCCTTTTAAAACAGCTGCTAAAAAAATAAAAACCTTAGGAATATACCTAACAAAGGAGTTGAAGGACTTCTACAAGGAAAACTACAAAACACTGCTGAAAGAAATCACAAATGACACAAATAGAAACACATCCCATGCTCATGGATGGGTAGAATCAATATTGTGAAAATGACCACAGTGCCAAAAGCAATCTACAAATTCAACACAATCCCCATCAAAATACCACCATCATTCTTCACAGAGTTAGAAAAATTCATATGGAACCAAAAAAGAGCCCACATAACCAAAGCAAGACTAAGCAAAAGGAACAAATTTGGAGGCACCACACTACCTGATTTCAAACTATACTATAAGGCCACAGTCACCAAAACAGCACGGTACTGGTATAAAAATAGGCATAGACTAATGGAACAGAATAGAGAACCCAGAAATAAACCCTAATACTTATAGTCAACTGATCTTCAACAAAGCAAACAAAAACATAAAGTGGGGAAAGGACACCCTTTTCAACAAATGGTGCTGGATAATTGGTTAGCCACATGTAGCAGAATCACACTGGATTCTCATTTCTCACCTTATACAAAAATCAACTCAAGATGGATTAAGGACTTAAACCTAAGACCTGAAAGTATAAAAATTCTAGAAGATAACATTTGAAAAACCCTTCTAGACATCAGCTTAGGCAAGGATTGCATGACCAAAAACCCAAAAGCAAAAGCAATAAAAGCAACGATAAATAGCTAGGACCTAATTAAACTAAAGAACTTTTGCATGGCAAAAGGAACAGTCAGCAGAATAAACAGAAAACCCACAGAGTGGGAGAAAATCTTCAAAATCTAAACATCTGACAAAGGACTAATAACTAGTATCTATAACAAACTCAAACAAATCAGTAAGAAAAAAAAATCCCATCAAAAAGTGGGCTAAGGACATGAATAGACAATTCTCAAAAGAAGATATACAAATGGCCAACAAACATATGAAAAAATGCTCAACATCACTAATGATCAGGGAAATGCAAATCAAAACCACAATACGATACTACCTTACTCCTGCAAGAATGGCCACAATCAAAAAATCAAAAAACAGTATATGTTGGCCTGGATGCAGCAATCAGGGAACACTTCTACACTGCCGGTGGGAATGTAAACTAGTACAGCCAGTACGGAAAACACTATGGAGATTCCTTAAAGAACTAAAAGTAGAACTACCATTTGATCCAGCAATACTACTACTGGGTATCTACCCAGAAGTAAAGAAGTCATTATTCGAAAAAAAGATACTTGCACACGCATGTTCACAGCAGCACAATTTACAACTGCAAAATCGTGGAACCAACCCAAATGCCCATCAATCAACAAGTAAAGAAACTGTGGTATGTATTTATGTATGTATGTATGTGTGTGTGTGTGTGTATGTGTGTGTATATGTGTGTGTGTGTGTATATATATATATGATGGAATACTACTCAGCCATAAAAAGAAAAAAAATTAACAGCATTTGCAATGACCTAGATGGGACCGGAGACTATTATTCTAAGTAACTCAGGAATGGAAAACCAAGCATCATATGTTCTCACTGATATATGGGAGCTAAGCTATAAGGACACAAAGGCATAACAATGATACAATGGACTTTGGGGACTCGGGGGGAAGAGTGGGAGGGGGGCAAGGGATAAAAGACAACATATATGGTGCAGTGTATACTGCTTGGGTGATGGGTGCACCAGGATCTCACAAATCACCACTGAAGAACTTATTCATGGAACCAAATACCACTTGTACCCCAATAACTAACGGGAAAAAAAAAAAAGAAACTAATGCTGACTTGTAAACCCCACATTCTGCCACTTCCATTCACTGCTGCTGAAAATCAGCTCTAGAAAGGAAACATTACATATTAAAGCTATCTACTTAAACTTTTCTATGCCATAGATTCAATTAAGCTATGGGATATACTAAGGCCCTTGTGTATGTAATCAAGTATGGTGCAACCAAAATCTGTTAAGAGAATTCCACAGTATCTATAGAAAAGTATACAAACCCTGCAAATAGACACCATATACATGCACAATCAAGAGTATGAAAGGAAGATTTGTTCTTTCAACTGGTAGGAAAATAATTTTCCCCAATTATATCTTTTCTAGCTGAAAATACTTTTAGCTTCTCCCAAAGTTGTATGTGTGTCTTATTTTCTATCAGTGCTTCCATTCTGTTGCCTATGTAAGTGTACATGTATATTTATCAATTTGTGTTTCTCTGAAAGACATCTGTGACTGAAAACTTCTCATTTATTGTTACTCATACTGTTGTGAATACACGCCATCCTAAGTTATGTCAGGATAGTATGAGGTAAGTGTTTACCACTGCCACTCCCAGCCCAACTCTATTGGCCACTATGAAGGGGAAATATCTGTGCTGACATTTTAATGATGCAAAGTTAAAAACATGAGTACTGATATGGTTTGGCTGTTCCCCACCCAAATCTCATCTTGAATTCTCACATGTTGTGGGAGGGACCTGGTGGGAGGCAACTGAATCATGGGGGCAGGTCCTTCCTGCACTGCTCTTGTGATAGAGAGTAAGTCTCACGAGATCTGATGGTTTTAAAACTGGAAATTTCCTTGCCCAAGCTCTCTTCTCTTGTCTGCCGCCATGTGAGGCATGCCTTTCACCTTCTGCCATGATTGTGAGGCCTCCCCAGCCAGGTGGAACTGTAAGTGCAGTAAACCTCTTTCTTTTGTAAATTGCCCAGTCTCAGGTATGTCTTTATCAGCAGTGTAAAAACGGACTAATAGAGTAAACTGGTACAAGGAGTGGGGTGTTGCTGAAAAGATACCTGAAAATGTGGAAGTGACTTTGGATCTGGGTACCAGGCAGAGGCTGGAAGAGTTTGGAGGGCTCAGAAGAAGACAGGAAAATGTGAGAAAGTTTGCAACTTCTTAGAGACTTGTTGAATGACTCTGACCAAAAGCCTGATAGTGATATGGACAATAAGGTCCAGGCTGAGGTGGTCTCAAATGGAGATGAGGAACTTGTTGGGAACCAAAGCAAAGATGATTCTTGTTATGTTTTAGCAAAGAGATTGGTGGCATTTTGCTCCTGCTCTGGAGATTTGTGGAACTTTGAACTTGAGAGAGATGATTTAGTATCTGACAGAAGAAATTTCTAAGCGGCAAAGCATTCAAGAGGTGACTTGGGTGCTGTTAAAGGCACTCAATTTTATAAAAGAAGCAGAGCATAAAGTTTGGAAAATTTGCAGCCTGACAATGTGATAGAAAAGAAAAACCCATTTTCTGAGGAAAAATTAAAGCTGGCTGCAGAAATCTGCATAAGTAATGAGAAGCAGAATGTTAATCCCCAAGACAGGGGGAAAATGTCTCCAGGGCATATCAGAGGTCTTCACAGTAGCCCCTCCCATCACAAGCCTGGAGGCCTAGGAGAAAATGGTTTTGTGGGTCAGGCCCAGGGTGCCCCTGCTTGTGTGCAGTCTAGGGACTTGGTGCCCTGCATCCCAGCCACTCCAGCATGACTAAAAGGGGCAAAGATACAGCTTGGACTGTTGTTTCAAAAGGTGAAAGCTGCCAAGCCTTGGTAGCTCCACGTGGTATTGACCCTGTGGGTGCACATAAGTCAAGAATTGAGGTTTGGGAACCTCCACCGAGATTTCAGAAGATGTATGGAAACACCTGGATGCCCAGGCAAGTCTGCTGCCGGCGGGTTGGGGGGTCCAAATGGAGAACCTCTGCTGCTGGGCAGTGCAGAAGGGAAATGTGGAGTCAGAGCCCCCAGAACCCCCAGACAGAGTCCCTACTGAGGTACCACGCGTGAGAAGAGGGCCACCTTCCTCCAGACCCCAGAAAGGCAGATCCACTGACAGTCTGCACTGTGGGCCTGGAAAAGCCACAGATACTCAATGTCAGCCCGTGAAAGCAATCAGGAAGGAGACTGTACCCTGCAAAGCAACAGGGGTGGAGCTGCCCAAGACCATGGGAACCCACCTTTTGCATCAGCCAGCATGACCTGGATGTGAGAAGTGGAGTCAAAGGAGATCATTTTGGAGCTTTAAAATTTAACTGCCATGCTGGATTTTGGACTTGCATGGGACTTGCAGCCCCTTTGTTTTGGCCAATTTCTCCCATTTGGAATGGCTGTATTTATCCAATGGCGTACCCCCGTTGTATCTACGAAGTAACTAACTTGCTTTTGATTTTACAGGCCATAGGTGGAAGGGACTTGCCTTGTCTCAGATGAGACTTGGGACTGTGGACTTTTGAGTTAATGCTGAAATAAGTTAAGACTTTGAAGGATTGTTGGGAAGGCATGGTTGGTTTTGAAATGTGAGGACATGACATTTGGGAGGGGCCAGGGGTGGAATGATATGGTTTGGCTGTGTCTCCACCCAAATCTCATCCTGAATTCCCACATGTTGTGGGAGGGACCTGCTTGGAGGTAACTGAATCATGGGGGCAGGTCTTTCCTGTGCCGGTCTCGTGATAATGAATAAGTCTCAGGAGATCTGATGGGTTTAAAGATGGGAATTTCCTTGCACAAGCTGTCTTCTGTTGTCTGCTGCCATGTGAGACATGCCTTTCACCTTCCACCATGATTGTGAGGTCTCCCCAGCCAGGTGGAACGGTAAGTCCAATAAACCTCTTTCTTTTGTAAATTGCCCAATCTCAGGTATGTCTTTATCAGCAGTGTAAAAATGACTAATACAAGTATTATAATAATACCAAATAAAATTTACATGCCATTTGAGAATCTATGAAGTGCTTTCACATATATTAACTTCTCTGCACAGATGTAAAAGTGAAAAAGAATCAAATATAAGGTAAATAAGATAGCTATCTGGCTGTGATAAGTAAACAGAGGTTATGAGTGACTACAGGCATCTTAAATGTTACAACCAGCTATAAAGGAAAAATTCCCACTATGTTTTGTCGGAAATGAACAATTAGCAAGTATTGCAGAAGGGAATGTAATCTGGTGCTTATACTAAGAATGGGGACCAGGCAATTCTCACTTCTATTTTTAGCTGGGTTCCTGACTTCTTTGTGTCCTTGGATAAGTCAGTAAGGCCATCAGTTTCCTCTCCTATCAACTGGGGTTGGAGCCCCTGACCTTGCTCATTGGGATGGCTTATGGGTTGGCAAATATCACTGAAAATTCAAAACGCTATTGGTAATCACATATTGCCTGTCTGCATTTCCTAAGAAAGCTGCAAAGCATGACAAAGACCCTTGATTGATTACGCTTCTTGCTTCTATACTTGTAAAAGGAGATTCGTGCATCAAAATTTAGAACAGAATTATTTTAAGGCTCCCGGGAGCACTAATGTATTTTGATTTCCAGTTATTCTCCCTGCCCCAGCTCCAGTCCTTATTATAATGACGCACCCAGCGGTGAAAGGCTGGGGAACACAAAGGCTCACTAGCAAGAACCCTCTGCCACGATGAACAAAATGCTCTTCAGAGGAGCCCAGCCTGACGACCTACCCATGCCAGAATCACCAAGCCTACGTTTGTCATCTCTGGTATGCCAATGGCAAAATCACTTCCTAACTTTGCCAAGATTTTTAAAAGAGCTGAGAAAAAAAACTCCCCAAGATGCTGCAGTGTAGAAAATAGCTAACTCTCCCCACAATATTACACGTGAAGCCGAAAACACACATAAATATGGCCAAGTAAGAAAGGCCAAGTCAATGACCTCAGATGACAAGTGCGTCTAAACTTGCAGTATAAACAAAGAATTCCACAAGACTCATCCAAAAAGAGCTTCTCACATCTACTCTCAGACATGATGTGACACTGGCTTCATGCTTTTGAGGGCAGAATTTGGGCAACAGTCATTCGCCTGCCCCTAGGTTTCCATGTGACAGGACTTTGCTTTCTACTCCATATTCTCTTGTCCCCAAAAGAGTGACTTTTCTGACAAGTGACTTTGGGAAATGGAACCACATATGAGTGGGTTGGCCCCGTGGCTGAGCATTCCTATAGAAGCTTGCAGTATCAATGATCAGGACAAAGCCTAAATGAGTTCTTTCTAATCAACATGCCCACAATGATGAGACAGTTGGCTCTATTCTGGCCACGTGATAAGCTTTCTGCAGAAGCAAGTTCGTCCTCTACAAGTGAAAAGCCTGCAGTTTTGGAGACCTGAGTTCAACAGAGGCAGCAAGTACTAAAAAGCATGTGGCTAAACATCACGTTGCATTTTTCAATCAAGCTATTATCTGTAATAAAGCTGGTATGTTCATTTCCATCTGTCTGACTTCTGTGCTGATTTCTCAGTTGGTTCTGACTCAAGACGGGAAGGGAGTATTATTTTTATTGACCCACTAAAAAGACACAATATCTTCCTAGAAATTCTTTTCTAGTACAGTCGTGCATCACTTACCAATGGAGATATGTTCTAAGAAATGCCTTGTTAGGAGACCTTGCTGTTGTATGAACATCATAAGAGTGTGCTCATACAAACCTGGATGGGATAGCCCACTACGCACCTAGGCTACAGGATATAGCCTATTGCTCCTAGGCTACAAACCTGTACAGCATGTTATGCACTGAATACTGTAGGCAACCGTAACACAACAGTAAGCATTTGTGCATCTAAACATATCGTCATGTTTTATGCCACGATGACAAGATGGCTATGACATCACTGGGCCATAGGAATTTTTCAGCTCCACTGTAATTTTATGGGACCACCGTCATATATGCAGTCTGTTGTTACCAAAATGTCATTATGTAGTACATGATGTACTCATAAAAACCATCTAGCAATCCCCACAGCATCACCAATGATGCCAGAAAGCAGAAGAAACCCAACAGGGCAGCTGCCATGGCCAGGCATGTATTTCCTTTGAAGGAAGAGCTTTGCCAGGCCTGCTGTAATTTGTTAAGTTCGGGAACTGTCCATGGAAGAAAAATGAAGGGTACCCAGCTGCATGATTTCAGGCTGCGTTTTTATTATAGGCTTCTAGTATAAATCACCAGAACAAAGCCTGTATGAGCTACTCGAATGGCAGAGACAAAAATAGTGTCACAGAACACTGTTAGGTTTTTTTTTGGACTACTACATATTTATATCACCAAAAGACTCCTAAGCTTTTGTACTCCCAGGCATCTTTGGTAATGTGTTCACTTTATTTTCTGCACATTCCTACCTCTCTTTCCAGTACAGGAGTGCCCCCTTATCCATGAGGGATAGGTTCCAAGATCCCTGGGGGACGCCTGAGACCTCAGATGGTACCAAGTCTGACATAGACTATTTTTTTTCCTATCTATAGGTATGTATGATAAAAGTTTAATTTATAAATTATGCACAGCAAGAGATAAACAGTAAAAAAAAAAAAAAAGAAAATATACTGTAATCAAAGTTATATGAATGTGGTCTCTCTCAAAATATCTTATTCTCCTCTATTGAGGGTAATTGAAACCACAGAAAGTGAAACTACAGATAAGACAGTACTATTGTAATACAGATTTTTGGTTGCAGTAGTGTACAAAATTCATTCTGAACAGTTAATAATTCTAAGTAAACACTATCTTCTCTAATAAGGGCTTATTATTTTGCTCAATATCTCATCCATGTGCATATTTCTGAGGGAAAACAAACCAATAAAAGGATGTGGAAATGGGAGAAAAGCCTTTCCCAAACAATACTGGCAGTTTCTTGCTCGGGAATGAATCTGTTGGGAGATGAGCAAGCTGCTCATTACTTGGGATTACTAGGAAATCTAGTAAAAGGAAAGGAAAGGAGCATTACTAGGAAAGGAGCACCAAGTTCCTGAGAAACAATGTTGAGTCAGGGAGATGCTCTGCAGACCCAGAAGATTCACCCAGGGGGAGGCCAGACAAGGTCCCTCACGTTCGCCAAGGCTGGGGTGGAGAGGAAAGCGAACTCTCAATTTCCTCATTGATTTCTCCCACTAGAGCCAGCTGCTCCTGTCAACTCCATCATATTGCTTTTTGTTGTTCCTTAAGAGGAATGAGATGGCATCATCATTTCTACACAAAGGCTAAGGGAGAATCATTTTTTTAAGGATGAAGCTTTTTTTGGGAAACCGATCATCTTTAAAGGCAATAGGTGAGAGAGTGCATCCTTGTACATCTAGCAGGAATTTGGAAAGAGCTCAGTCACCTGATCTGTGTTTGTGATGAGAGGGCAGGTAAGAGGTACTGGGATGTACACCAATCTTGGCCCTAACTAGTGTGAACTGCAATACACACACAACGACACAGAAGAATTACAATGGGAAGGGAGGGATATCTTAATGGGACAGGGCAAGGGGGCCAGAGAGAAGTTAAAGGTGCCTTCTCTGCCCCATTCTGAGTCACCCATATTCACAGCCTGTTTCATCCCCTCCCTTCTATAAGGTTTCAACCTTAGTAAAGTTTCAGCCCAGATTTTAGATTTTGGTGGGTTTTAGATTTTGGACGGGGGTACAGGAGTCTGCCCTAAGAACTGATAGTCTGCTCTCAGACAGGCCTGGGGTCAGATGTACTAACACTGTGGTCCAGAAGCCCCCAAGCTAAGAGGTAAATATGGAAAATGGCCCGCACTTAGCCTGGAGCATCAGGCAAAAGCCAATGCAAAAGTGCTTTAAAGAGATGGACTCTCAACAAGATACCACTAATAAAGCCCTCTCAGATATGACTTCATAATTAAAAAATTACAAAATATACCAGAAAATCATCTACTTCCAGCCAGAATCAGCAGTCAAGCAAAAAGCATAACAAGATCACCCAAGAACTTCAGGTAATGGAATTACTGAACACAGACTGTAAAATAAGTAGCTGTAAAATTATGAAAGAAATAAATAACTGAATACATGAAAAAGGAACAAGATATTTTCAAAAGATTAGAGAGATTTAAAAGAGAAAAACAGAATTTCTGTAATTGAAAGATCTAGTGAACTAAAAACCTCAATGGATATGTAAAAGAGCGACTACTATAAAAAAAATTAGTGAACTAGAAGCCAGTGTAGAGAAAACTGGCCAGAATGAAGCCTGGAGAAAAGATCCTAAAAGAATTTTCCTGTGACCACTATTTGCATGGTGATATGTTTAGCTAAGAGCTGCCCATAGCCAGGCCTGCTTTCTTCATGGTGAGTCTGGGGAAATCTGATGCACAGAGCCCTGAATTGGAGGCTAATTAGGTGAGATTTCCTTTATCCATTTCTTCTGACTCAGCACTCTCGTCTTTGCTCCCTCCCTAGGTTTAGATCTCATACCTAGAGGGCATCATAATACATGGTGCATACAACCATCAACACAGCATCAGTGCTGTGTAGTCAATGCCCCTGTATGTGTATAACCATGTGGACATACATCTATAAACATAGTACATATACATCTGTTAATGAGATTAATGTTTTTGGATGTATACTCATATATACATATCTGTAAAATAACAGCCACTTACATAACTCTGACTTCCAGCAGCTCCAACTATAGTGGAACAGGTTGGGAGCCAATCACTGAACTGGAAGTGAGAAACTTTGGTTCTAATCTGAATGGAATGTTAAGAAATTGTGTGACCATGGACGAGTCCCAACAGCAGTTCTCTCATCTGTAAATTAAAAGGACTGAACTGAATGATTTTCAGGACCTCTTCCTATTCTAGTGTCACATGGTGATGCTAAATAGCTTTCATAGCATCCATGTACTTTATTTTGTAGGAGAGGTTTCTACTCAGAGCTTTGTTCTTATTTATATTTACAAATGTGATACTCTGACTTTCTGAACTAATCAGAAATAATTATTGAGAAGTGAAAAATGAGCAAATAGGGATTCCTAGAGCCAAATATACTGACAGCAGCTTTAAAAACCTGGTGAGGAACAGGTAACTATAAAAGCAGGGAAAAACACTGTACTATGAAACCTCAAAACAATGGCTATCTTTAGCCATTTACTGTAGGATCAAAAAGCTTTACACATCTCAATAGACCTTGAAGGCACCATTACAACACTGAGCAATAACTGATGTTGTTGATAAGCTTGGGTAATCAAGAAAAGGTTGTCTTATGTTCAGCCAGGACAAGAGACCCATAAAGAAGTTTAAAAAATAGCTAAAGGGTTTTAGACAGGAAAGTCCTTTCATATGGATGCCCCATGTGTGCGTATGTAAGTGTATGCAAGTATATAGGGAAATATTTATTAGGGGTGCTATACACATGTTCTATGCAAGGTACTGTCAAGTGGACCAAGAAAGATACATGAACTGCTCTTTTAGAAGCTTATAATAAAACACAGAAATCCTTATGAACAACACACATAAAACATAAAAAGATGTTCAGTCAACTGTATGAAACAAATATATATTGATAGAAAGTAGAGGCCAGGCATGGTGGCTCCTGCCTATAATCCCAGCACCTTGCGAGGCGGAGGCAGGAGGAATGCTTGAGCCCAGGAGTTAAAGAGTAGCCTGAGCAACATGGTGAGACCCAGTCTCTAAAAAAAATAAAAATAAAAAGAGTAGAAGCATTACTATTAATCTGGTTAGGTTTCAGGTGGGGAATATTGCATGCAAAACTGGTAGAGAGGTGGGGAAGTGAAAATGGCTGTGAAGAGAGAGGCTTTCAAGAACCCACTGAAAGTTAGAAAAAGATCCATGGCAGGGAAGGAGTCAAATGCTTCCCACAGGGAGGGAGGTGAGATCATGCTGCCTGCTGAACGTGAAAGTCATCATCGTCATGAGTCACTGAGTTCATGGGAGACATTCAGTTAACGAAGTTATACGGCAGGTTTAGACCATCACAAGAGTGAGAGCTGAAAAGGAACCTTCCACATTTGTGGGTATGAGCTCACAGACATATACCTCTTTTAGGGTGACAAGGGTCACTATACAAAACACCTCATCCCTGTAACACCTCACTCTCAAAAGCATGGAGGATAACTATAGAAGTGATTTGGAGAGTGACTGGCAAGAAGCAAGTCTGAGCATACAATGTAATTATAAATCTTTCAGATTACATTAAAGCAAATCATTGAAATGGAAAGAAATTTCATAGAAAATGGTCACATTTTGTCTTCTTAGTTAAATAACTAAACATCATCTACGTGTGAATGGAGAGAGAGATAAATATAGATCTGATTATAAATGTATGTATTTAAAGACCTCCCTAATGATGCTATCTTCAATTTCCGTTTCATTTCTACATTTTGAATTAAAAACAACTTTTATAATTATGTTTAGAATTAAGGGTCAGAAAAACATTTCAGAAAGCCTGAGGCTCCCTAGACTAGTCAAGTGTTTCTAAATCTAGTAGGTTCTTCAAAACAAAAGTTATCACCAATATCTTCTATGTTCAGAGTCAGAATACTGCAGATTTACCTAGTTTGAGTGAAATGTCATAAGGAATCTAAAAAATAAATTCCAAAGTACTTCAGAAAAGCATTCACATCACCATTTCTTTAGGGAGGCAAGACCCGTTCTGCTGCAATCGGCATACATATGTTCCAGAAGGAATCTCCAGCAGAAAGCACAACATTCGCATTGTTTGTTAGTTCCCAGAGGGCAGACAACACATCATATTTATTCACATCATATTTCTTCCCCTGTTCATTCCCCTTATTCTGGCTCATAATAGTATGCACTCTTGTGAATAAAAGAAAGTTTTGTAAAATGTGGTAAACAACATTCCTGTTTTCATTCCATAGCTTCCAGGGGCAATTCTAAATACCTTTGATATGGAAAGCCCTGAATGCTTTTTTAGACAGGCTGATACTGAGAAAAGAGGAGAATGTTCTTGCATATATGTGTGAAAAACAGCTTTTATGGTCTTTTCCCCAGTTCTGGAAACAAGAGGCATTCACAGTTGCTAGGGAGTTCTGTGTTACATACAGATAAGAGTTTTCAGACAAGCAAAACAAGAGCAGAGTTCCTCCTTTCTTATTAATCGAATGTAGTGCAGCCTGATTATCAGGAGTTATCTACTGTGCCACAATGAGCATTCCTACCAGCCAGCTACGGCAGAGCCGACGGTGTCCTCTCCCCTCTCTCCTGCATGGGAACTAACACCAGGAGAGGGCAAGTATTTCTGATCACAAAAAGTGAGTGTGTGTGTGTGTGTGTGTGTGTAAGCATGGGTCTGCACATGCATACATTTCAAACAAGCTTGATTCTTTGCTGAAATCTCACCATTACTGGAAATATTATTTGGCCAATTATGAAACAAACAGAACTGTAAATCGCATGACATTTTACCAAACAAATAAATTTCTTTCTTATTTTTCTTCCCATTTCACATCCATATACAAAGTATTACAAGTCAAAAAATTGGAATGATATTGTTAAATAGGAAATAACTAACTTTAAGCAAACACCCTAAGATCCTGTCTATGGATCTACAGATGAATAATTCCTTAATCAATTAAGGAAGGCTCTGCACCACAGTAAAGAGATTTCACTAGGTCAAAATAATGAGTGAAGCTGAATCCCTGCTAATAAAAACAAAGAATGCTGTCCTTAGTGTAGCTGTAATCCTGCCTATGAGCAGTGAAATGGGCTGGCTGACCTTTTCATCCTGAAGATTTATGATGGGCTTCCACAAAATTCTAAAACTAAGGGAAAATAAGAAAATAAAAAGATCCTAAAAAAACATTCAGAATAAGGGTCACTAATCAGAACGGGGAGGGGGTTGGTCAAGACAGCAGGTGTGCTCCAGTCATGCTGGGGAATAGGGAGATGGAGACAGGAGAAAGAAATGAAGTATTCTATTTATACACACATACATTTATATATACATATAAATTTACAAATACACAGATGTGTACATGCCCAGAGCCAAGCTCAAAGCAAGCAAGAAAATGCCCTGGGGTCACAGAAGTAAAGGTAGTTTAAAGCCATGTGACAACAGGGGTAATGAGGAGAGACAGGACAGCACATTTTCTACTCACTTTCTAACTGTGATAAGGACAGCAACTGCCTGGTAGGGTTGTTACGAGGTTAAAATAAGTGAATACATATAAAGCACCTAGAACAGTGCCTGCCACATGGTAAGCACTTGGTACATGGCAGTTGATTTTACTACCATTATTATTGTTAACTGGGCTGATGAGACATCAGATGTCAGTGATTTAAAGCACCTTGGGGGCAGAAGTCAAGGCCATGAGCCCATGTCGTAGGGAGCTGGTATGGCTTCCTGCATAAAGCTGTGAGCCAAAAAATATTAGTCCATTTAGAAAATCTTTTGCCACTAACTGGAGGGGTTGCTATGGAGGAGGCCAGCCGCCTCAGGCCATAGGTGAAACAGAGTCTTGAGAAATCTGAGCCCTTGACCCTGTTCCTGGCTTGGATGTGTGGAGCTTGATGCTGGCACTATCTAAGCTGTGTGGCAGTTGGGGGCCAAGAAATTAACATAGAAACCAGTTCATTCAATAAAGCCCAATGGGCCCTGGCAGAGGCCACCAGGAATTCATTCCATAGAGATACCTCCATAGTCCAGGGTACAGTACTTAAGTTAAAAATCACACTGAGCAGAATAAATAAAAACAAATTCACATCTGGACACACCCTGGCTAAAGCTATCAGAGAAACAAAACAGAGCACTGACAAGGGATGCAGACTTCTCATCAGCAATCACAGATGCCGGAGGACGATGGAAAAACGTCTTCAAGTGCCAAGGGGAAATAAATGTCAAGTTGGAATTCTATACTATTATTCCAGAGTGAGGGGGAAACAGAAACAGCTGGAGGCACACACAGACCAAGAGAGTTCATTACCCACAGACCTGGAATGCAAGAGCCACCAACAAAGGAAGAAAACGGTACCCAAAAGCAGAGTGAGATGTAAGAAGCAATATTTGCTAGAAAATGAAAAAAATCAGAGGTGTTTCCTCAACCTTTCACAACCAAACCTCAACACTTCCTCGCACCTGGAGGGGAGGGGCACACATTCCCCTCGGGGGTTACAGTGGGAGAGGGCTCCTTCTCCATGGCTCCGGAGACATTGTCTGCTTTCTCAGGAACCTTATTCTATCAATAATTCCCTCCCCCTTATATCTTTATTCCTTTAAACCTAACTTAAGTTTTTTTTTGTTTTGAGATGGAGAGTCTTGCTCTGTCGCCCAGGCTGGAGTGCAGTGGCCGGATCTCAGCTCACTGCAAGCTCCGCTTCCTGGGTTTACACCATTCTCCTGCCTCAGCCTCCCGAGTAGCTGGGACTACAGGCGCTCGCCACCTCGCCCGGCTAGTTTTTTGTACTTTTTAGTAGAGACGGGGTTTTACTGTGTTAGCCAGGATGGTCTCGATCTCCTGACTTCGTGATCCGCCCGTCTCGGCCTCCCAAAGTGCTGGGATTACAGGCTTGAGCCACCGCGCCCGGCCTAACTTAAGTTTTTTAAACAAAATATCACAGACATGTATTTTTAAATACCTGATCATGAAAAGCAGCAGTCCCCTGTCCCACCTCTTCCTAGGTCCCGTCCTGTTCCCTGGCAGCAACCCCCTTTGGATCTTTGAGCTGTCTTGTCTGGTATTTATTTTCCTATTTTTAAATAATCTGCCTGTGCCAGGGGACCTTTGGAAAATCCATCACCTGTTGGCCAAGGCTCCTGGCCATTTGCCATGTGACAATCCTTCCTTAATCTGGAAAAAAGACAGACCTGATAAACTGTCACAATGACACAGTGTACTTGTTTTAAGAACATGGACTCCCAAGACTTACCCCATTCCATTTCTAAGAGATAACTGATGTAAGTTACAAGGTAAGAGAATAACAATATGAGACATTTTGCAATATTTTTATATCTTACTTTATCACAAGAATTTACCCAAGCTTGCTACATTATATATTTTTTCTTTTCTTTTCTTTTAAAACAGGGTCTCACTTTGTCACCCAGGCTGGAGTGCCGTGGTACACTTCTCAAGCTCAAGTGATCCTCCTGTCTCAACCCCACAAGTAGCAGACTACAGGCATACCCCACCACGCCTGGCTAATTTTTGTATTTTTTTTTGTAGAGACAGGGTTTCACCATGTTGCCCAGGCTGGTCTCCAACTCCTGGGCTCAAGCCATCCACCCGCCTCAGCCTTCCAAAGTGCTGGGATTATACGCATGAGCCACTGTGTCCAGCTGCTAAATTATATTTCTATCCAAAAATAAAATATACCCACTCCCTAAAAATCCTACCATGGTAAGTTGGGTAACATACAAGTCCATAAAGTCAGGCAGAAAAAAGGATGGTAGGTCACGTCTCCCCCAGGGAAGCAGACAGACCCATCACATGCATGAGCTTGAGTATGGATGGATCTAGAATGTGCGTTTAAGTCTATTTCTCCTAAAACCAGGGTAAGGGTAAGAGTTGTGAGAACAGGGGTGTGGTACGGGCTTCATTATTTGGACTTTGAGAACAAAAAACAAACAAAAAAAAACTTTACCAGCAGAAGGCTGAGATGCCAGTACAGGTAATGTTTGATTAGTACCTAATGCTATCTTGTATATAAAATAAAAATAAATCTTGTTTTTAAAAATGCTTTTGACTACTAATCTGTCTTTTGGGAGCTCCAAATCATTTACCCATCACCTAATTAAAAAACAAAACAAAACACAGTAACAATCCCATATCCCACTTCACCACCAAAGAAAAACACAACAAAATAAAACCCATCTACTAGCTTAAGGCCTGAAAAGAAGAGGCCTCTAATCAGTGGCCAAAAATGTTCTACAGCCTATACTTAGGTTACTTTTTTCTTGCTTTACCAATTTAGAACATGACTTCCAATTATGGTAGGTAAGAATTTAGTTCTTTTCTTTCCCAATCTCCAAGTTATATCACAGTTTTTATTAAATCGGTAGCTGGTGTTTCTATTATTATTTAAATGTTTCTCTCCTAAGCTAATAAAATACTATGATTATATTTCCTTTCTTGAACATTTTGTTCTTCCTAGAAAGGCTTGCTAAATCCTTCATTTTTTTCATGTGCTTCATTTTTTATGTATCTATTGCTCATTCCTCTAAAGGCTAAATTGTATGGAAACCTTTTTTCCACACAAATCATATACCTGCTAATTCCCTACTCTCATTTTTTTCCTGGAATTCTTTATTCTGGAGCCACCTTCCTCCTCTTCCAACAGGTCTCATGGTAGAGCTGGCAACCTGAAACTTCTCTACTATTCCAGCAGGTTCCTGGGATAATGAAAGGCAAACTTTTTGAGAATCTCTCTGAAAATATCATTCTTCTACTGTCATACCTGATTGACACTGTTGGGTACAGAATTCTAGGTTAGAATTATAATTTTTTTCCCCTAAGAATGTTTAAGGCACGGTTCCATTCTCTTACAGGTGTAAGTGCTGCTGTCGAGAAGTCTGATGTCTGACTCCCAGTCCTTTGTATGTGGACCTGATTATATTTTTCTTCTCTGTAAGCTTTAGGACTTTAACTTTATTCCCAGTGTTAATAAATTTCTTGACATGACTTTATGTGAGACTATTTTTATCCCTCATGCTGGGTAGTTGGCAGGCCCTTTCCATTTAGAGATATATGTTCTTCAATTCTGGGAAATTAATCCATGTGAATCCATGTGTTTTGTTTGAGAGTTTCCTCGAGTCTGTTTTCTATTTTTTCACGAGTCTCTTATTAATCAGATGCTGAACTTCCTGGATTGATTCTCTAATTTGCTTATTTTTTTCTTCTATTGTCCAATGTACTGCACATTGGTTTTGATTTCTGGAAGATTTTCTTGACATTATTTTCTAACTTTCCTAGGGGAAGGAGAGGCACCATAATTTTAATTTCTACGAGCTCGTTTTTATCCTGTTTGTTCATTTTTTAAAAGTAATATTATGTTCCTGTTTCAAAGATGCAGCTACCTTCCCTTATCTCTCTGAGGACATTTATAAAAGCTATTAATTTTTTAAGTATTCTTTTACCCTGTGCATTATTTACAGCCTCCTATTTCCTTTAGCTTTCTTTTTTATTTTGGGCTTTGTCTATCATGTTGGAGAATCTCCTCAAGTGTCTGGTGATTTTTGGCTCTCAATCTATATTTTAAAGTAAGATACTAAAATGCCAATTAAAAGTCCCATGTAAATGCCCGGGGCTTGTTTGTCAGTGGTCTTCACTCTTAAGCAACCAGGTGGCCAGACAGATTTTTTAAAATTGAGAGACCTCCCACCATGTCAATATCTCATGTTCTTCCCACTAGGGTCACACAATCTTCAAAGAAGCTCCTGCAGATTCTTGCTTGCGGGAGGAGGGGAAGAGGAGAGATGGACACACCAGGCCACCTGAGTTCCCACATTGGGGCAGGAAAAGAACTAGGCAGGTCCTGGAGTTCGCTACAGATGCTGTCTGACACCGCCTTTCGCTCTGACTGGTGGCCTCAGGGAAAGTGTGTCATGAGCTGAATTTCTCCAAAGACTATAAATTCCGGTGGGGGTAGGGCAGCTGCCCAGGGTCAGGTAGAGAAGCTCAGATCTCACTGCTCTGTACTCAGACACTGACTAACCCCTTTGTTTTCACCTCAGCCAGCCTTCCACAATACTTGACGCCCCCACATCCTGAGCGTTTTTAAGGTTGTGTAGGACACATCATCTCAGGTCTCACTAGAGTCCCTTCCTGCAGGCGCTTAGGTCACAGTGCATCCTGCTCTGCAAAGTGAGGCCCTCCTCCACCTACCATCTCTCTCTCACACACTCTTGTCTCCTCTCCCATTCTTCTGTAGGCTTATCACATTTGCATTCTTTCACTATCATTTCAGTGGGGTTTCTTTGGGTTACAGAGAGGATGGATTAAAATGCATGTGTTCAGTTGGCCATATTAACCAAAAGCCTCTCCTGTCTTTCACCACCCCTTCTTCACTGGCTCCTTCTCATCAGCATTTTTAAAAAATTTTGTTTTACTGCAGTAAGAACACTTAACATGCAATCTATCCTCTTAAACACATTTTAAGTGTACATTATCATAGACTATATAACTCATCAGCATTTAAACATTCCCAAGTCTCTCCAATGTTAAGAAAGACATGACCAATAAATGTTTGCTCTTGATTCCATGTCTCCTCTCACTTGCTGCACTGTTGTCCTTCATAGTAAAACTTTTTGAAACACTTGCCCACACTCTCTTCTTCCTCCATGCCCTGACATTTCTCAATCCACTGCCACCTACCTTCTGTTTCCATCACACTCAAACTGTTCTTGCAAAAGATACCCTTCTTAATAAATCCAATGGGCACTTCCTAGTCCTCACTTTACTTGACCTCTCAGTAGCATCCAATGTTCTTGTATTCCCTCCTCCTCAAAACACTCACTTCCTTGGAGTTTCTGGCCCTGTACTCTCCTTATGTCTTCTTATCTCTTTGTAAATGGGATCCCCACCCCTTATCAGGGCTTATATGGTACAGGCTATGCTTTCTGCTCTAGCCTCACCTCTTGCAATGCCCATATTCAAGTTCTATGCTACAACACATGGAAAATGTTTCAGTTTCTAGAGCAAGCCACGTTGTTTGTCTTCTGGTCTTTGTACATTCTATTCACTTTTTACTTGGCCAGTTTCATCAATTCCTTGTATCTGTGTTGAATACTCTTCCTATGTGCTCCTCAAGCACCTTGTATTTCCATGACTAACATGTTTATTAGAAGGTACTGCAACTGCCTGCTTGCTTGCTCATGCTCCATGTGGGCAACACCCATATCTATCTTCTACCAAGTTCAAAACTGTGTCACTGGAGCTACACAAGGGCTAGCATAACATAGGCATCCAACATATGCCAGCTGAGTACATGAAGACACAACCGACAGAGAAGAATGAAATGTCTACAGAAAGACTACACATTACCACAATTGTTTTAAGTAACAATCCTAATTTTTTACTAAATCAAGTACCAATACCATGTTGGACCACAGAAACACTCCAAATAATTACAGATGGAAAAAAAGCTCATAAGCCTTCTTTTGTGCAATCAAAGTAATTATTTATAATTCAGAAACAATTTTATCCAATATACTAGTTTTTATTGGTTTTTATTATTTACTTAATTCTCTATACATTTCTGAAGTGATGAGAACCCCAGGTTAGTTTTTGTTGGCAGATCACTTAACTAGTGAAATCAAGGTTAAGTGACCAATTGTTATGTATAGCATTTACTTTTGCTCTCACTGGCAACATAACTGTGCACAATAACTCAGGAGAGCCTTTGTAAAGACGAAAGCCACCAATCATTATGGGTATACTAGTAGGTAAGATTTACCTTACCTATTATTAAGAGCTTTTTAATTAATTGCTTGTTATTACTTGTTAATTATCTGTTAATTAATAAGAGCACTTATTACATGCAATTACTGTCTTAAGTGTTTTAAAGGTACTGATTCATTTAATTCTCACATAAATCCAATGAGTCAATTATTCCCATTTTATAAGAAACTGATGCAAAGAAGATTAAGTAATCTACATGAAAATTCTATTCATCTCACTAGAATTTTTATCTTTAGCATTTTCCTGTGCCACTAAAAGTCTATTATAAACATTATCAGTGGCTTCATAATGTTGCACTATACTGATGTATTATAATTTATTCAATGATTCTCCCATCACTGAGAAATTGTGGTTACTTCCAATTTTCTACCTTTAAAAATAGATCTGCTATAGATATCTCTGCATATAAGTCTTTGCCCACATGTTTATTTTCCAAGGACAGATTCCTAAAAGAATTACTAGGTCAATAAATATATGTTGGGTGAATAAAGCAGTCAAATTGCCATCAATTTTGCCTAATTAGCTGTTTTTTCTTGCTTTTATGCCTACAAAGTTTCTCCCCAACCCACGGACAAACAAATATTCTCCTAGATTTTTTTGGATTTAATTTGACATTGAACTTACATTTTATATATATATGAACTTTGTTTTGATGTATGAAATGAGCAATATTTTTTCTCCAAATAGCTAACCAATTCCAAAACCATCAGTTGAATAACTTATCCTTTTCCCACTGATTTTTGCTTCTTCTTATATATATTTTCCCTTTTTGGTTTATTCTTTCGTCAGGAGGCAGTGAAACTTTGGGGAGAAAAGATAACAGGCTTAACACTGTAACTGCTGAATTTAAGGTGTTTATGAATCATTCAGATGGAAATGTATAGTAGGACACAATAGATATAGGTTTCTTGCCTAAAAGAGAGAGGGGAGCTTTATTTGAGGGTAAAAAGATTACTCAGGGGAACACAGGTAACAGAAGAATTGAAATCCAAAGAATAGGGCATGGGAAACCAACATTTCAGGGCTAAGTGGCAGAACACAGCCATGTGAGAAGGCACAATCAGCCAGGTAGAGGATAGGGAAGAAGTAGGAGAGAAGGCAGCAATATAAGCCCTGGGCAGAAAGAGTTTCAAGCACCATCATGAATCACACTTACATTTTTGGTTTACCTGATCAAAACAATAACATAATGTTCTACTAAAATCCTCAGAAGCACAAACATATTCTCAAATTATTGGTTTGTTATAAATGGAGTTCTAAGCAGAGTCTGGCTATCAGAGCATCTTTATACATCTCCATAGGGCTTAGGGAAGGACAACTGTCTAAAGGTTTTAGTATATTTTAAATCTATTTAGAGGTAAATACATAGATTTTGAAACGTTTTGAGTGACAATGCTTAATTCTGGGAGTTTAGGCATAATGTTGCTCACGTACTAAATGAGGTCCCTTAAAGGCAGAAACATTTCTGAACAAGAGGTAGATCTGCTGTCTACAGAATAACCTATTTAGGCTACTTAAACCATAAGCATTGTAGGCTCTGAAGAGGAAAACAAATCCTAGCTCATGCAAAACTGTATTTCCAGACTTTGTCTGCCATTTAATTAGTGTAAGCCAAGCTCTCAACACTCAAATGTCTCAAACACCTTCACTGTGTTACTGATATGCTTACCAGTGAACAAGCGCCTTCTTTTTTGGTGCATGACAAGTTTTACAAAGCAATTAAAATGTTGGCATTTCAATTATTTTGAATTTTTCTAATTTGTTCTAATTTTTGACCAAATTCAGGTACAACTGGAGAGTCTATTTACAGAAAACATGCTTATCTGCAAATGGATCTGTTTCTAAAGTGAACTATAATAAGTATGGCTTGATAGCCATCACACTCACAGCTGGAGAAACCTAGGAGCAACTCAGAGCTTATGCCTAATCGCTTGATAAGTAACTACCACATGGGAAAAAAATGTTTTGAATCTGGGAGGGAAAATGTAGAGGTGTTATGACAACTTGCCTTCCATTTTACTTGTCTAAATATTACTGTATTTCTACTATATCTGAATCTCTGCCCAAAAAATATGTCATATATTTATAACCAAAAAAATCACCCTTCTCAAACAAACAAAAAATCTTTCTGTAGATAGATCTCTAAGTCAGAGAAAGAAAAAGAGGGTGCATCTCCACATCTATCTTCTCCCAAAGGGACCCAGCAGCACATCAAAGGTGTTCTTTGATATGGTCTGCAGGGATGGGAGTCCTCCCTGACAGAAAATGCGAGTAAGAGAAAAGTTCCAAGACAAAGATACTGCCCCAATACAACCAAAGCTGAGTGAGGCAGGCACGCTGGAGGCACTGCCCAGAATCTTCCACTTTGGTCAGTGACTGAGAAAAGTACACCTCTGCCTCTGCAAGCCTGCCAGTGCTCAGTTCAACCAGCTTCCAGTCTTTTGTTTGTTTGTTTTTTGAGACAGAGTCTCACTCTGTCGCCCAGGCTGGAGTGCAGTGGCGTGATCTCGGCTCACTGCAAGCTCTGCCTCCCGGGTTCACACCATTCTCCTGGCTCAGCCTCCTGAGTAGCTGGAACCACAGGAGCCCACCACCATGCCCTGCTAATTTTTTGTAGTTTTACGACAGACAGGGTTTCACCATGTTAGCCAGGATGGTCTCGATCTCCTTACCTTGTGATCTGCCCGCCTCGGCCTCCCAAAGTGCTGAGATTACAGGCGTGAGCCACCATGCCCGGCCTCAACCAGCTTCCACTCTTATTTAAATGTTTGAGAGCATGGAATTCACCCATGACAATGTCTGCCCCTCCCCACCTTTGTCACCACCATGGATACACATTTCCTCCAAAGATGGCAGGAAACCCCAAACACAGTTGATATTATAGGTCCTGGACAGACCATATGGTATTTATTAGCTAAAACATTTACACTGTTCCCTTCATACTTTTCTTAAAAATCCAATCAATTATCTAAAAATATATGCAAAAAGTCTTGCTGATGGGTATACTGGGCCCAGTCATTCCATAGGATCAAGTAAAAATGAGTGGTTAATAGTTATTACAATAGTTATAATAACAATAGTTAACTCACTGCATATTATGGCTGTTTTCTACATTATTGAGTGTTTCTTAATTTGCAACAACCACAATCATTACTGGCCTTACACTAAAATCATGTGATATATGCTGCTTCCTTTGAGTTGACTCCTCCTCCTCCCTTATTTATCTGCCTGAATTCTACTGGGCTACTGAAATAGCTCAGGCCACCACCTCTTTAGTAACACTTCCATAACCAAAGGTACCCCTACCTCAATTTCTCACAATAGTCCTTTCATTTACTGAATTAGTTGTCCGTTTTCTGGGTTTCAAAACCATCCTCTGCATATTACCTTCAAAGAAGGAATCACATTGCCCTCTATTTGTTTATAAGACACATCTCCCCTACTAATTTTTGAACTCCTTAAAGGCAAGGCTCATCTTTATGACCCAGCTCATAGCACAGTATCTGATATTAGTAGGCATGCTAAAATGTTTGTGAAGTGATGAATACGTGTATGAATATGTTTAGACTTAGAAACAGCATCACAGAGATGGGTCTTTAGAAAACATTTAATACATCCCACTTCACCCAAAATTCCCTAAAGAAGTATTTCCAAACAGTTGTGTTATTATTAAAATAAGAAAATAATTTTCCATGTTCAATATAAAATAAACATTTTTCTAATGAAAATAGGATTAAATAAAAATCTTACCGGCAAAGTTCCAGGTAGAGATGCATCAAAAAAAGAAACCAAAGAATTTGGAGGTGCTGAAAAGCGAACTTGAGATCCAGAGAAGAGTTTAGAGTTGGAGGAAATCTGGGCATGAATTTCCAAACCTACCACAGCAGCCCATTTGTGTTCACTAAGAAGAAAGAGATAATGGTTAAGATGTAATTATGTTTGTCACCATGAATGAATTTCTGTAAGTCTAAACCACAAATGTTAATTTCCTATATGTGTTTTAAACTTATTACAGTGTTATATCCTTACATTAAAAATGTCATATTTTATCAGTGACTAAATAAAAAACAATTTAGAATAAGCGCCTACACTGAGATTGGCAAACTAAAATTCATTTACAACATGGCATCAGGAGGCTGATGATATAAACACGAAGGCAATAAAGGAACAATTTGGTGTCTTAAAACAATGTAGAAATGGGTATCAGGTGACAACTGCTTGGCTAACTTCAGTGAAAAGCGGCATTTAACAAATTAACTGTACCTTATCAATTAATCACTCAGTAAATGAAGAAAGCTGATCTTTCCCACATTATTTAGAATTAACATAAATGGCAAGATTCTACTACTAGAGAAATAATGATAAGTAGTTCCACATTTCTTATTTAAAAAGGAAATTCGCAACCATGTTTTGAATTCCTTTCACAAAAATGGTTTGCAAGTATAATAACCAGAGAGACACAGATATAATAAATCACCACTAAATGATACTCTTGAAAAAATTTTGCTAAACCCCATCATATTAAACCATCTGATGTGGCATATTTTTGGTCCCCCATATCACTTGCAATTCCTGAGACCTAATTTCAGGTTACTTTGTTCATGCTTATTTGCTATGAAATCTAAGAAGCTATTAAATGCTATAATAATCTCTCTTATCCGGCCAGTCCTACTCTGTTGAGTCTGTACAAAGGCCTCTCCAGGTCCTTATAAATGTGCTTATTCCCTGTGAAATCCATGTATGTTCCTATCCTGCTCTTCTCCCAAGCAATTTTGTGTGTATGTGTGTGTGTGTGTGTATATATATATATACACACACACAGATTTTACATCATTTTGTTTTGTTTCAATCATTTCAGCACATAAAGGTCTACATCTGAAGTACTGTAAGAATAAGTCCTTATTTTTAAAGTTTGGAAACACAGCCCACAAGGGAGGTGAATTAAAGAAAGAACTCGTTAGAAATTCTGCATGCAGTAAAGCATCATTCAGAGTATTTTTGCAGTTCCATTACATGAGAGAAAAAATGTTCTTTCCATTCACAGGGAAACAATCTAATTCACGAAAAGAATACAAAACTGAATACTTCTTTCAGGACAATTTCCCTCTGTTCCTCCAACTGAAAGTAAAAATAATGCCAACCAGTCTCAAAGAATAAACAAAATATTAGAAACTTGCCATATGTTTCTGTATTTAAAGAGAAACTATTTAATTCTTACATAATGAAGCATAAACAGCTGTTCAGGGGATATCTGGCCAAATAAGTAAAACTCTCTATATAATCCGAGGGAGTACCTCTTCTTTTGGCTGCGTCCTCCTAGGTCTAGACACACATATTCAACATAAAACGCCTGCACAGCTAGCTAGTGTTTTCTGACTAATGACAATAACCCACCACTACCCAGAGCTTGTAGGTAAAGGCTCCCTTTCTCCCTTTAGAACACTGCCGGCCCATATTAGCGCTAAATAAAATCAGCTACATATGATCCCGCTTCTCGTGTCACCGTCCCCACTGCTAGTGCTATTAGTAAGATGACCGAATCCACTCTTCTGTCTGTGCAGCCTTCAAGAAAATACTTGCTATTTTACACTCGCGAATTCCCCAACTACGTCTATTTGAAAATAGTGGTTTATATATGGGGGCGGAGCTGATAGAGGGCCTGTTTTGTGCTTTTATTTAGGTTTCGGGGCTCCAGGTTATAACTCAACGCCCTCCCGTCAGTCAAAACGTCTAGAAGCTGGGCTGTAATTGCCATCCTTTCCCCAGTCCTGCAGTTCCACCTTACAGTTAGGTGGGCAGAAATGGTATGAAACAGAATACCCTTTCCTCGGCTTCTGGGTCGTGTAGAGGGGCTGCTGAGCCACTGAGCTCCGTCCCCTAATCCGGTTGGATGTGGACCCAGTCGGAGCCTCTCTTCGGTGGCAAGAACCGCCGTCAACCCGGGCGAAAGTCCAATGTCTTCCACGGCCGACCCAGCGCTGCATGGGCGCCGCCATTGTAACGCCAGGGTCTTGGTCAGGTGACTCAGTCACACTGTGCCGCGAGGCTCCCTGGGAAGCGTAGTTCTGAAACTGTATTAAAAACGCTATAGGCTCGGACCGGAAGACTACTACTCCCGGCGAGCGTGGTGATTCGAAACCTGCCGGAACCCGGCAGAGAGGGGAGGGAAAGAGAAATAGAGGAGAGGGTGGGAGGGTTTCAGGGTGGGGAGGTGTGACTCCTCCTAGCGGGGAGTTGGAGAGGCTTGTGGCTCTGAGCGTGTATGTATGAGTTTGAGTGTGAGTACTTGGTGCTTGGTGCTAAGAAGCGTTGCCGGAATTTTATAACCCAGTTAACCTTGCAAGGGGAAGTAAATGACCTTGACATCTCAGCAAAGACTTCCTGAGCCCCCAAACCTACTCCGTTATATTCTATGTCTACTCTTCTACTTCGCTCAGCGATTTGTACGTTAATGCAACAAATACTTATTTGCATGCCTACCGTAATGCCAGGCTCAGTTCTGAGGCACTGTAGTTACTGCGGAGATCAAGACAGTTAAGGCCCCCATGTTAATGGAGCTTACATTCTAAAGAAGGGAGACATACAGAAGTTAACAAAAATAAGATACTTCCATATAGGTAGTAAGTGCTATGTTTAAGCAGAGGTATTTAGAGAGAAACAGCCCTAGATTGAATGTTCGTGTACATTTTAACCTCCTTTTTATCATTGACCAGTGTCAGAAACACCCTCATTGTATGCTAGGAGCAGATACCATCGTCCCAGCGGACTTCCTTCATTTTCCTGCGTCAAAACTAATACCCCTTGTTAAAACTGCCACCGATTTTTTTGTATTTGAACACAGTCTAGAGTAGTCATTTAGGCACTCTCTATTTCATTATCCTGCTTTGATTGTCCTCATAGTGCTTTTGACTACCTGATATTTATCTTCTATTTCCACAAATTCCTTGTCTGTCTTACTCACTACAGTACAAAGTAGGTTCCTCAAAAATATTTGTTGAATAAAGTAGGGCAGTGTGGAGAATGCATTTGACAAAGGATGGAGTGGATGCCCTTTGGAGCAGTAATTGTTTAGGGGAGAGATGATGAATTAGGATGGTGGCAGAGGCAAAGAGAAATGGATCTATTTGAGATAGATATGGGAAGTAAAATTGAAGGACTCTGATGGATTGGATATGATGGTGGAAGGCTAGGAGGAACAAGTAACTCCTGGATTTCTGGCTTGCATGACTGGCTGATGAGGTTATCCACCGAGATAAGGAAACCAGAAAAGGAACAGGTTTGCAAAGAAAACATATGAGTTTGGTTGCCTTGGAGACATTCAAGAGGAGGAATCAAGTAGACACCAGTGATGCCTAATTCTGAGTATAGAGCAGGGCAAGGGGAAAAGCTGCGTATTTTGTATACTTCACATTGATAGGTTTTCAGTTATTGATCAATAATCCATTGATTAAATGGCTGTAATCTTTGATCTTTTCCTTTAATACTCTTAAATTGCATATCCATATGGAAGAAGGAAAGTTTAGTTACTCTTGTTAAAATTGTCCTCATTTATTTTTTCTATCTTTTCTACTTTTTCACCCACTATCACTAATCTAAATTGCTACACCAGAAGTATCGGTCATTTGACCAAGGATGAAAATGACAAAAATGACAGGGACTGGAAGGGAGTGGTGGAGACTTGTTCCAAAATTTCTCTCTAATTGTTGCACTTTAAGGTTCAGATGATTCTCTAGATCCTTTACTAGAGTCTTCCCTCTGAGTTTCCATCTTTTCCATCTTTACTGTAGGTAAGCTAGTTTTCCCTTTCTTATTTAGCTCCTCAGGTTTTTCTGGCCCAGACTGTGGTCAGGGGAGTTGCCTCTGAGCACAAAATGGCTTCAGTTTCGTTAGAACAACAGAGGAGAATGGAACCTTGTATCTCTAGCTAAAAAGAGAGGGAGACACTTGCTACCTCATCGCTGGTAATCAGCATCTTAGAAGGCAATTCACTCCATCACATGGAAGACTGGGAATGTTTTGAAAACCACCATAAGGGAGAGCAACACATTTAATGAAAATCCTAATCTTATGGGTAAAACGCGCTATAAGGGAAGCTCATCTTTGTTTATGAAGCAGTATTATGCAGTAATAGGCTATCGCCGCAAAGGCCCCACCCCACCACTAGAGGGAGATAAAAATCCTATGCATGTAAGGGTATTTGCTTCCTTTCACAAATGGAAACCGGACAGTTTCCTGCATCTTATCTCTAATCATTGCCCTTTCAAAAATCCCATAGAACTAATCGTGGAAATAGAGACTTGTCAATAACCATCTCTTTGGCTCTCCTCTCCCTCAAGATTATTTGTCGTTTCCCGAAATACCTGTAGTTTTCCTTGTGAAAACAGAAGCACTGTTTTCTGAGAGCTCCCCCTGCCTTGCTCCTTAGCTGGTCATACTCCCACCAAACCGCCTTCTGTGGGACCATTTCTAGCCTTCCTGCTGTATGCCAAATCTGATATCTGTCAGAACTATTACTGACGGACAGCTCTCTAGCTGCGAGAGCTATTTTGGTTGCACCAACAAGGTGGCTGTCATCTGGGAGACACAGAGATTTTCATTTTCAAGGAACTCAGAAGGTAGCTGGGCAGAGTTTCTAGCAAAAACAACATTTTTCTTAGGGAGAGCCTCTCGGCTCTTATTTTATCCATAAAATTGATACACAGTACAAATAGATTTATAACAGGTTTTTAAAAAGCTATGTAAAGCAGAGCAGAATTTCGAGTTGTTACTTACAAATGGCAATAGTTAGATGTGTCTAAAATAACATGCTTGGTTTTGTTTAGTGCTCTTCAGTGGGTCTTTGAATGTCAGAGTTGGAATGAACTGGCTCACCCCTGTATTTGACTCAAAACTATGAATAAAAACACGTTGATTTCTGAACACAGATTATTTTTTATCTCAAATCTAAGTTGTGCTTAATTGTAATCATTCCCTTTCACTAGTTCACGATGGGGGAAATAATATGAAAACCCAACATCCTAGGATGGATAGTTTCTTCTGTAAGGTAGGTACAATGTGAGGGGATAATACAGGTGGTTCTAAGTTTCCATTTTTTTAAAAGAAATGAATAGTTTTGATAGAAACATTAAAATTGCAAGTGAAATGAAAAAGAGACAGTTTCCACTATCCTGGCAATGTATCTCGAAATCTATTTGTATACAGCTTTCCAGTTAAAATTGCATTAACTAATGTAGTCTTTGATTAACTATTTTTGTCCTGTGGAAACAAAGGCAATGCTTTAAAAGCATTTAGCAGGCTAATAAACAAAATGCCCCTTGTAGTCTAACAGAGCTGGAAGCAGATGGTTATCTTAGTATTTCTTAGCACAGTTGTGAGCTTGATCCCTGTCTTGGCTGTGAATTTCTGTGTGTTCTGTGGCTATGGAACTCAGCCTGCTGTCTTGAAACTTTATGCCACATGGGTAGAGACGGAAGATGGCTAGGTCAGTATATATTATCTTAAAAAAAGAGAAAGAAACCACAGCGGTAACAACAACAAAACCCACGTAAGATGATGTACATATAACAGAAATTAATAGCATCATTTATGTTGCAACTAGAAGAGCTCCTGTTTTTGAGAAAGCATTCTGAAAACACGAAGTTCCTTCATAGAAAAAAATACATTTTAAAATCCAGTTAGGTGTCATTTGGGGAAAAGAGAAAGACTGGGAATACACGTGTGCCAAGCAAATGGGAAAACAGGATTCATTTCCTTTTATTTTACCATTAAAGTCTTGATTCTGATAAAATACTGATGCAGAGGGAACAATTGCTTTCTCTAAAAGATTGTTTTGCAGCAAAGAAATCTATAACTCCTTTTTCCTTTCCAGTGCAAGGAAATAGAACACCCTGTTCAATGTTCCTGTAGAGATGAAGGGCCATATGGGGAAGATGAGGCCAGCACATTGTTGCTATTATGCCTGGACTATAAACTAGAAGCTCTCTATGGTCTCCCTTCTTCTATCTAATCTCAGGGGATGGTTTGGATGGTTTGCACTTTCCCAGGTGTTTTCTAGAAATTTTTAGAAATCTGTCTACTCCCTCAGAGCCAACAAGAATGATGTATGAAAAAGAAGCTTCACTTCCATACTTCCTTTGCTTCATGATGTACTTGAAAGAAGATACTCCCAAGTTGTAAGTAATGGGTGGTAGAACACGTTAAACTCCATGTTTCTATAAACTATGTCTTTGCATGTGGTCCTATCCCTCTATGTACTAAGAAGTTCTCTCTTTTGTGTTTTGGAATTGGATATTTGGCCTTCAAAGTTAGAGAGCTTGTACACACACTACACACAGACACACGCACACACACACACACATCACCACACGCACACTTCTAAGCAGTATCTTAATTCAGGAGCTCCAATAATAGGAACTTTTAGGTTTCAGAACAGATGATGTTTTTGTATGTCAGATGGTTCTCCTTATTTTAAGCCTAAAGATGTTGAAAAGTATGGCGTTAAAGAACTCCACCACCAAGACACGTGGACTTTGATGAGACCTTTCAGTGAATGAACTCCTACTTGCTAATTGAAGGGAAGATGTGTCAGAGTCCATCAGCGTGGTACAGAAGAGAACTGAAGAGCTTATCTTACACATCCTGCCAGGTAATTGGTGTCATCACCTGTGCATATCTGAACTGGTATTTCTGTATCTAGGCCACCCTTGAACCAAGAATGGATGGATTGCACAAAGCAATAAAGGCTGAACTCATGTTGGTGGCAGATCCTTCAGGGCTCACCACAGTTTAATGTATAGCCGTTGAGAAGAAATTTAGTGCTCCATGAAGAAGTGCCAGATTGAATTAAAATCAAGCAACAATCAGATGAAACAACCACTGAGATAAATGGAGAGAGAGAGAGAGAGAGAGAGAGAGAGAGAATTCCCAAGGATTCATGAATACTAATTAGGGGAAGACCAGCACACACATTATTCATGTCTCTTTGGAGTCTGAGTCTAGTTTCTAATTTAACAATACGATTTTGATGACTTGGCCTAGTAGTGATTTCAGCTGGTGTGAATTCCACACTTACATCAGCTTGGCTACTAAAAGGCATTTTCATCTGCTCACGTATAGTAAGAATGAAGACAAATGGTGTTAAGAATGGGACTGAGTATCGTGTTTTTCAAAAGACAAAAGAAAGTAAGAATATGTAAAATGCCTCTCTAGCAAAGAGGAGGTTTTCTAGCCCAATATTCTGTTTGTGTTCATTCCCTATAGCTGTTATCTTTCTTTCGCCTGCTGTAGCATGCTGGTATGATGTCTTTGGGAAACATTTTGTAGTACTTAAGAGAATGATGAATTTTAACATTTTACATGAATTTATTAAATAAATGCATTATCTTCTACTTATTGCATTGAAATACACAATCTCATGAAATGTTCTCATCGTTTATGAGGGCAGTTTGACATTTCACAATCTCTTAGAATTTAGTGTCTTCAGCAAATGTCAAAATGAAAAATCTTGAGTTTAGGAAAGAAAACATTTGCCTTGCTTAGTTCTTTAGGCCAGTGGTCCCCAACCTTTTTGGCACCAGGGACCAGTTTCATGGAAGAAAATTTTTCTAAGGACTCGGGGGGGCGGTGGAGTAATGATTTTGGGATGATTAAAGTGCATTACATTTATTGTCCACTTTATTTCTATTATTATTATTACATTGTAATATGTAATGAAATAATTCTACAACTCACCATAATGTAGAATCAGTGGAAGCCCTGAGCTTGTTTTTCTATAGCTAGACAATCCTATCTGGGGGTAATGGGAGATGGTGATAGATCATTAGGCATTAGATTCTCATAAGGAGCATGCAACCTAGATCCCCTGCGCGTGCAGTTCACAGTAGGATTTGTGCTCCTATGAGAATGTAATGCCGCTGCTGGTCTGACAGGAGGCACAGCTCAGGTGGAAATGCGAGTGATGGGGAGTGGCTGTAAATACAGATGAAGCTTCTCTTACTTGCCTGCCGCTCACCTCCTGCTCTATGACCCAGTTCCTAACAGGCCATGGACAAGTATTGGTCGATAGTCCAGGGGTTGGGGACCCCTACCCTAGACCAGCCATCATTTTGGGTACCTGAGGCCCTTTTCTTCAAATCTATGACTAAAGGAAATTAGCTGCTGTGTAACCATTCCTCTTATAGCAATTCTGGTTACTTCTCCAAGGAAGATCAAGAATATTTTGCAACTGGCCTACGTTGTTTATTAACTCTTTCTAGAAACTTCTACTAGGCTTATTCTTATGCCCTTGTGTTCTCTTTAGCCAACAGAGATATAAGGTATCACTTATTTCAAAGTGATAATATCCTTTTGCATTGGTTTTATTGTGCAGTGGATCAGATGAACTGTGGTTCTCACTGTGTAAGTTAATAGAAGTTGTCCATGAACTCGAAAGATAAAATTGAGTATGTGTTTTGGGTTGGAATTCTATGCCGCCATTTAATCAAATGTTGTGTTTACTCTTTCTTCTTTCAAAAAATGCTGTAACTCATTTTCAATTGTCAAGACATGGCAAGCACAGAAATGGTAATTTTCACTCTGTCTGAAATATAATGTGGCCAGACAGGCCAAATTACAGAAAATCAATTAGTTCCTGTTACAAGAGTCATGTATCTGAGGTCTTATTCTGTCTCTGGTTACTGTAGCTAATGTCCACTTCTCTCCAAAGGAATTCTTAGGAGAAAATCAACTGAAGACTTTTTTACTAGAGCAAAAACCTATAGGACCTAGACATTTAATCTTTGTCAATTAAGATAGAGACAGAAATAAATTTCTTCCTCGAATCACTTCCTCCCTTCCTATACTTTTAAACCACATACTCTTGAAAGAGAAGTTATCATTTAGTTTCTGAGGCCTAAACTTTTCAAATACTACTTCTATATTATGCTATCTATGCCTTTTTGTACAAGGTAAAGACCATAATGCTTCTCAAGCATGTGGTTTCACATAAATCTGATCTATGTCATGAACTCTTTTCTTGATCTAAATCAACTAACAAATTCAGTTGAACGAATATATCTAGGCCCAAAGTTTTTATTATTCATGATGTTCCTGTTTCATAGATTTACAGTTGCACATGCCTTCTGGGAAGAAAACACTGCCCCCAGATTTCCTCACTTTTCTCTTTTATATGCTTTTAAAGGAGGGCTTTTGTTTCAAAGATTCATTTTGGTGTCAGATAACTTCTTGAGTTACACCTAGGGAAACCCAAGACATCTAAAAATAGGAGCAACTTTTTTTTTGTAAAGATAAACAACATTAATTACTGATTTCAGAATATTACTGATTCCATTTTCCTCATCATAGAACAAGGCAGCCATAATCAAGAAAATCTTCAATTAACATTAAAGGTTGCACTCGTACTAAACCCACACTTAAAGCACAGATGTAGAAGGATTGTTTTAAAGTGTTGTTAAGAAACATAAAACTTGTGGTAAGCCAAGTTATAACTCTTGTGTTATCCAGGGCTATAATTAATTTTAAAAAAATCAAAACACTTTTAAAAATAGTCTTGTGCATTGAATTCCAGCATGCTGCTGCTTTTATGTAGAGGGATTTCTGTAAAATGCAAGTTTATTTGTAGATTGCAAGTGACTCAACGATGTTACAATATAAAAGAAAATGATACTCTAGAGTCTTTGTTTGGGGATATTAGGGGCTGTCTTGGAATACTCAGTTCACTCAGAGGATTGCTTTTAATCTGAAGCAAAAGAAATTTCATAAACTGAAATTGTTGGCCAGATGGAATTTCCTGATTAATTTTTTAGTGTTTGGTATTAAACATAATAATGAAAAGGGGAATTCTGAGAGTAAACCCAATTAACATTTCATAAAATTTATTGCTCTAAATATGGCTTACCCTTTATTTCATATCTTCCTGGATAACCTGCCTGTACCTTGAAAAACTTAACTGGTCAACTTCTCTCCCTCCTTCCCTTGCATTGCTTCCATTTCTTTGTCATTTGACTTTCTTTTCTTTTTTGTACTCTATTCATTGAGTCCTTGCAAGGCTACAGGCACCCTTCCAGTGCCTACGTTGTCCTATTCTTTATGGACCTTGGTGGAAAGAATATTTGTAACAGTTTGTAATATTAAGTGCTGGTGCTAGAATGCTGTCCCTCTTGTTGTACAAGAGACTCTTAATACCATCTGTAATCATAGACTGGCTTGCACTTGATAAAACTAGTCTTTGTGATGTTGAGAGCAAAGGTGGACATTCTCCCTATATTTTCTTTTCCTATTTATTACTTTTCTATGGTAGGTGGATATTCCCATTCACTCTCTCTCTCTCTCTCTATATATATATACACACACACACACACACACACATATATATACAGACATATATATACACACATATATATATATATTTTCATTGGATATGTGGGGATTGGAGAAACGACTTTTTGAAAATAAAATTTATCCTACCAGATTGAGATTTTTGGAGGGCAAGAACCATATTGTCCATGATTCCGTGTCCTTTCAGTTCTCAGGGCTATACCAGCTGTGCTGGCCATCATCTACCCACCGCTCCTGGGAACTATTTTCCTGTCCCCACTGAAACCCATCCACATGGCTATGTTAAGGACTGCCAAACTGAGCTAGTACTCTATGCCGGGGCTGGCTACATTATTTGTGACATTCAATGTAAAATTAAAATGCAAGATAATGTGTTCAAAAATTATTAAGAATTTCTAGATGGCAGAAGCATTATGCCAAACATAAGACCTTTCTAAGTCAGGTCGCTGTGCAGCCACACAGGTTTCATGCCCAGCTGTGCTGACCTTCCCACCTCCCACACCAGCCATGGTTTATCGAGTCCTAGGGGAAGAGAATATCTAACGCAGGTAAAACCAGAGACCTTTCTGGTTGGTTTGTTTGTACCAGAACTAAGAAAAAAAAAGTCCCAGTTGGATAAAACTGGGGACCTATCAGCTGGCTTGCTTTCAGCCTTGTGATGAATGCCATTGATGGGCTGAACACACATCATTTCATTGTATCTCAGACATGTGCTGGCAATGGTCCAAATATCATCTAAGGTACTAATAGTTTCCTAGTCTTTCTGTTGACCTGCAACTTACCGTCCACTAGCTTTGAGGCCCTAGAAGCTGGAACAGATAACCTCTTGAGCATTTTCCATTTTTGTAGTTCTCTGAGCCTATGACCAGATTCTGCAAAATGAACCTAATCTGTAGCCATACATGTGTAAAAATGCAAAAGAGTTCTTGATTTCTCATTTTTCTTGGGTAAGGTTCATGGAGCAGTCAATTGCTTAGATCTTGATAGTGTAGTGGCCACTAAGATAAAAACAAAATGAAGCAACAAAACAAAAATAACCTATCCTTTTCAAGCTAACCATCAGTCAAGGCAATTTGTTAGCATTCCAACTGTAAGATGATTCTGAGTGCTTCCTTAGGGGAAAACCGCTTAAGGTCTAAGTAAAGGGAATCTCATACCCCAGGGAACCTCCATCTTCACAGTTTCAGTCTCTTTCTCCTTTTCCCAATAGTACAACTCCCAATAATTTTCTCAAAGAGGATTTACAAAACTCTGGTAAATGAGTAAAGATAGGCTCCTGGCAGACCTCTTGACTGGCATTCTTCAGGGAGCTAGCTTTACAGGGCAACTTTGGGGGCAGGACACAGTCAGTGTTCATAGACTAGCACCTGCGCTTTGGTATTTTCTGAATTCTTTCTATTACCCTATTAGACTCTTCAAGGAAAGAAAGAAGGATCAAAGTAAATCGAAGGTCTTAGATGAAATTCAAATTTAACAAGTGATTACTTCCCAAGTTATACACAGAAACTTGGGAGGAAATTAGCTGGATATTGTGTTATGTCAAGTATTTTATAACAAAGATGCGTACAGATGGAAATCTATTCTAGCCAGGTGTGGTGGCTCACGCCTGTAATCCCAACGCTTTGGGAGCCTGAAGCTGGTGGATCACTTGAGCTCAGGAGTTTGAGACTAGCCTGGGCAACATTAGCAAAACCCCATCTCTACAAAAAAACTAAAAAATTAGCTGGGTGTGGCGGCCTGTGGTCTCAGCTACTCCGGAGGCTGAGGTGGGAGAGTCAGTTGAGCCCATGAGACAGAGGTTGTGGTGAGTTGAGAATGTGCCACTGCACTCCAGCATAAGCCACAGAGCAAGACCTTGTCTCAAAAAGCAAAATGAAACAAAAAGAAATGTATTCCAATGAGAAATGAATAATTTCTCAAAATATACCTAAAATTTAGGGTCGTAGATGCAGAGCACTTGTTGCAGAATAATATTTAGGCAAATCATTGTCCCTGGGAAGATTTTGTTTTTAAAAATATCACCTCTCTGTCAATTTATAGATGAAGATGCTGGATCCCAGCATGGAGAAAATTCATATTTTCCCAGTGTGTATCTAGAGCTATCCAGACCTTTTTGTCTCTAATCCTGACTGGGTTAATATCCAGAGCTCTGCTTTTGTACACTGCCTGAGGTAAGAAATTGATATGTGTCATGATGATGACTTACTCTTACATTAATATATTTTTTGTCCTTTCAGTTGAATACACTTTAGCCTTTTATCTCCTAAGTAAAAACAGGATAAAGCCAAGGTAAGAGCTGTAAGACTGGAAGTGAGAGCAAGCCTGCAAAGACAGTCCCCAAGGGAAGGCTCTCCTACAAATGTCCAGAAGATTATGTCCATATGTCTTTCTGGAACTGTTGCCAAGATAGTCACAGGATCAAAATTACTTCTTTGTGGCCATTATGCCGTGTCACATCTTGCAGAGCCAAAGGAATAAATTCCAGATGTACAGAACACACGTCCCTTCAGCCTCTCTCTCAGGTGGGCTGTCGACTGCAGCATTAATGCACAAATCAAAAAAGGCAGCCAGAGCCTGAAGACTTTCTGCTAGCCTATTCCTTACTGTCCACCTTCCTAATGCACTGGAGTGAAAAACCTACAGGCAGGCCCTTGTCCTTCACACTGTGTGCTCCCATGCTGGCACTCCCAGGCTAGAAAAAAAAAAAAAAAAAAAAAAAAGGAGCAAGGGAGGGAAGAGAAAACAGAGGGGAGAGATTTTATCTAGTAAAAAGCCATATTTTCAGGAACCCTTTAGTAGAGGACCTACCACAAAAATTTGACTTCTACTCCTGTCCCTTCACTGGCCAGGAAAGCATACTCTAAATACCACTCCTCTTTCTTCTCAGTGTCCCTCTCTTTATCTTCCTCCCTGATGGTCTGTCCTCCACAGCTGAATGCTTCTGAGTGTTTTCACTCTTAGAAACAGTATGATTCCTGTCAAACCACAGCTTAAACTTTACAGAAAAGCTCTTGAGCTTTCATTCCTGTAACCAAGATCAGCGATCTGTCATGTACAGTGGCATTTCCAACTGACTGCTAGAAATCTCCACCTTGATGCCCTGCCAGCACCTTGAAATTGACATGTCCACAATCTCAGCATCTTCCCTCCTGAAAGAAATATTCCTTCCCTGGACTTTTTTTTTTTTTTTTTCTGTTAATAACAAATCACTCTCTCAGTCATTTCAGCCTCAAACTTTGAAATTATATCTGATTACTCAATGATATTATCACATGTTTTCAGTGATCACCAGGTTTCTAGAATGGTGGCTAAGTGGAAGTGATGCCACCATGAAAAAATAAGCAGATGTGTGGAAGAGGATATTAATTACAATTTTGAACATTGGATTTGAGATGTCAGTGAGACGTCTAAGTATGCAGGGCTAGTGGAAAATACCACTCTGAAAGTCAAGAAGTCTGGACTGAAAACGTAAGTTTGAGAGTCATCAGATCAGTGGTAGTGAAGACATGAGAGTGATGGAGTGATGGAGTTACCCATAACAGGGGCAGAGGGCGTAATATATTTTAAAAGTTTTTAGTAGATATATTTGTTTATTTATTTCTTGGGAGCAAACATGAGGTTTCTGGATCAGAGGCAGAGTTATAACCACGTGGGTTCCCCACATCCCATTCTCCTATTTTAGGGTAATGGGATGACCAGATGTCACTCTACATATGCAAAGAAATTTTTTTCATTATAGAAGAGAAATTCTAAAATTATGGATCTGGGAATCAGTCACAAAGTTTTCTTGCATGTTTTCCCCTAGACATCTTACAGTTTTAGGTTTTACATTTTGGTCTATAATATACATGAGTTAATTTTTGTATATGGTGTGAAGTATGGATCAATGTTCTTTAAAAAAAATAGATATTCAATTGTTCAGCATCATTTGAAGGAAAGACTATCATGTCTCTACTGAATTGCCTTTGCACCATTGTAAAAAAAAAATCAATTGTTTGTGTATATGTAGATCTATTTCTGGATTCTCCATTTTATTCCATTGATTTATATGTCTATCTTTCCACCAATGCAATACTGTGTTAACTATCATATCTTTATTATAAACCTTGGTACTGGTTAGTGTTCATTCTTTAACTGCGTTCTTCATTTTCAAATTCATTTTGGCTATCCCTTGCTTTTCCATGTATATTTAAGAATCAACTTGCTAATTTCTGCCAAAAAAAAAAAAAAAAAACCTTGCTGGGTTTTTGATTGAGATTACACTGAATCTATAGATTAATTTGGGGAGAACTGATATTTTAACAATTTGAGTTGTGTTTAATTTATTGAGCTTTTCATTTAGTTCTCTAATTTCTCTCAGCAATATTTTATAGTTTTGAGTGTATTTGTGTTACACAATTTTGTCAGAATCTATCTCTAATTATATTATTTTTGGTGCTATTATAAATGACATTGCTTTAAATTTTCAATTTCTAATTGTTTATGAGTTCATAGAAATATAGTTGATTTTTTATATTGAAATGTGTAACCTTGCTGAAAACACTTATTCATTCTTTGAGTTTTTTGGTAGATTCCATCAGATTTTTTGCATGGACAATCATGTTGTCTTCAAGTAAAGTGAGTTTTACTTGTTGTTTTAAGGTCTAGATGCATTTTTGTCTTGGTTTATTGCACTGACTAGAACCTTCAGCACAAGGTTAAATAGAAACGGTGAGAATGTACATTCCTACTTTGTTCTTAATGTTAAGGGGGAAAGTATGCTTTTGTATACTTACCTCTATAGTTGCCAGTTCTGGCACTCCTTGCTCCCTTGTGTGTATATATACTTATATTTTCGTTTGTTATCAGTTGCTTTTTGCCTAAAGAAATTCCTTTAACATTTCTTATATGCAAGTCTGCTGCTGATGAATTATTGTAGCATTTATATGTGTACAAAAGTCTTTATTTTGCTTTCATTATTAAATACTTTTTGTTTTGGTTGTATGTAGAATTCTAGATTGACAGCTAGTTTATTTTTATTTCTTTTAAAGACATTGCTCCAATATCTTCTTACTTCCATTGTTTCAGACAAGAAATCAGTTGTAGTCCTTATCATTGTTTTTCTGTATATAATGTCTTTTCTCTCTGGCTGCTTATAGGATCTTCTCTTTATCACTGACTTTAAGCAATTTTGTTTGATGTGCCTTGTGCTTAAGATTTGTTTAGCTCTATATCTATGGATTTATAGGTTTCTCCAAATGTGGAAAATTTTCAGTGATTATTTTATCAAACATTTTTTCTGGCCTCCTCCTCCCTCATGCCCTTCAGGGACTCCAATTTCGTGTATATTAGGCTTCTTAAAGTTATCCCACAGCTTAATGAGGGTTTTTAAATTTTTAAAATTTCTGTATGTTTTTATTTCAATAGTTTCTATTGCTGTATCTTCAAGTTCAGTAATCTTTTTTTTTTCTGCAATGTTTCATCTGCTGTGAGTACCATACAGTGTATTTTTCATCTCAGATATACCTTTACAGTGAGGTCTATGAAGGAAGAAGCACATTCACCAGATGGACATTCAGGATCCAAATTAACTTTTCCAAAGTGGGTGTTTGGGACTTATTCTCTTTGTGCATTTGCTGAACCTCCCTTTTTTCAATATTAATTTTTATCCATGTTATGTATAGTTTAATAAGTTAGATAGTTTCTTAAGGTATATATGTTAGTTAGAATTAGTTTCATCTGTATTTAACAGAAACTCCAAATAACAGGGTCTTAAATCTATAAAGCTTACTCATTCATAATAAAAGCTGTTGCATGCTAGTCAGTCCTGGGCTTGTTTGGCAGTTCCTGAAGTTATTGGAATCATAGGCTCCTGCTACCTTTCTATTTCTCCATCCTTAGTCAGATAAGCTCCAGTCACTCATGTCTGCATTCCAGGCAGCGGGAAGATGAAAAGAGGGAAAGACAAAGGGGCATGTCTATCTGATAACTTCTGCTTACATCTCATTGGCCAGAATAAAGTCCCATTGCCACATCCAGCTGCAAGAGCACCTGAGAAGCATATCTGAGCCTACTGTTGTTATGAGTAAAATTGGGGTTTTATTACCAAGAACAAAGGGAAGAAGGCATCATTTCTAAGAAGGACTCCTGAGCCATCTTCCTTCTCACCCTAATTGTACTCCCTACAGGCAACAACTTTTAGCTCTTTTAACCGTTTTTCCTAGGATTTATTTCATATTCAGACAACAACAACATTGTGCTGCTAATTCATTATTTCCTTATTTTAAATAGGATGAAATGAGGATTTTGCCTCTCTTGTACCCTTATTCGCATACCACTTCCACTTCCCTTCACCCATTTTTCCAAAATAATTGTCATAATTTTATTCACTCAATGTTTATATTTTTATGATCATGTTAATATTATTCAAAGCTGAGTCATGTAGTATACTGTAATTACATATTCCTAAATTTTAAAAAAATTTCACTAAATTATTTTTATTTGCTTAGTTTTATATGTCTCTAGTTTATTCCTGAGCTTTTAATTTAAGCATACATTGCTTCTCAGTACAGTCAAATTTGTTTACCAATTTCATCTTCATTTGAGGGACATGCTTCTGGATCCCTTTGTTTGTTTTAGTTCTGACCTGGAATATCTGCTCTCTGGTCTTGATATATAACTGTCTTCCTGAGCAATCTCATCATCCTCACCCTGGGGATTCCCTTCACTCCTTGCATGTGTTGGGTCTCCTATTTCCTTGTTCCCATCTTATGTCTTCTTTTTTTGTTTGTTCTCTTGTTTTGGTAAGGTACATTCTCTAGTAGCTTCCAGAGAACAGACACATTGAAAGTAACTATTTTTGAAATACATATCTGAAAACTTCTTAATTCTAGCCTCATACTTGATTGATAGTTTGGATGGTTTTAGAATTCTAGATTGGAAATAATTTTCCCCAGAATTAAAAACAGATTTTTTTCTCCTAGATGTTTTAAGCCATTAGAGTTTTTCTTCATTAGTGTTCCTTTTGAAACGTGCTATGTCACTCTGCTTTCCAGTCCTTTTATGTCACCTGGTTTTTTTCTTCTTGGGATGTTTTTAAAATCTTCTTTTTATTCCTAGTGTTCTCAAATTTCATAACAGTGTCAATTTATGTGGATCTTGTTTTCATCTACTGAGCTGGACATTTCGTTGACCAGCTCAACCTGAAAATTTATAACTTTAAGGTCTGGAAAAAATTTTGAATTATTTCCCTGGTAATTCCTTCCTGTCTGTTCTTTTTCCAGAGTTCCTACTATTTGTATGTTGAGCCTCCTAGACTGATCTTTTATCTCAGTATCTTTGATACTGTGGCTTTATGCTTTGTTTTATGAATTTCTGCCATTTTAACATAATTTCAAGAAGTAACAGTAAATGCATATGTCCAGTCCTCTGCATTTAACTGGAATCCTCTGATCTCTTTCCAGATACTTTACTGCAAGTAAGGAAACTATTGTAGAAATCCATATGCCATGACTGAGATGAGCACCAGGTTTTTTTTTTTTTTTCTGGTCTGATTCTCCCACTTATCAAACTCTTCTTTAGGATATTTACACAAAGTAGAAACAAAGGCAAGTAAATGAAAGTAGAGCAGGACCAGGTGCAAGCCCCTTGGGCACATTATCCACCTTCGCTACTGCTAGGTTTACTCATTTCAGAAATGAAGGCCAATAATACCCACTTTTTATAGCTCAGGCTTGTTGTGATGAACAAATGAGGGCATGTAAATGAAGATTTTTGGAAAGATATGTAGTGGCATATAAATGTGAAAGATTATAATTCTCCAAAAGGAACATAGAACTTCCTGATGAATGCTCAATTAGAACATGCTGTTGCTCTTTTTGGCCAAGGGAAAAATTAAGGCAAGAATCCAGTAAGATAGTAGCAAGATCAGTGGAAAGGAAGATCACAGAGGAAGCTCTGGGTAGTGGATGGAGTGGAGGCTTTCAGACAGACAGACAAGATTCACACCCTGATTTCAGGACTTACTGGATCATCCATAAAGTATCCTTTTCTTCAAAATGAGCAAAATAATACCTACCTTGTAGTGTTGCTTTAAGGAACAGACTTGCAGAGACAAAAATAAATGTAAAGCCCTTGGTACAGATGGCAACCAATAAATAGTAGCAACTATCAGTGGTTAGGCTCACTGGCTCTGGAGTCAAGCTGTCTGGGTTCTGTCCCATTCTGCCATTTATGAGTCAAGTGATTTGAGGACAAATGACTCAACTTCCCTGTATCTCTTTCCTCATCTGTAAGATGGGACAGTAACATTAGCCACCTCATCTAGTGGTTGTGAATCTTAAATATGTTAGTTAATGGAAAGTATCTATAATAGAGCCCTGGCACATAAAAATCAGTGCTTAATAAAATTTAGCTATTGTGATTGTTGTTAGCTTATAAACATAGTAATTATTTCAACCATGCATTGAGTCATCATTCAGAGTCCAAATGAAGTTGCAATTTAATTTGTGTGCTGTCTTAGTCTGTTTGGGCTGCTACAACAAAATACCTTAGACTGAGCGATTTGTAAACAAAGATTTATTGCTTACAGTTCTGGAGGCTGGGAAGTCTAAGATCAAGGTACCAGCAGATTCAGTGTCTGGTGAGAACCCATTCCTCATGGATGATGCCTTCTATGTGTCCTCACATGGTAGAGGGGTTAAACAAGCTCCTTTCAGCCCCTTTTACAAGGGCACTAATCCCATTCATGAGGGTGGAACTCTCATGACCTAATTGCCTTCCAAAGGCCTAACCTGTTAATACCATCACCTTGGGGGTTAGGTTTCAACACGTGGATTTAGGGGGGATGCAATTATTCAGACAAGCATGTGCTACAGTAAATTTGCACATAATAAATAAATAGAAGTTACTTGTCCTAAGGTCAGGTGGATCATTATCTAAAAGGCCTCCAGTTCTGTGTTCCTGGTCCCATAGGTCCTTAAACCAGGGCTGGGGTGAGAACATTTGAATATGTTCTGATGTCAGGGCTCTGAGCCAAGTCCTGATACTGATTCTGAAAAGAAAAGGCCCTAAATCGAAAAACAACAAAGGGAAGAAAGATCAACTATCCCCAAATCAGCCTTCCAGATTTCATGGGCATCACCAAATAGCTTCAGACACGATGGCCTTTCCGTTTGATGCAAAAACTGAGATCTTATAGAACCTATTGAATCTTGCCTTCCTGACTTGAGATATCCATATACCAGCTGGCTATTCCACCCAGTGACTGGATGGACTATGGAGATCTCCTAAGCCAGGGGTCCCCAACCCCCAGGTGGCAGACTGGTACCAGTCTATGACCCATTAGGAATCAGACTTCACAGCAAGAGGCTAGTGACCATTACCGTCTGAGGTCCGCCTCCTGTCAGATCAGCTGTGGCATTAAGTTCTCATAGGAACATGAACCCTATTGTGAACTGCGCATGCAAGGGATCTAGGTTACGTGCTCCTTATGAGACTCTAATGGCTAATGATCTGAGGTGGAACAGTTTCCTCATGAAACCACCCCCTGACACACCTCCAGCCCAGTCCGTGGAAAATTTGTCTTCCACAAAATGGGTCCCTGGTGCCAAAAAAGTTGGGGACTGCTGCTCTAAGCTTCATCAGGCTGCAGAGCTACTCAGTGCCTCCGCACTGGGCTGCCAGCTCTACACCCTGGCATGGTTCCAAATTATCAGGATGGCAGCATTGCCCAAGCACTCAATGACTATTTTGTTGAATGAATAATCAGTGGAGGAGGAGGTAATATACTGAGTATGTATGCGTTCCTAGCATATCATGTATCTGCTATATCAAGGCAATATCTAGCTTATGGTTTTAAAGGTGATATGTAGTGTTTGCTCCCCTACCCTAAGCTCATGGCACTTGCACTGTAGTGGGTGTTGTGTTTGTGCCTGCTTTAAAAAACTGTGAACCCGTCAAAGGCAGGGGACTTATTTGTTATCTGGGTAATTTGAGGAATGGATGAATGAATGAATTTATCATTAGGCAAATATTTGTTGAGCTCCAAGCAATGATCTAGAGATATAACAGTGCTCAAGACAAATGAGGTCTGTGAGCTCATGGAGCTTACATTTTAGAGAGGGGGACAAGCTGTAAATGAATAAATGAACAAGGTAATTTCAGATAGTGAAAGCCAAGAAAACCCCTCATAAATTCTATCAGTGCAAACTTTTTGGCATTTTGTTATAAGGAAAACATAGTATGTAATTTGGCCCTGAGTGCCTTCTCTGTGCAACAGATCTCTACAGAGGAAAGAAGGATGGACTACAAGAATTTATCTAAATTACTAAACTGTAATGATCTAGTTCTCCAAAATGAGACAAGCAGCAGCACTGCTTAAGTGTTTTAACTTGGCCTGCAATTTGCTAATCAGAGGCTGGAGGTGACATGCCATAAAACTGTACAGGCTTTTAACTGATAGGTTTACAGAAGGTTCACAGCAAATCTGTGCCCTGTAATTGAAAGTTTAAAGGCACAAATCTCAGGTCATTTGAATAAAAAAGCTCAATACTCCTATCTTTTCTATCTTCTAAAAACGATAGAGAAACATATGTCAGAAATAAACTGATATAGGTCCATAACTCCCAGTGAAGAAAAAATTGAGAGCTATTGACAACCAAGTCCTTACTTAGGTAGCCACAGCACTTTTAACATGTAGGTGTGGAGAGGAAAAGTTCTTTCTTAAATACATAATAAACATATTTTGAAGATACCATTCTACCTTGTCTACATGATAAAAAGGGAAACAAACTTAATTAGCCTAGACCAAATTTCACCCTGAGGCACATAGATAACTCCCACTGTGATTGTTATGCAAAAGCCAATGTGATATTTGTGTCTCAGAATAATGTGTGTTTTTCCAAGGGCAGAAGTTGATCTTTAACATGTATGCATGTAATAATCTCCACCTGTGGCTTTCACAAAAACTTATGTTTTAGGGATTCCTGTGATGGTAGTGGTGGTGGGAGCTTCTGGTCCTCTGTGATTAGTTAGTAGTCTGTTGGTGGCCAGGAAATGGGACAAACAGCAACTGTGGCGATGAAACAGACACATGGTCAACGAGGGTCTACCCCACCAGTGCTTCTCTCCACTAGCATTGCTTGGTTTTCTTTCTAATACCTGTTCTGTAGATGCTTGAGCCAAGGAGGGGACAGAAGAAAAATAAGAAGGTCTTCTACTTTTCCTCCATAGCCATATTCCTCATGTTTAAAATTCAGCTTTAAAATCCCAGAATGAAAATCATTGACATTTGGGGGAAAGGGTGTACCTTTAAGTGTGTATTAAGTCAAATTCCATAAAATGATAAAAATAAATTACATATTTATTCTAGGCATCCATGAAAATAGTGTGACAATAAATTATTCCAAAGTGATTTCTCCTCAGAAAAGAGCTATTATACAATTTCTACCATTTTCCCTAATGTTTCACTTAGATTTATATTCATAATGTTATCAGAACACATTAATCCAAGCAAGACACTGCCCAAGAACTGCAGTTATTATTTCCTTACATACATACACATGCATGTATGAAGTTGAAGAACACGTGTGCCAATAAACAGACAAACAGACACACAAACACATGATTCTCCATCTCATAACAGTACAGTCGTTCGTGATATGCTAATTTCTACTAGGTGCCCAGTCAATTGGTTTCACAGCTTAGCTATTCATCGTCAGACAGAGTGTCTGTGTTTCCCCCATGCACTTCCAGTTCGCAGAATAGTGCCAGACTGGCATCTTGTCTTGTGACTTGATAACAGATTCCACTAATAGTGTATGCACTGGGACTAACATCCAGTCCCTCTCAGCTGGGAGAAATCTGGTAATTAGTGCCAGCCCGAAGGACTGCAAGGGCTGGGGGCCTTGCATGCCAGGTCATACGTAAGAGGCTGACTGTGAATTAACACCCTGTATATGCAAAAGGAATTGCAAAATGGGAGATTTGAAAAAAAAAAAGAAAGAAAGAAAGAAAAGAAATGAGAGAGGATATTGGGTAAAAAGTTTCCTGATATCTGCCTTCCTCCCTTTGTGAAATTGGGGATGAGACAAAATCGTCATTGTTTCATTGACTGCGACCATGCCTAGCTCTGAGCTCCATGTATTTCTCAGCACTTTGCTAGTTCTCAGTGATTATCATTATCATTATTAAGGATGGTAATAATTGACAACATGATAAACAACTTGAAAAGAGCTAGTTTCCTGAAGAAAAAATATAAGTCACTCTAATAATGGCTCTTGTACACAGGAACAAATAGAACATTTGTGTCTTGGTATTTTAAATTATGTCTTTGTTTGCTGAGGCTGGAGGGCACAGGGTGCAATTTTAAACTCCAATAAATGAACAAATGAATTAGCATTAGGAAAAAGGGTACATGTTAATCAAAACCAGCCATTTGGACTTGGGGTCCTTAATTACATGTAGATTTTCTGTCTTGCTTCTTTTTTTCTAATATCACTTATTCCTGGATTTGCAGAACTGGCCTTACCCATCATAGGAGGAAAATGTTGCTTACTGGGTGCTGAGGTTTTAGGCCGTGGCACATAAAATAGTTCTTCCGAAGGAAATCCCTTTAACAGGGTAAAGCATAAAATGCCAATATGCTAAAAGCAAGGACCAAGAAGGACCTGGAGCTCCTGAGCCAACCAGCTTCTCTCTCTGACTTTATTCAGTCACTAGCAGGAAGGAAGACAGATGTAGATATTCAGTCTCTGAAAATTTGAGAGTTAATTAATTTTTTTCCCAGAAGACTTAACAAAGACTGCTCAATAGTCTTATTGAGAAAAACGTGTGTGTTTCCTCCTACCTCTATCTTAAAACATTTTCCTGCACTTACCTGCAAGGAGAACATATTTAACTTGGTCAATCATTTCAATTAAACTGGAACTAGAAAAAATTTAACATTTCCTGCAATATGAAACAATTGCTCCAGCTTTTCGACCCCTACTCTTTCTGTAATTTACAATGACATCTAATATTGCAATAAAAACTCAAATATGATCTATGGAGCTTGACTGTATTTCTTTTTGAAGTGGTTTGGCATGAATGTATTTGTGCAACTGAACTCATTTGTTGTAAAAGATGGCAGAGTAGATTTTACCTAGGAAATCCCTTAGAATTCTAAATATACATTCTCTGGGGTATGCATTTATTTTCAGAATCTGGTAAAAAAAAAAAAAAGATAGGAATCCATTTGACTAAGAAAGCTTTTCTTGAAATATCAGCTTGGCAGATAAAGTGTCAACTTGGTGAAAATAATAATAATAAAGATGATAATATCTCTTTGGAAAACAGATTGAGCAACATTTCATCCCCTTTTTTCCATAGAGCACCAGGGGCCGGCTGTACTGAATCTTCATGAATTTACATTGCTCGCCAATGCCTCATTTCCTTGGGCATCTTTACTTAAGGCCCTAAAAGCAACTCACACATGCTTGGAGAACCATTGTCCCAGCCCTTGTTTCAAGCTTTATCATTGATTCCTCATCACCTTTAACTATACAATTGGAAAACTTCTTGCCCTGTGCTTAAGGTTGAGTTCCATCTTGGTGCACCTATGTTTGTTTCCTCTTGGAGCCACTAAGCACAGTTTCTGAGTATGGAGAAGTCTTTTCTAGATATCCCACATGTTCTGGTTGAGCTAACAACCCACCTGCAACTATACCCTCCAACAACTTCTGCACCTGTGAAGAGACAGAGAACATCCCACTTTTTGTGCAAGGGGCTTTGCTTCCTCTGTGTTCTTCCCTGTCCTGGGCGAATACCCTATTGAAGTGTTTCCTTGCAGAGCATTGCTGTTCATTTCTTCAGGCTACCGTCAAAAACGGCCACAAACTGAGTTGCCTGAAGCAAGAGAAACTTATTCTTGTACAGTTCTGGAGGCCAGAAGTCCAACATCAAGGCGTTGGCAGGGTTGGTTCCTGCTAGAGTTTCCCAGGGAGAATCTATTTCTTTTCTCTGCTGGCTTCTACTGTTTGCTAGCAAGACTTGGCATTCCTTGGCCTGTGGCTGCTTAACTCCCACCTCTGCCTACTTCTTCACGTTGCATCCTCTCCTGTTTGTGTCTGTGTCTGTGTCTCTTATCCTCTTCTTATAAGGACAATAGTCATGTTGGATTAGCGCCCCCCCTCCGACCCCAGTCTGGTATGACTTCATCTTAACTTGATTACATCTGCAAGGACCCTATTTACTGTTGTCCAAAAGACCACCAAGATGGCTAAATGGTAGAAAGGACAGGTTTATTGGTGATATCAGTTTGCAAGCCAGGCAGAGAAAGTCTCCAGTGTAGAATGAAGGTGCTCTCTTTTGGAAGAGGGGAAGGGGGGCAGGTTGGGTTTCATGCCCCTCAGGGTCTGTATTAGACAGTAGAGTCATGTATATTCAGCAGGTTCAGGAGAGAAGCTGTATATATTTATGAGGGTAACTGAGCACATGTGTAATGGGTAAATGCATATGTGACATACATTCCATGTTCACTTTGGGGAGGGGTTTTAGATTAAAATGACATAGAATTTGGCTCTTTATGTCAAAAGGTGAACTATGGGATGCAATGACAGTTTGTGCACAGTGTCTATAGGCTGGTTGAAACTGGTGTAAGGTTTGCAATTGCTTATCAGAAAAGAATGTTTTTAAGGCTGGTCCTGCTGTGCAATCAGAGTTGTAGTGGTCTGGGTTATAAATCAGAGCCCATAGCTCCTGTTGTTAGGAAGTTTCGCTATAGGAATTTAGAAATTAGTCATGCGAGCCTGGACCTGAACCCTTGACCATAGATAACTTTGTTTCCTTAATCTTTGGGTCCATCGTGATAAATGGGCATCTGTTTTGGTCTCTCAGATCACATTCCATGTAGGTCACATTTACAGGTATTGAGGGTTAGAACTTAAACATATCATTTTGGGGGACACAATTTAATCCATAACAGTATTATAATCTTTGTTTACATTGTTACCTTTTTTACTTTATTTTGTAATAGCCTGATGGGTTCATCTTGCCCACTGCCCAGAAAAACAAATGCACCGAGAACGGTAAGTATTGCAGCAAAGAAAGAGTTTAATTATCACAGGACCAGCCAAGTGGATGAACAGAAGACATTCCTCAAATCTGCCTCACTGAGAGCTTAGAGGCCAGGGTTTTTAAAGTTAATTTGGCAAACAGGGGACTTTGGAATGGGTGCTGTTAATTGGTTGGGGATGAAATCATAACAGTGTCCAAACCGTCCATGCCTACTGATTTAGTGCCTGGGTGATGGTCACCAGTTAAATCAATTCCTTGATATGTGTTATGGGTCTGGTGGAGTCAGTCAGGATGCAAAAGTCTGAAAATTATGTCAGAGACTTATCTTGGGTTTTGACAATAATGATGTTATCTATAGGAGCCAATTGGGGACACCACAAATCTTGTGACCTCGGCTCCATGACTCAGCACTAAGGGATTTTAGAAAGGCAAGATAGGGAACAATGGCTGGTTATTCTTTAACTATGCTTATGTCTTCCAGAATGTAGTCCCCTTCCATAATCATAACCTTGCAGCCTTTCATTAGTCTTACAAAGGTGGTTTTGGTCCCTGAGCAAAAAGGGAGTTAGTTTCTGGAAAGGACTGTAATCATCTTTGTTTTAAAGTTAACAAAGACAGCTTGTAAGATTAGAAGCAAGGTGGAGTCAACTATGTCAGATTTCTTTCACTGTCATAATTTTTGCAAAGGCAGTTTCAGTTCCGAGCACTTTGGGACAGTTCTCTATTGACTATATATATCTCAACATCTGGTACATCATAGTGCTCAGTAAATAATGACTGATTAATGAATAAGCAAACTATGCCTATTCATAATCACTGTGTTGGGGTTTGGGGAAATGTTGACGTTTGATAGAAAGAAGCACCCCAGGATCTTGCCTAGGTGTCTAGAATCCATTATCCTTTGGATGTTAACTGCAGTGGGTACAAACAAACACTACAATGTCACTTCATAAAACTGGTTCCAAAATTTCAATAAACCTGATAGAAATGGTATGTGTATACAGAGAAAGGCTGTACAGGCTAACCAAAATGTCAAGTTTCCTTGCATTTAACTGAGAATTTATATTAATGGGAATTGAGAGTGGCTCAGAAAAGCAAAAGCTCAGTCTTCTCTGCTTGATGGCATTGCAAGGTCAATTTGAAGGAGCCAAGCCCTACACCGGGGTGGTCTCTTACGCAGTACTAAGTAGAGGGTGGACTGAGCAGAGGGCAAGTGCTCACATTTGCCCTTGGTGTTGCTCTCACTATCTTCACTTATTTACAACAAATACCCTTCTCTGGTCCAAAGCTGGCCCACTGACTCTCTCCTTTTCTCTTCTTCCTCCTCACTCCCTGACTCTTCCCCAGGCTTTTTTTTTTTTTTTTTTCCATCCCCTGTCTTACATCCTCCTCTTATGGGGCAACAAACCTTACTGGCTTACCTGTCTTAGGGGAAAGGGATAGCTTCTTACCACAGAAGAGCTCCAAATAGGCCCCTTAATAAAATGGATATTAGAGGAATTTGGAAAATCCTCTCAATACAAATGCCTGGCTTGTAAAGCTATTGTTTTGCTGCATAATCCTATTTTGCATGTCAGAAGTGAATACTATCCTCCCCCTTTTTCTTTGTTACTTCTACAATAAATTCTAGTCTCCCCCAGGCAGATGGATACCTTGGGCCTACTAATACAAAAACTAACCAAAAAGCTGATTAAGTAATTTTCAAAATATCTCTTCTAATAAATTAAGTAATTACAAGATACACAGTGACAAGTGCCAAAGAAGAAATCAGTTGAGTGATGAGACAGCCTGAGTAACTTGGTGAGGAGTTTACAGAGGGCTTTCCAGCCCACGGAACAGCTTTGGAGGGAGAAAAACTTAGCAGGAGGGCCCCAAAGAGACCATATTATTCTCTTCATTAAGGCATGGGCCACATTTTACCACTGCCTTGACCAGCCAACCATTTAATTTTACTCTGCAGTTTTCCCCCTTTACTTCAGACTGACAAGCATCTTCTAAGTGATTTAGTCTTGGGTAAAGTTTGTGACATTCTCAGAGACCCTTATCTAGTGATTTTTAAAATGTTCTAAAAACCTATCATTTTCATGTTGGAGCCTAGAGGAGGGAAGAGGAAGAACTAGAATCTTATTTTGATGCCATTGTCAGGACTCAGAACACAATATCCCCAAGTATGGCACCTTGGCATGCTGAGTATTTTTGAGCTGAAGAAGACAGGAACGCCTCAGAAACAAGAAGGTCCCTCTGATCTTCTGACATCCTATCTCCCACACTGCTTTCTTCCCCTAAGCAGGTCATATAAACTAGAATTCTTCTCCCCAAATCAAGTTATAAGACCTAGGACATTCTCCTCCCACCTCCCTCCTGTGTCCTGCCCCATACCTGGGGTTGTGGGGAAGGCATGTCTTACAGACACACAGCAAACAATCTGAACAAATAGGGCTTTCTGTATTCCCCTAAGTTTATTACTATTAGGTCATCCTTCCTTTTTTTTCTTTTCTTTTCTTCTTCTTTTTCTTTCTTTCTTTTCTTTTTTTTGAGACGGAGTCTCGCTCTGTCCCCAGGCTGGAGTGCAGTGGCGCGATCTCGGCTCACTGCAAACTCCCTCTCTCGGGTTCACGCCATTCTCCTGCCTCAGCCTCCCTAGTAGCTGGGAATACAGGCGCCCACCACCACGCCTGGCTAATGTTTTTGTATTTTTTAGTACAGACGGGGTTTCACTATGTTAGCCAGGATGGTCTCAATCTCCTGACCTTGTGATCCACCCACCTCCGCCTCCCAAAGTGCTGGGATTACAGGCGCGAGCCACCGCGTCCGGCCCATACTTCCTTTTTTTCCACTCATGTCTCTCCATAACTAGTCACTTCTTTCATCAGATGTGGCATAAAAATACACAGTTTTCCTTAGGTCTTTGGGTCTTCATTTCTGAAAGCTCCTGTGTCACATAAAACTTTGGTTAAATAAATGTGTTATGCTTTTCTCTTGTCAACCTGTCTTTCGTTATAGGGTTGTCAGCCATGACCCTTGTGATGGGTGAGGAAAAGGTATCACTTTTCTCTCCCATACCATGGCAGTGGTTCTCAACCTTGGCTGTACATTAGAATCACTTGGGGCATTTTAAAGGCATATATACATGTCAGTATGGAAGAGTTTATTATTACTTAAGCCCTAGTTTCTGGGAAAGCACTGATCAGGTGCTGAATTCTGGAAGGATTCCTTTTGGATTTCTGTCATCAAACTGAGTCCATGCTAATTCTGTTCCTGGTGTTGGCATTGGCCTGCATGTCAGAGACATTCTTCAGCCTGTGGTCCTCTCCATCCTCTCGTCTCAGCCCTTGGCATCACAGATTTGACTTTAGCCTGAGGATGTGCTGCACCATCAGACAGCTTGGGATAACTGAGTTACCATAAAATCTGCAATGTTGTCTCACCCAGTGTCATGATGTCTGAGCGAGCACTGACATTGCATTGCCCAAGATCGTATCATGGATATGCTGCCTTCTTATTACAGCAGAAAGGTGGGGTACTGAGGATGAGGGCTCCAGGGAGGGCACATCTCTTTATAAGAGATCAGCACTGTGTAACAAAGACGACTGCTGTCTCTGTGGTATTTGGTAACCTAACGCTTATATTTTCATTTTGCCCATGACTGATAGAATTAAGCAGAAGATCATTACTCTTATTTCTTGAAATTCTGCAGCCTCCCTTTATTCAGATTCCTCAAAATGAGTAGACCAGATTCACTTGGGTTCACTCGATTGGTATGGCCTATGAGAGTTTCAAGTCGTGATAACTGGGATTTCAGATTCCTTATTAATGAATAGGTGAGAAAGAGTCCAACAGGAGCCAAGGAAAGGCACCTAGTGGAAGTCTCCAGGTGAAAAAGAACTTTCTGAAGTATTGGCTTATTCACTCATTATTTTATTGGCTTATTCCTTCATTATTTTCTTTTATTTCTTGGTCCAGGAAAAAACACATTTATTGTACGCCATTGAGTTGGAAAGGGTCTGTGGGTGCCTGTCTCACAGTAGGTGCACCTCCAATATTTGTGGAATGAGTAAATAAGAAAATGATTTCTAGAAGGAGCTCATCATTAATTGCCCTGATTTACTTCTTGTTTCCTAGACTTTCTTGTCCAGTCACTTCTGTAATAAATATAGACCAAATTCTCCTGCTTACTGGTCTCTGTAGCTGCCTTTCTTCCTTACTATTTGCTGGAATGGACATTATTTCTGTCTCATTTCTACATTATCTCCACATTATCCTCTGGCTTTCAATCATAACATTCACATGCATAAATCCATTTTTATCGCTTGTTATCTACTGGGAAAAATTGGAGTCAACTTTAATGTTGTTCATAAATAAAGTATACTCTACTCTTCTATTTTTTTGTCTTATTTTCTACACATTTTTATTTTGCTTTTTGCTTAGTTTCTGTCCTTTCTCCATTTTTCCCTAGTTGCCATTTTCTTCTTCATACATAGATCAGGATTAAGAATGAGGGAGCTGAAATTAAAAAAAAAAAAGAATAAGAGCTAGTGAAAAATTTTATTTTACAGAAGAATTCAGATAAAGATATCCTTATTTAGTAAGGGCATTTTTTCCTTTTCATTAACTCTAATTTATGCTCTGCATTTTGCTGAGATGATAAAAGGAAACAACTGAAGCCAACTCGGTTATTATTAGGGTCCTAGTCAGCTTCTTGGCCGGGTTACTTTCTCCTGGATGCCTTGTCGAGGGACTGGCACACAGTAGGCCCTAGATACATGTTTATTTAGTTGCTCAAATGGAAACAGAGAGGCTTTTAAATCTCAAATTAGTTCAATAAAAAGATTGAAATGGAAAAGGGGGAAAAGATTGAAATGGATTTTGTTTCTCATTCCTGCCTGTTCTCCATTAGCATTGATAATTGAAAATTGATTGCATTTAATCTCAAATCTATTAATTGATAAGCCATTTACTTTCCCTGAAAACAAAAATCAGTGGTGTTTTTTGACTGTTTGACTACTTACAAATTGATTTATTCAATTAATTTTCAAACTTTTGCCTCATTTTTATCTTGCAAGCTTGTCCTTGACTTCTGAATGGTTCAAATAAATTACCCCTCTAAAATTACAGGAAAGTTGGTTGTAAAGCTTAACGTAACCAAAGGAATCTCAAATTGCAGAACCCAGTTTTCCAGTGATGCAGCCTTTATGAAATGAAAACAACTGTTCCAAGCTGTAGCTTAAAATCTGCCTTCTTCCCAAGGCAATGGCAGAGGCACCTACATTATTGTCTCAGGCAATTCCCCTCAATGAATTGTCCTTTAAACAACTTCGATTACATACATTAGTTGGGAGTTCTGTTTCATCAGCTTGTCCATTTCTTACAGTTCTCCTGTTCTCATACCACCAAGTAGGCATGATTAATCTGGGGTTTCCTTCTCTTCTAAAGTTTCCCAACCATCTCCCCCTTTCTTGGTTTCTAAGAACTGCTCAGGTTTTTCTCTGAAGATGAGTCTTTCTCTTCTAGATTTCCCTTTTTAAATTTTCTAGGTTAGGCGTTTGTTGATGTATGTCCTTCGTGGTCAGAATTTGTTACCCAGTGAAAATGTCAACACCTGCAAGTTTTTTCCTAGCTCTGGCAACATTTCCTGAGAACAACTAGCTGATTTCCTTGCTTATATATTATTTTTAATGGAAGTGCCCTTGACCCTGACCTGTTCTGTAAAAATAAAATTTTGTTTTATTTTCTCTAATTTTTGTGCTGTGTCTTGAGCCCAATTTTATTTGTTTTGAAAGCTGTGTTTTCAGTTTTTTCTTCCCTAACTCATTTCAACAGTTTCTTACTTCGATTGTCCATTATCTTTAGCATGAAAACTGGCATAACAAAGTATAATCAATTGGCTAAGAGATTGCTGTTAGTGATTGTGGATTTTTAACCATACAATCAATGAGTTTAGTTCAGGTCGCATGTCCCAGTGTAATATATTAACTCTGTTGCTTAGAAGCCTGGGACTTGCCCATCGGAATAGCTGAAAGTGATGAAAGGAATGAAGCAAACAATCAGAAGTAGAGACAGAAGTGCCATAGCCGGTTGCCGACTGCCTGAAATAAAAAATCTATTACAGATCTGACACATGTGCGACTTTTTCTATTAGCAATCACTGAGCTACATCTTAGACAAGATTTTTTGTAAACGTCCCAGTGAAGTTTGAGAACCCCTCTTTCCCCTCCCTTTCCACAACCCAGGAAAGGGGAAGAAAACAACTTAATATAATAGGTTTTCTTCATCTCCTGCTGATGCGGATACCTTCATTTCTCTGCCTCCACCTGTCAAAATGGTGAAAAATTTGTATGTGATTGAAAATGAACGTCTATGTTGACTGTGAACAAAAGAAAATAAACAGGCACCTTTCTGCCTACAATTTCAATGAGAACATTGGTCTCAGACACCTACATCTACCCTGGCAGTCCCTGGCTGGTCCTAACCACTCCACCTCCCAAATGGAAATCTCAGCCAAGAGCTACAGTTGGCCTAAATTTAATGCAAGGCAGCTCAGAGGACAAAAGACAAGTGAGTGCACCGCACACCATTTTTTTTTTTGTTGTTGTTGTTCCAAAAGTGAAATTTATTTCAAGGAGACCAAACTGCTCCTCCTCAAACCACTGTGACCCACTACAGTTTTCCCTGAGAGTGTCTTACTGGGAATATGCCATAGTTAAAAGACAATGTCACCAGCCAATGAATATGAAACATTGGGTCTGACTGAATAGCTATGAGCCAAATCTAGATCCCACTGAGTGACTTTAGAGTGCTCCTCTTCTCATGTTTAACCTGCTTCTCTTTCCCCACCCTCTTAGTCCCACAGGCCTTTAATGGGTTCTCAATACCTTTCAATACCAATTCAACAACTTAGTGTCTCCAAGAGAAATGTACACATTTATTTATCTGAAAGTGGCCTTTGTATAGGGAAATAGCCTTTTTGAATTTAGTTGTAAGGATGACTCACTTTGCAGAAAGCCAAAGGCACCCTTAGGTGAGAAGGGGTAACAAGTAGGTCATCTTGAGGGGGACCCTTTGCAGGCCAGGATGGCCCCACTACCAGGCAGACTCGAGGTTCTGAGAGGACTTGAGGTTGGGCAAACAAGAATACAGCTCTTGCTGCATTTAGTCAGAAGGGCCAGTGGATTTGAGTATTTCAGATCAGATTCTGCCTTTGTGACACTGCATCTTTGTAGGGAGAGACATTTCACAGTGTTTCTTTTAATGAAGATTCTAAAGTGATTTATGATAATTCAGAGATACTCATCTGGAATGGTGTTCTCTGCAGATTAATGATGATGGGAAAAAGTAGTGTGCCCACATCTGTTGAGAATTAAATGTTGTTGGAAAATGTTTGTCATAAATTGTTAATGAGGAATTCACAAAATTGTTCATTCAAACACACCACCCCTTTTATGAACAAAAACAAACCAACAACACACACACATATTGAATTGAGAAAAGATCAGAAGGAAATACATTAAAATATTCACAGTGTTAATCTAAAATGATGGGATCCCATTTTCTTTTTTGTACCAATATGTATTCTAAATTTTCTACAAAGCATATACAATAACATTATTAAAAATTAAACACCATCATTTGCCTTTTAACACTGCACCTGTTTTTGAGGTCATCCAACAAAACAAAACAAAAATTTCCCAGAGCTCCGGAAAGTTAAGTGGAGCTCAGAAGCATGGAGTCAGGTGGGATGTGATGGCAGGCCAGGCACACGCCTCACCCCTTCCCAGGTGCCCCACTCTGTAGATGGCCATGACAGCTAGCTGTGGCTCAGAAAACAAACCAGAGAGAGAGAGAGAGAGAGGAGAGAGAGAGAGAGAGAGAGAGGCTTTTATTTGAATTATCAGCCTTAGCCTTGAGATACAGTGCAAGTGGTTTTAACAGCCAAATCACATCTTTGCGAACAATGTCACAAAGATAGAAAAGGAGCATTATATTTTTTATCTCGAAGATGTCCTGAATAAAGTATACTTGGTTCCAATTTCATCTTGATAGTGCCTCACAGATCACAGTGACAGCCTTTCTGGAAGAATCGCTGATACTGGGTTTACCTTGGTTTTTTCCACTCAGGGTAGAGAAGCTCTGCATTTTTATTAGCACACACCCAGCACAGACCCATTATTATTATTTACCATTTTAAACGTCTTCTTGGTTCTGATGGATTTCTTAGCTCAGGTAACAGAATGTCCTGGCCTTTAGAGAATGCAGATGGGACGGGTGAGCTTTAGCAAGGATCCCATCTAACTAAACACACCACAATATCACCTACCATCTGCCGCAGCATATGCTTAAAAGGCACGGTTTACAAACTAAATAGTAAAATTCAGGTTTCCGTGGCCCACATGATCTGCAGTATAAAATCTTAGCTGTATTTTTAAAGCCATCAGGAGCCAAAATAATGACAACTTTTTGCAGATCTCTGGTGCCAGGAGGGTTTGTTCACGAAAAGGTCTAAGCAACCTGGAAGATGGAACCCAGCTGCTGGAAAGGGCATGCCTGACTTCTTCCTCCTCCCTGGTAGGAGCAGGCCCATGGCACGCTGAGCATCTAAGTTAAAGGCCCCAAGGAAGGCCACACTGTCAATAGTCTTGAGTTGATCCTGGAGTTTTTAAGGCCAGGTCCTGTTTGGTTTGGGGCTTCACCTTACCCAGGGGTCAAGAGAAGAAATACAGGAAAGTGTAAGGCAGGGCCGTGCCACTCCTGATGGGGACACTACTGAAACTGATGTCAGACTGCAGACAAGAGCACAGGAAAAACCTCAAGCACAGTCTCCATGGAGGTCAGTCTCGCCAAGAGCCTGAGGCAGCATCTTGGCACCTTGAGCTTCCCAGGGGAATCTGACAGAGGCAGAGGAGGAAAAGCAAAGCAGAGAGGAAGCAGATCAGAAGAAGGAAGGAGGAGGGAGTTTCACAGGCCTCTCCAAAAGTAAACTGGGGATTGTTGAGCACAGTAATAGCGCTCTATGGCTCCACTGCTCACAGCTCCCAGACTCACGGTAGGTCAGCGAGAGGAAGGGTGATTAGAGGAGAGACAGGGTAACAGGCTTCCCCCCAACAACGTGTGCACACTGAGCAGCAGACACATTACACCTCTGTTGACTCAGGAACCCTTTCATTCTAACATGGGTTCTTAATCTTCCCAAAGAACCCACATTTCTGAGCTATCCTTTAAGATTTTCACTGATAGACCAGGCATGGTGACTCATGCCTGTAACCCCAGCCCTTTGGGAAGCTGAGGTGAGACCATTGCTTGAGCCTAGGAGTTCAAGACTAGTCTGGGCAACAAAGCAAGGTCCCTATACCTACAAAAATATGTTTTAAAAATAAAAAATAGCTGGGCGTGGTGGCAGGTGCCTACTGTTCCAGCTACTTAGGAGGCTGAGGTAAGAGGATTGCTTGTGCCCAATGAGCTAGCCTCATGCCATTGCATTCCAGCCTGGGCAACAGAGCTAGACTCTGTCTCTTAAAAAAAACATTTTCACTGATGCCCATTAAATTTTGGTGTGTGAATGATGTCGAAAATAACACTGCTCTGGACCTAGTGGGGAGAGGATCATAGCTACCTAAAGTGGCCATATGAATCTTTGGAAGTGTCCTAATCCTGTTGTCCCTGTCCTATTTTGTATACTTGCAAAAGATATCCAGAATCTGGCCATATCATATCAACCACTCACTGGCTACCACCTTGATCCAAGGGTAGCAGCCAAACTTTCCCACCTGCATTCACTCTAAAGCCTTCTAACTGGTCTCCCTGCTTTTACTTTTGCCCCCAGCCCACTCCAACTATTCCAAAGCAGCCAGTAATCCTTTGAAAACATTGGTCATGTCAAGGCACTTGCAGGATATGGCCCCCCAATCTCTCCGACCTCATCCACTGCTTTCCACTCAGTCACAGCCAGGCACATTTCCACCTCAGGATCTTTGCATTTGCAGTTTTCTCTGCTTGGAAAGCTCATCTAGATACTGGCACCCATCAAGTCTTTGCTTAAATGTCTCCTTTCCAACAAGGTCTCCCCTAATTCTCTTTACAGTTGCACCCCTGCCCCACCTTCCCTGACTCTTCTCCACTTGATTTTTCCCTAGAGCACCTAGCAGTTCTCACTTGAAAAATACGTCATTACTTATTTTGCCTCCTCTCCATGTCCCCCATTTCACTAGAATAGAAGCTTCTTGAAGAGCTTTAAGTCTGTGTTGTTCACAATTGTATCCTCAGTACCTAGAAAGGTGCTTCACATTTAGTAGGTGCTCAAAAATATTTGTGAATTGAATTTGCTCATTTCTTCCAGAAGTCTTGTGGGCACCTTTCTTATGTACAGTTTTATATATTTAAAGGTCATGCCTGATTGAAACAAGAAAAACATTGGTAAAATTTTATACACACTGTCTGGAGGCTGTTCAGCAGTCTTTATATGAAATAGGCTATAAGTGGCAGCCAAGTGTCCTGTAGACAGAAATCCACACAAGGTCACCCACGGTGGCTCACGCCTGTAATCCCAGTGATTTGGGAGGTTGAGGGGAAGATTGCTTGAGGCCAGGAGTTTGAGACCAGCCTGGGCAATATAGCAAGACTATCTCTACAAAAATAAAAAAATATAAAATAATTAGCCAGGCATGGTGGCATGCACCTGTAAACCTAACTACTTAGGAGGCTGAGGTAGGAGGATCACTTGAACCCAGGAGTTTAAACCTGTAGTAGTGAGCTATGATTGCACCAATACACTCCAATCTGGGTGACAGGAGAGACCCTGTCTCAAGAAGAAAGAGATCTATACAAGAGAACCTTTTAAATCCTTGATGTTCCTTCTTAAATGGAGTTTTAGCTCATTGGGTGAGGAAAGAGTATACATCTTATCATTATCTAGTTTGTGTCTGGTGCTAGAAAAATGTTATTGTCCCTCCAATAATTCTTTCTAACAGACCACTTTTGAGTATCCTAAATTATTTTAAAATGAAATAAAATAAAGAAATATAAAATGTCGATTTGATGCCAGATCTATCCAAGCCCATCTGTATACTTGTTTATTTTTCAAGAGGCGTGTTTCATTAGAAATTTGGACATAAATGATGAAAGCTTATTGGATTGTTTTTGGTTGTGTAGTTGAAAATGGCTGTGGTGGGACAAGAGCTTTAGAGGCCTTTCAAGGGTATTATCCAGTACTTTTTCTGATCTTGCTTACATGTACTAGCCCTATTGGCTAAACAGCCATAATTATTCTCTTGACTTTTCTTTGTGAATTGATATTGCTATTGAAAATAACATCCCTGAAGACAGAGCAAGGTAATATTCATTTTTTAAAAAGCTATCTTATTATGTTTACCTTGCTGTTAAGTGTATTTCTTATTTAGCCTAGAAGTGCTGTAGTGTGGCAAAATATTGTAACTTACATAATAATTGTAATTTAAAAATGAAAACCACTAGGTATCTTTTCTTCTTTGCTTTGGTTTTGCTGGCTGTATGATTGTTTTGGCTCTATCTGTAAACATACATAAAATGAATAACAGTAAATGAATTACAGAGGTATAATTCCATTGAGGGTTCTGGAAACAGCTTTTAGCCTCAAGAGCCAAGCTCTTACATTCTGTATCGAATCAGAATTGCAAGACAGAATTATAGCTTTGTTACTCAAGGTTTGCTTGTTGTTAATTTTATTGAGAACATAAAAGCTAATATGAAGCATCTGTCGCATCCTTGACCCCTTTAAGAAACCTGTATCCATGGCAGCTGATACTAGGTAGGAGGAGGAGGCCCTGAATCCTCACAAGAGTATTATAAAAGAGAGAGAGAGAGGCGCCTTGTTCCTTGAATATCTCTTTGACACTAGATCCCTATGGTGGGAGGGTTGGGATGAATTTCAATCTGTTCAATCAACTTGTAGTTATCGAGCTCACACTGTTGGCAGGTCCTGTTCTAGATGCTGGGGTCACAGCAGTGAACAAATGAAGCAAAATCCTTCCTGCCCTTTTGGAGTACTTATAACTACAACTAAATCAGTACCTGTGACAACCCATTTCACTCAAAACCAGCTAAGGAAGGATAGTTTAGGAAGGCCTTCAGGGATGGGGTGGGAGTGTGTTCTTTTAAACAGAATGGTTAAGAAGGGCTTCACTGATCAAAAGGTATTTGGGTAGAGACTCCAAGGAAGCATGGGAACAGTATTGATGCAGGTCTCTGGGAGAAGAGCCCCCCAGGCACAGAGGGCAGCCTGTGCAAAAACCCTGAGACAGAAGGCTTGGCAGAGGGGACAGCAAGGCTAATGTGGCCAAAGTCAAGTGGGCAGAAAGGGAGTGATGGGGCATGAGGTCCCAGAATATTTGGGGGACTGGATCCTAGATGGCTTTCTAAGTCAAGGGAAGGCTTTGGGATCCTCTGAGAAGAATGGGAAGCCATCAGAGAGTTTCAAGCAGAGAAATTACATTTTGAAAGGATCATTGTGGCTGCTTCACAGAAAACACACAATTGGGAGGCAAGGGTTTAAATAGGGGAGTAGTTGGGCTACTGCACAAATCAAGGCAATAGATCAGAGTGGCTTGGAAGAAGGTGGCAGGTGGAGGTGTTAAGGTGGATTCTACTTTTGGTTATATGCTGAAGGTAAAGTCAACAGAATTTGCTGACAGATTGGATGTGGGATCACTTCACAGTCTCATTTCCCTGGAATTGCTACAAGGTACACAAAGATTTTTGAGATTTCTCCTCCCTTCTGCTTTGGCCTTGATGATAGGTGTTCAAATATTGGTCATATTTGGGGTTTGTGTCTTCCTTTACTTGTTTTTGCCCTGGGCACATATATAGCATTTGCTAGGGCATAAGAACATGACTCTGCTGCCAATTCTGTTTTCTGAAACTGAACATTGTGCTGCCACTGCAGGGCGTTCCCACTAAAGCTCAGCAGTTCTCCTGGATACGAGAACAACAAACGTCTCCATTCTTCCACACACCATCACCTCTTTGCATTCATTATTCTTCCACCACCATCTCAAATGTCTCTTTCCTTCAGACTCTGCCAAAGCCTGAACTGCTTTATGTTTAGACTGATGCAATCTTCATCCTGGCTTTTTTTTTTTTCTCATGCTTCCAGAAAGCTAGCAGCTAGTAGCAAAAATTATCCTTATCCATCTTTGTTTTTATCATCTCAGATAAGTACAAAATCCCTTTCAGTTTTCTGTCTAGGCTTCCAATTCATTCTCCTTCCACTGTACCTCCCTCCTCCCCACCAAATTTAAGTTGTTTAGCACATATTCTCATCCCTATTATTTTCATCTTCAGCACATATTTATATAATTTTGGATTCACTCTGGCAAACCACTTTGAGAACGGTGAGCAAATAAAGCAAGCATAGGGTCTGAACTGGGGAGAGGTTTTTCTTTTTTTCCATTATCTGGTCAATCCCGCCTAGCACAAGAGAACTGAACACAGTAAGCTTTACTGTAATAGCAAACAGCAATTGCAGTGCAGATCTTCATTTTTTCCTTAGTGCAAAATAATTGTCATGTTAATCATTTATGCAACCTATCAAATATTTCTAGCTCTGTTCCTTCTGATGCACAAAAGAGGATTGTAATTCCTGGCCCCTTTTTGGTTGGATGAAGTCATGTGATGAATTCTGGCCAATGACTTGTGAGTGGAAGTAATATAATTTCTCAGCCACTGCATTTAATTGCCAGAATACAACTGTAGTTCCTTTCCTTTATTGGGGATGATGGTGGTGACTTCTAAGATGGTGATCTGGATCCCTGATGGTGGCCTGGGTTACTGAGTTACTCTGGGGAGCAGAGTCTTTTAGCAACCTATGGTGGATATCCAAAATGAGTGTGAAATCCTCGTTTTTGCTACTGAGATTTTAGGGTTGTTTATCACTGCAGCATAACCTAGCCTATCCTGGCTGATACATTCAGGTCATCTCATTCTGTGATAATTACTTGAGTTTTTAATCCTGTTAAATTGAGAACAGGACCTCAGACAAATAAGGATTTGGATGGATATAAAGGACTAATAAGTTAGATGCCAGAATTGTCTATTCTGGTCATGGGAGGCCTAAGGATGATGGTACGAGAAAGGGGGAAAGGGTTGCAAACGGAAGAAGTAGAAGGACCCTAAAGCCAAAATGAAAAAATAGCTGGGGTTTATCTAAGATTGGTACTGTGGTCTGATACAACTTCTCCGTGGTGACAGAAAAGAGATTTAGTCTTTTCTGTCTAACACTTGGCCTGATCCTAGATGCCTCCCAGCTGGGGGTCGCATTTGGTCAGGAGGGAACTTCCATGGTGACAAGAAGACAAGGCCAGAGGTGCCACTGCCTCTGTTTCATAACCTCCAAAGGGGACAGTTAACATGACTCATTTTCCCAGCTCTATTGTGGTTATTCAAATGAGTGAACGTAGGCAATGTCTGTGAGCAGCTGCTGCGAGGTCAGGAGAACTCACCAAGGCCTGATGCTGTTTCAGTATCACAGCATGTCAAAGGAATGATTTCTAGCTTCCTGTAGATACCATTAGCTAAATTACAGTATCTGCTTCTCTTATTGCCTTTGCCAGGGTCATTGTTTCTTGCACTGAACCTTGGAGGAAGGATGAGGAGAGAAGTGGGTGCCTTCTGCCTCCTTCTCCTTTGGTGTGAAGTCTGGAAAAGAAGCCTGCTGTTCAGAAAGTTGCTTTGTTCCTAATTGGCATGAGGAGGCTTGAGAGAACCTCTACCTTTGGCTTGTGTTATGATTTTGTGACAGTGGGAAGTCAATCTTAGCGCATTTACAGCTCTCCCGAGCTGTCAGTAACTCAGAGACTTCAACTCCGATTAAAACCTATGACTAAAAAAAATTACCATAATCCAGTGACAGGCATGAAGAGAAAGCCATAATAATACTGATAACAACGTGCCAGTTAAGAGGCTATTGTATTTAGTGCCTTACTTCAGCACAGAGAAACCATCTCAGAGTTGCCATTGATATAACCAGTGCCTTGTTAACAGATGTGACCTGATCTTTGCAGGTCTCAGATACTTACCTGTATATACCTGTGGCAGGAAGAAGAAAAAAGTGAGGCCACCTAGAATAATTTGTCTGCTGGAAGTTCTGTCGTTGGCAGGAAATGGGAGCTACAAACTAGTGTGGTTATCAGCAGGGAATGGGTTCAAAGTTTCAGTCCAACAAGTCCAACTAATTGCCCGAACCACACTGAAAACCACACTTAAAACTCTCTTCAGGGTCGTCAAAAACACTCTATGTTGTCTCTTTTGTCACCAGAGCTGTCCTTCTCTCCATGGTCATCCAGTAAACTTCTTTGCCACTCTACCTTGACTTTGAACACTGAGTAGTAATACCACATACTCCGATCTCATTTTCTTGGGGCCTCTGTAAGGGACTCCAGCTGTTTGATAAGCTCATTTGAGTTAAGTTGTTAATGCAGCTAATGTTGTAAGATGTGCCCTTCTGACTCATCTATTTGCGTCTTAACAGGCAACTTTCAGCTTGAAGGCCAAGGTGTTACTACTTAGAATTTAGGGCACAGAAGGCTGGTGTGTGTTGGTAGTGATATTTGGGAGCACGAGTCTGTTTGGGGGACACTTTAGGTCATACCAGGTAAGTGCATATTCCTTTACCTATAGATGTAGGGGGAGTGATACAGCCTTCTATTTGCATTCTGGGACTCTGTGAATCTCTTCAGTTCTTTAGAATCAGTTAAAATGCTACCTCTTCCAGATACCCTTCCTTTGTGGAAATGGGATGCATTGCTTACTGGCCTTCTCTCCGAACTTACTGTACACAGGTGCAGTACGCATAATCTGAATATACTTGGAGGAGTGCACATACAACTGTCATTTAAGCAATATAGGCAGTCATGTGTCATCGTTCTGTATGACTGAATAACAATAGTTACTCCACTACCAGGTTAGTGAGCCCTTTTGAGAAACCTAGTTTCTCTTTTGGAATAGAGATTTCAAGTCTAAGGGGCCTCTCTATTTACCAACTATAGATATTAATCAAAGACTACACTCTGTTTGAACTGAGTATGGAAAGGATCCTGTGTGTGTTTCAGTCATACGTGCACACACATGCAAAAATATACACAGAGCAGCCCCTAGTAGGAATTCATATTATGTTAAAAACAAAGGACTCTGGAATAAGTGGAAACAGGTACCACATATTTGGAGGAAAATTTGACAATACAAGTATCAAAAGTCTTAAAAATGTGCATATCCAGGGCCGGCTGTGGCAGCTCACACCTGTAATCCCAGCATTTTGGGAGGCTGAGGTGGGCAGATCACTTGAGGTCAGGAGTTCACGACTAGTCTGGCCAACATGGTGAAACACCGCCTCTACCAAAAATACAAAAATTAGCCAGATGTGGTGGTGCGTGCCTATAATGCCAGCTACTCGGGAGGCTGAGGCACAAGAATCACTTGAACCTGGGATACGGAGGCTGCAGTGAGCTGAGATCGCACCACTGCACTCCAGTCTGGGCAATAGAGTGAGATTCTGTCTCAATTAAAAAAATAACAAAAAAAAAAAAAAACAAAAGAAACCTCGCATATCCTTTGACTCAGCAATTCGACATTGAAGAATTTATCCTAAAGTTTTAATCAGAGATGCTCACAAAATATTATGTATCAGGACAGACGATGATGTTCATCAAAGCACTTTCAGTAGCAAAATATTAAATAATTCACATGAAAATAAATGGAGGATGAATAAATGGCTTTTGTATTTATAATATTTATAAATATTTATAAATGTATAAGTAAACTGGGAAACTAAAATTCAGCCATTAAAGTTCCTATCTTAGGAGAACATTTGATGGCATGGTAAAATGCTCCCAATCTATTGACACATTTAAAAGTAGGTGATAAGAGATAGTGAGTTTAATCTAAAGTTTGTAAAATCTGTACAATATGCATGGAAGAAAGACTGGAAAGACACACACCAAAATGTTGACAGTGGTTACCTCCGAGTGCTTAAATGAGTGATTTTACATTTCTTCTTTATATTTCATATTGTCAATGAGAATTATTGCTTTTATAATCAGAAAAAGATGATTAAAAATAGAAAAGTCATTTGTTCAAAAATTCAAGACAAAAAAGTTACCAAGGTGGCATGTAACAAATAGGAAGGGTTGGCCAACTATGGCAAGCCTAGCAAAGATCCTTGGGACAGCTTAGGAAAAGAGTTATGGTTTTGGATCAGAGGAAAACTGGGTTGAAATCCCAGTTCTGCCACTTGCTAGTGGCATATTATTTAATCTAAGCTTTCATTTTCACTTCTGGATGATTGGGGACAATAAAATCCACCTCCTGGAGTTATCTAGAGGATCAATGGGGAACATTAAAAAATAATAGTCGTTATTTTTAGTGGCACAATGTTCTGGTTCTTCCCAGTCACCTCTGCCTAGACCATCTTAGTTACCTATGAGAGTCACACTGGCTATGGATTTGCCCACTCAATTATACTCAAAGGTTATTGTTTTAAAACGTAGATTCTATTATAACTCAGGAATGACAAGGCTAACAGATGAGGGAACAACTGGCCATTGAAAAGATAGTTTGTTACACTTACAGATCCCAAGGGGAGGGGCACACCACACCATGGAGGGCCACCTGGAGTAGCACTGGGATCAGTCAGGAGGCAGAGGGAGGGGGGAAGATGTGGGTGAGAGCCTTTATTGTGGTTTCTATGAAGGAACAGGCATGCAGGGTAAGCAGGCTTAGGACTAGCTGGTTTGAACCACTTTAGTGGCTCTGGGGCACAGGGGCTGTCTCTAGTTGCTTGGCTCCTGGCCCTGGGGTGATTAGGTGGACAGTGACCCAGAGTGTGAGAGCCTAATAAAAGGGGTGTTTGGGGGTATAGGTTCCGGATTGGTTGATCTGCATTTGAAAAGGAAGTACCCATGTTTACTATCTTTAGGCATGGCTGTCCCTGGGAAGAGCAGTCCCTTCAGGATCAGCAAGGCCCCAAGATATCAAAACATCAAAAATACAGCATAAAAAGATGATTAATACAGTTATAGGTTGGGAGTAAATTAGCTATACCACCTTTTATCATCCCCACAAGGAAAAGGGTCAGACCTTTGACATATAATACAATCCTTGCAACCTCTGTTTTATAGAATCATACTTGTCTTTCTTTTTTGGCTGTCTATTTTCTGTGTAACAAATCATCCCAAAACTTAGTGACCTAAAACAATAACCAGTCTATTTGCTCATGATTCCGCAATTAGAGCTGAGCTCAACTGGGTGGTTCTTTTGCTGGCCTTGCCAATGGTCACTCATATGACTGCATTTAGCTAGCTGGACAGCTGTGGCCTAGGCTCAGTGCGAGTGCTGGCATGGCTGGACCTCACTCTCGCTCTCTCTCTTTCTCTCTCTCCCTTCTCTTGTCTTGAGAAGTCAGGGGCCTGGCTTTCTCCAAATGATCTCTCCAGCAGAGAGGCTGGACATCTTCTATAGCACCTCAGGGTTTCTAAGAATGCAGAAGTAGAAGTTGCCAGGTCTTATTAAGGCTGAGTCCTGAAACAGGTGCAGCATCACTTCCACTGCACTCTCTTGGTTAAAGCAAGTCACAGCTCCAAGCCAGAGGGGAGTACATGAGGTCCTGACTTCCAGGAGTTGTGTACACCAGGAGGGGTGTTTCACTGGGGGCCATCAATGTAATGAACTGTCATAGCAAGTGAGGCAGAGCATTGATTCTAGTAATTCTTTTAGAGACTCTGAGACCCTTGGAGACAGAACCGTGGAGATCATCTAGCCCAGCTCATTGAGGAAATGGAGGTCCTGATGACTACTGTCCACAGGGGCTGTGTGCATGCTCTGGGTTTTCTCTTAAAAATGTGACAAGTTAAGGAACCATATATATTTTGTAGATAAAAAGGTCTTGAAATAGTAGCGGCCAATTTTCAATAATCAGGCCCCAGAGAATGAGGATATACTATATTTTCAGACAAAGTATACTAGGTCACCACTGATCACACAATCACTGGAATGACTTGACAAGAGGACCAGAGTGCCACTTACCTGAATTCTCAGTCAGCCAAATGGGAGGATGTTTCTTTTCCTTTATAGGCTTATTGTTAAAAGGTGTTTTGTACCACCAAATAATTTCCCTCTAAAGAAATAAAAGAAATCCTGGGAACCAGTAAGATTCGTGACTTCTGCAAAATCCTAAATTTCCTTCAACAATTTCCCTTTTCTAAAAAGAAAAAAAGTCGCTGGATGACCAAGATGGTTATAAATTCCTGGGTTGGTATTTAGGCTCACAGGGTAGTTTCTTCAGCTGAGGTTTCTGAGCATCTTCTCAGGGAGATGGCGCTGCCTCAGACTTTCCCAGCACAGTGCCCCTAGTGGCAGAAGAGAAGGATGCGTGCTGCTGGGCTCTAGTTCTAAATGTACCTGAAAATACCTTTTCTTGAATTCTCCTTAGTCTTCAAAATTTATGTTAACCTTTCATTCTGCTCTGTGATATATTCATAATTGTTTTAAAATAAAATATAATGTTTTAGATTATTCATCACTTACCCAAGGGATAGTCAAGGCTACCCCTGTCTCCCCCTCCCTTCCC
>NW_012101321.1:1336525-1339830 GCF_000951045.1 Mandrillus leucophaeus | reverse complement strand
GTGAGCTATACCATCTAGCTTTGTGTAAGTACACTTGTGCTAGGCCGTTCTTGTGTTGCTATAAAGAAATACCTGAGACTAGGTGATTTAATAAGAAAAGAGGTTTAATTGCTCATAGTTTTTCAGGCTGTACAGGAAGAATGTGCCGGCATCTGCTCAGCTTCTGGGGAGGCCTTAGGGAGCTTTTACTCATCCATTTTTATCACCTGACTGAACACCTCTAAGCAAATACTTGGCGGCACCTCAAAGTTAAGTGTCCAAAACTGAACTCATTATGTTCTCCACAAAATCTGCTTCTCCTCCTGTATTCCCAATCTTAACACAACCATCTTCCCAGTCACCCATGTTAACAACTTTGAAGATATATTTGACCTCTCCTCCTCATTTCCCAAGCCTACTCACCAAAATCCTGCTGAATCTAGTTCTAAAACATACAGAAAAACCTTTTCTCTAGTCCAGGACCACACCATCTCTTGCTTGGGCTTTGCTTAGCTCAGGTCACTATAACAATATACCATAGAATGGGAGCTTTAAATAATAGACATTTATTTCTACAGTTCTGGAGACTGGGCAGTCCAAGACGAAGATGAAGAAAGACTTGGTTCTTGGTTAGGGCCTTCTTCCCGGCTTGCAGACAACTGCTTTCTTCCTGTGTCCTCACATGGAGGAGACGGGATGTTCTGGTACCTCTTCCTCTTCTTATAGGGGTAATAATCCTATCATGAGTGCCCCATCCACCCTCTTGACCCCTGCTAAACCTAGTTATCTTCCAAAGTTCTGCCTCCTAGTCCCATCACACTGGGGGCTGGGGCTTCAGCATGTGAGTTTGGGGAAGATACAAACATTCATTCCGTAACAGGCTTTTACACTGATGTCCTAATTTTCCCTCTCACTTTCAATCTTTTCTCCCCTCAACTACACAGCTTTCAGATTTTTTTTCCCGAAAATACAGTAATGGCACATTGCTCCCTTGGGTAACTTTTCAGTAGCTCCCTGTATTATTTAGCCATGACATTTGCAGCAAGGCAGAATCAGGCCCAACCCATCCATTTCATCTCCAGTTATTCCTTCCTTTGCCCCCACCCTCTCTTCTTTGTTTCTCTTGCTAATACTCTTTCTTCTGCCTCTATCTGTTTGGCAAGGCAGACGATACTCATTTTTTTTCTGGCCCACCTCAAACGTGATGGCCTTCGTGAAGTCACCACCGCAGACAGAATTAATCATTCTCTTATCGGTGATTTATGGGTCAGTGGTTCTTAACACTGGTTGCATATTAGAACCACCTGGTGTATTCATTAGAGTTCTCCAGAGAAACAGAATCAACAGAATGTATATAAGAGAGAATATATAGGATAGATATTTATAATAAGGAATTGACTCATGTAGTTACAGAGGCTGAAAAATCCCAAATCTGCGGTAGGCAAGCTGGAGACACAATGGAGCTGATGGTGTGGTTCCAACCCAAAGGCCAGAAGGATCAAGACCCAAAGAGAGCCAATGTTTCAATTCAAGTCCAAAGGCAGGGGAAAAAAAAAAAAAAGAACAAAACCCAGCATCTCAGCTCGACGATAGTCAGCCAGGAGGAATTCCCTTTTATTCAGGGGAGGATCAGGCTTTTTGTTCTATTCAGGCTTTTCAGTAACTGGAAGAAATCCACTCACATTGGAGAGAGCAATCTGCTTCACTCAGTGTATCGATTTGAGTGTTAATCTCACCCCTAAACACCCACACAGACACACTCAGAATAATATGTGACCAAGTATCTGAGTACCCTGTGGCCCAGTCAAGTTGACATACAATTCATCATTACACCAGGGAAACTGTTAAAATACACGCTGATTCTGCTGGGATCCAGCCCAGGGCTTTTGTGGTTTCATTGGTCTGGGGATTTTTCCTGGAGCCAGGGGAAAACTGCCAACTAAATTTTCATATATATATATAACTAAATAAAATATGAGATAACATTACATATATTACATTACATATGTAATTACATTACATATATTACATTATGTGTAATATAATTATATGTATATATGTATGTGTGTATATGTGTGTGTATATACGTACATATCTTCCAATAGAGTGTGGGATCCTTAACAGCAGGGTCTGGACTTAGCCATGGTTGTCTCAACACCGGCCTGCAAATTGAACCACACTGTGGCATAACTGTTACGGTTATGGTTATGTTATGGGTTGAATTATGTCCCCCAAAAGGTTGAAGTCCTAACCCCCAGTGCCTCAGAATGTGACCTTGTTTGGAAATAAGGTTGTTGCAGATGTAGTTAGTTAAGGTGAGGATAACGGATGCAGATAAAAGATGAGATAATGGAGTAGGATAGACTTCTAGTGTCCTTACAAGAGGAGAAGAGACACTGAGACACACAGGGAGAATGCCATGTGACAATGAAGGCAGAGATTGGAGTTGGTAGCTATAAGCCAAGGAAAGCCAAAGATTGACAGCAAGCCAGCAGAAGCTAGGAAGAGGCGAGAGTGGACTCCCCTATGGGTTTCAGAGGGAGCACGGCCCTGCTGGCACCTTGACCTAGGACTTCTGACCTCCAGACTGTGAGAAAAGAATACACTTCTGGTTTTAAGCCACTGAATCGTAGTACCTTGTTAAGGTAGCCCTAGGAAACCAATCAAATAACCAGGTAGAGTGAAGCTGTGCTTGCAGGAGAGTGGGATGCACGAAATGTATGGGAAGGTAGAGTGGGATAAACAAGAATTGGTCATTCTTTCACTATGATGTGAGGAAGGAGTGTTTTGAGAATTACTTTCTTGTTTTTCTGTTTGAGCTTTAAGGTTTGGGATCTTCCACGTGCTGGTGATCTTGAGATATCTAATTGAGTCCCTTGAGTTGAACACCTTTCCAGAAATGATCACCCAAACTGATAACTGTTCTTGTTTCTCAAGCTACCCATAGATCTACTAGAAATTAACAGGCAGGCCCCTGGCTTATCCATTTCTTCTTTTTTCACTAAAGCTTGATCAACTCAGGGCTCATTCGTCAGAGCACATTTCTGGATCTGTAAGATTTGGGATGAGTCAGGGGCTCACCAAGGTCATTGGGAGGCACTGCCTGCCCAGCCATCTGCCCCTCACCCTTTGACGTCTCTTTAAATTAAACACCACGTCCCGTGGTAAAATTGTTCTTGCTCTATTAATAGCCAGCTTGGCTTGTGTTGCACTGAAAATCCACAGACGAAGGGTGTCAGAGAGAAGAATGAGGCTACAGACCCAAGGGCATATTTCTTGGTCAGATGACTCCAGTCTCTGAGGAATCCCAAGAATTCTCTGTGTAA
>NW_012101321.1:1332317-1335275 GCF_000951045.1 Mandrillus leucophaeus | reverse complement strand
CTCCCCTCCCCTTTCCTCCCCTCCCCTCCCTCTAATTACTGGACATCTTTGAAACACTTGACAAAACCAATAATTTTTTAAATTTTAGATTATATTATTTTCGGTAAATATTTTAAATCCCTCCCGTTTGACCTCCGTGGGACGAATATACAGTCATATACTCCATAACAACGTTTCTGTCAACAACAGACCACATACAGAATGGTAGTACCATAAGATTATAATGAAGCTAAAACGTTCCCATCACCTAGAGAGGTTGTAACTGTGGGAAAGTCGTCGCACAACGCATTACTCACGTGTTTGTGGTGATGCTGGTGTAAACAAACCTGCTGTGCTGCCAGCCACATGAAAGTCTAGCATATGCAATTATATACAGTATGTAATACTTGATCATGATAATAAAGTGTGTTACTGGTTTATATATTTACTACACTATACTTTTAATCGTTATTTTAGGGTGTACTCCTTCTACTTAGAAAAAAGTTAGCTGCAAAATAGCCTTAGGCAGTTATTTCAGGAGCTATTCTAGAAGAAGGCATTGTTAGCATAGGTGATGACAGTTCCATGCTGCCCCGAAGACCTTCCAGTGGGACAAGATGTGGAGGTGGAAGACAGTGAGAGTCATTGTCCTTACTCTGTGTAGGCCTAAGCTAGTCTGTGTTTGTATCTTAGTTTTTAACAAAAAAGTTTAAAATGTAAAAAAAATACATAATTTTAAAAATAGAAAAATGCTTTAAAAATGGGATATAAAGAAAAAATATTTCTTGCTCATTGGTAAAATGTGTTTGTGTTTTAAGTGTTATTACAAAAGAGTCAAAAAGTTTTTAACAATTTAAAAATGTATAAAGTAAAAAAGTTACAGTAAGCTGAGGTTAATTTATTATTGAAGGCTGTAAGTTAATTTATTATTTTCTAGATAAATGTAATGTAGCTTACATCTACAGAGTTTATAAAGATTAAGGTAGTGTGCAGTGATGTCCCAGGCCTTCACATTCACTCGCCACTCACTCACTGACTCACAGAGCAACTTCCAGTCCTGCAAGCTCCATTCATGGTATAAGTGCCCTATAGAGGTGCACTGTTTTAAATTTTTTATAGTGTATCCTTACTGTAGCTTTTCCACATTTAGGTATATGTAGACACCCAATGCTTAGCATAGTGTTGCCACTGCCTACAGTACTCAGTACAGTATCATGCTGTATAGGTTTGAAGCCTAGAGCAATGGGCTATTTCATATAGCCTCGGAGTGTGGTGAGCTATACCATCTAGCTTTGTGTAAGTACACTTGTGCTAGGCCGTTCTTGTGTTGCTATAAAGAAATACCTGAGACTAGGTGATTTAATAAGAAAAGAGGTTTAATTGCTCATAGTTTTTCAGGCTGTACAGGAAGAATGTGCCGGCATCTGCTCAGCTTCTGGGGAGGCCTTAGGGAGCTTTTACTCATCCATTTTTATCACCTGACTGAACACCTCTAAGCAAATACTTGGCGGCACCTCAAAGTTAAGTGTCCAAAACTGAACTCATTATGTTCTCCACAAAATCTGCTTCTCCTCCTGTATTCCCAATCTTAACACAACCATCTTCCCAGTCACCCATGTTAACAACTTTGAAGATATATTTGACCTCTCCTCCTCATTTCCCAAGCCTACTCACCAAAATCCTGCTGAATCTAGTTCTAAAACATACAGAAAAACCTTTTCTCTAGTCCAGGACCACACCATCTCTTGCTTGGGCTTTGCTTAGCTCAGGTCACTATAACAATATACCATAGAATGGGAGCTTTAAATAATAGACATTTATTTCTACAGTTCTGGAGACTGGGCAGTCCAAGACGAAGATGAAGAAAGACTTGGTTCTTGGTTAGGGCCTTCTTCCCGGCTTGCAGACAACTGCTTTCTTCCTGTGTCCTCACATGGAGGAGACGGGATGTTCTGGTACCTCTTCCTCTTCTTATAGGGGTAATAATCCTATCATGAGTGCCCCATCCACCCTCTTGACCCCTGCTAAACCTAGTTATCTTCCAAAGTTCTGCCTCCTAGTCCCATCACACTGGGGGCTGGGGCTTCAGCATGTGAGTTTGGGGAAGATACAAACATTCATTCCGTAACAGGCTTTTACACTGATGTCCTAATTTTCCCTCTCACTTTCAATCTTTTCTCCCCTCAACTACACAGCTTTCAGATTTTTTTTCCCGAAAATACAGTAATGGCACATTGCTCCCTTGGGTAACTTTTCAGTAGCTCCCTGTATTATTTAGCCATGACATTTGCAGCAAGGCAGAATCAGGCCCAACCCATCCATTTCATCTCCAGTTATTCCTTCCTTTGCCCCCACCCTCTCTTCTTTGTTTCTCTTGCTAATACTCTTTCTTCTGCCTCTATCTGTTTGGCAAGGCAGACGATACTCATTTTTTTTCTGGCCCACCTCAAACGTGATGGCCTTCGTGAAGTCACCACCGCAGACAGAATTAATCATTCTCTTATCGGTGATTTATGGGTCAGTGGTTCTTAACACTGGTTGCATATTAGAACCACCTGGTGTATTCATTAGAGTTCTCCAGAGAAACAGAATCAACAGAATGTATATATGAGAGAATATATAGGATAGATATTTATAATAAGGAATTGACTCATGTAGTTACAGAGGCTGAAAAATCCCAAATCTGCGGTAGGCAAGCTGGAGACACAATGGAGCTGATGGTGTGGTTCCAACCCAAAGGCCAGAAGGATCAAGACCCAAAGAGAGCCAATGTTTCAATTCAAGTCCAAAGGCAGGGGAAAAAAAAAAAAAAGAACAAAACCCAGCATCTCAGCTCGACGATAGTCAGCCAGGAGGAATTCCCTTTTATTCAGGGGAGGATCAGGCTTTTTGTTCTATTCAGGCTTTTCAGTAACTGGAAGAAATCCACTCACATTGGAGAGAGCAATCTGCTTCACTCAGTGTATCGATTTGAGTGTT
>NW_012101321.1:1295674-1331187 GCF_000951045.1 Mandrillus leucophaeus | reverse complement strand
CATCTGCCCCTCACCCTTTGACGTCTCTTTAAATTAAACACCACGTCCCGTGGTAAAATTGTTCTTGCTCTATTAATAGCCAGCTTGGCTTGTGTTGCACTGAAAATCCACAGACGAAGGGTGTCAGAGAGAAGAATGAGGCTACAGACCCAAGGGCATATTTCTTGGTCAGATGACTCCAGTCTCTGAGGAATCCCAAGAATTCTCTGTGTAAAATTCCTGGGCCTTCTCCTCCGCTTCTCCTGTGAGTTCTTTTTCTAAGATCTCATCCACCAAAGTGAATGTTCCCCTTTTCCTTTCCCAATATTTTCATGCTTGAATTTATGTTTGATCAGGAAATGCTACAAGGTTACTTTAAGAAAAGTATCCAAACTCCTTTCTGTGGACTCATGAGACATTTCTAACTTCATCCCTGTCATTACTGAATTAAAATGGAAACCTTCCACTCCTGATTGTTACTGATGCTTTCTGCAGGCACATCTTTATAACACTGTGATATAATTTTACAACTGATTGGCCTACAATTTTATAGGGCTGTCACAACCTCACATCTGCTCCCCGAGATGGGCCCTGGTAGCTTCCTCACTTCTCTCTGTACTATTTTCCCTAGATTCCCCATCCCGGCCCTGACCGAGTGCTCTTTCCTTCTGCTGGCTGCCACACTCGGGTCACCCCTCACAGCTGTCACCACTCCACAGTCAGGAAGTCCTTGCCAAAGCTTCTCGGCCTATTTTTCCAATGTTTGACCTTTGCCCATTCCTGACGCACCCACTACTCACATTCTTCCTGCCTCCTCTCTCTACACACTGATTTCTTGGCCTTTGTAGTCCCCAACTTCCTACCCCGGCCCTCCTTACTGGCCGTGTGTCAGCCTTTAAATCCAGTTTCATCGTTGTGCCCCGTGGTGTAAAGACAGAGAAGTGTCTCTCTGCCTAGGGACACGGGTTCTTGGTGCCACTAAAGAGGCTGTCTGCTGGTCCCCACCCTTCCATCTTGGAAAAAGCTCCAACTCCAAGACCTTCATAATGGTGGGGTATGGCTTGCTCTAGAAAAACCCCAGGTGATTTCTCTAAAAGACAGGTGCAAAACACAGAGGGACTGAGGGTGGAGCTATTCCTGGACTCCTTTTTTTCTCTGAAGCTGGTTTTGATCAGCTTTGACGTTAACCCTAGCATCTGCACAATGTCCTGCTTGCTTAGTTCTCTTCACTGGTAGTTCCTAGGGGATAAGAAAAGCAGGCTGGAAAGGCCAGCACATTAGTAATGCCCTGGATGTTTAGAGTTGCTCTCCTGTACCCAACCCAGGCCACCTCCTCCCCTTACTCCCTGGGTCTGTGTCCGGGGCTTGTTCAATGTTGCTTCTCAAAGTGTGGTCTGGGGATGAGCAGCGTCAGCGTCATCAAGGAGCTTGTTAGAAATGCAGAATCCCAGGTGCCATCTGTGACCTCCTGAATCAGAATCTCATTTTAGCACGATCTCCAGGTAGTTCTTACGCACACACATTGCAGCAGGCGCAGTGGTGTTCCACTTGTGTGTGCAGCCGCCCAGGGCAGCAGGAGCCTGCCCAGTGCCCCTGGAGCAGCTGAAGGAACACCCTCAAGAATGTAGCAGGCTAAGTGCATTTAGAGGTTATCAATGTGTCAGCGAGGCAACCTCTTTATGGGGATCGTTTAATTAATGTTAATTGCTCTTGGCCTGTTGTGTGACTCTGGCAGGATTTACGGAAAATCACCATAATCTAAAACCCTATAAAAGAGTCATTGCTTTTAGAGGCCTTGTGACTCATGCCGGGAGACACCTTCTGATACTTGATGCATCACACAGATGTATAAATAATGCCTACATCTGCATAATCCTCAGAGGCATCAAGGCACTTCATTTTTGGTGGGGGCAGGTGCGTCCAGGTGAAGTGTAGTGCTCCTCATATGTTATGATCTGGGTGGCAGTTGGTGAGAATTTGCTTTACAAAGAGAAATGATTTATCCAGTTTTATTACCCCATTCTGTGCTTTCATGGATTACATAAATTTTGTTGTTGCCATCAGCCCAGTGGATGTTTAAAATGGTTTCCATATTGCATGACACCCCATCCCTCCTCCTCTTAGCATCTCACAGGTCAGGGAGAGGAAGAGGTAGGCTTGAAATGCAAGTAGTGAGAGGTGACGGCTCTTGAGGCGCAATCCCAGGAAAGCTCACAGAGCGTTTTCCAACGGCAGGCGCCTGTGCAAATACAGTGACTAGGTTCGAAGGGGAATTACAGGGCTGGGACACACCTGTCCGCGCTAATCCCACGTCTGAGATCACACTCATTTGAAGAAAAGAGCATGTTTACCTTTTTAACATTGATCTTTACCTCCTTGCCCCTTCCCTCTTTTCTTAAGCTCTCTGTTCCCTTCCATTTGAAAGGGATGTAGGTGCATTTTGGACTCATTCACCCTCTGTTTCAATTAATTACCCTCAAGAGTAACTTCTTTTCCATACCTATCCTCCTAAGGGGAGCTGGGCCTCTGAAACTTTCACTCTTCAAGCTTCAAACAACCATTTCTCACAGTTATTTTTTTCCTAATATGAAGGATGTCTTACTTTCAACTTTGAAAACCGTCTCTTTCATGATCCTGAAGTTTTCTTTATCCTCACGCATTCCATCCATTCTCCAAACCCAGAGCATCATTGACTTGCTTGAGATGAGACCAAATCCTACTCATCTTCCCTGAGTCATCCTTATTTTGGTTGAGGGCTGACAGTTTTTGGTTTGTTTCTGCACTTGCTGGTTCTCTCAGTCCTCACTAAAATACTGTAACCTAAAAAGTAAGTATCTCAGTACCCATTTCATAGATAGAGAAACTAAGGTCAGGAAGCCTTTTTCAGGGAGCAGAGTGGGGGCCAGAATGAAGATGTCCAGCTTCCTGTACAGAGCAATTGTGGTCACCCCAGGGCCACGTCAGCACACTGGGTTTTCCACAGACTCTAGCTTTCTGGCACCATGATGGCAGCAGCACTGTGCTCACAGGCCAGCCTTGACAAATGTCCTCTGCTGTGCGGAGGGGCTGCCCTCATTTCATCCAGGGAAGGCCATGGCCACAGACCGCACTGGGCGTGGCACTCTCTCTTGAGCTTGGTTTATCATCCTGTGTGGGCACGAGCCACGTGGGTGCTGTCGTAACAGTGTTGGAGTCCCTACAAATCTCCCCTAATTCTTCCCTAACCAGCCTGCAGCACAAATGCTCTGCTCTTCTCACAGGTCTTTTAGGCTATGGTAATTGCTCTGGGAGCAATGACCCATTTTTCCACACCGAACAGCATGTGCCATCTGTGGGCTCTCTCGTCCAAATGATTCAAATTCTCTTAAATCCAGTTTCACTGTCATTTGTCATTTGCTCTGCGTCCCAGTCTTGCATTGTCTGCTAATCTGGAGATCTGAATTTCTGTCACTTTCCTCCTTTCCACCAGTAGACAAGTTGACAGGATTCAGTGATTCCTAAAAAAGAGAGATTAAAAAAATGCTTCATTCACTCACTCATTCATTTGTTATTTGAGCACTTACCTTGCCCAAAGCCCAGTTTGAATACTGGAAGACAGAAAGCTGGTCAAGGCCAGATGATTCCTTCTGGCCAGACACAAATATGCCAACAACTAACCCCCACAGTGAACCAGAGCCAAATGAGCAAGAAGGGGTAGCATGGAATATTAAACCCCCTCCACATCCCATTAGAATTAAACTCCTATGGCAAGGATGATAAGCAGTCTTGCTTGCTGACAAATCCCCAGGACCTAGAAGAATGCTTGGCCGGTGTGGTGCTCAGTAAGTATTGAATTGAGTTTAAATTTACATTATTGACCCAGGTTTTCCACCCTCCCTTATTCACATCTTTGTCATATGACCAGGCAGCTCCTCTACTGAAGGAGAATACTTCCCCACTGCTCCACTTTGGGATCCCATATGTGGCTTGCTTTGACTAGTGGCATCCAGGGGAAGTATGTGACAAGGTGTTAGTTCCAAGTCTAGGCCCCTAACAGCTGTCACATATTTCCACTCTTTTTTGGCCTCTGTCACTGCCACAAGAAGAGCACGTCTTGGCTAGCCCACTGGTCCAAAGTCAAGGATGAGGCAGTAAAGGGGATCCAGACCCACAAACTTGCAGTGTAGAGCCAACTTCCCCAGCCTAGCGCAGCCTGTGTTGACTCCCTCATCCAACCCACAGATGCAGGAGCGAGTCAGCCAAGATCAGCAGAGCCTCTTCAGCTGAGCCCAGCTAACCCACAGATGTATGAACATTGTTATTTTAAGACGTGGAGAATTGGGATGGTTTATTATGCAGCACTGTTGTGAAAATAGCTCATTGATACTATCTCAGTTTGCTACCTGATTTCTTTCAGGGACTGGATCTCTAAGGCATTATTTGCCCTCATGGTTGCTCCAAAACCAAGGGTTGGCAAAGGCTCAGACAGCAAATATTCTAGGTTTTGTGGGCCACATACAGTTTCTGTTGCATTCTCTCTCACTCGCGCTCTCTCTTTTCTCCCCAGGCTTTGGTTTGGATTTGGCTCATGAATTATAATTTATCCACTCCCATTATAAACCACCAGAAACATACTTGTTGGTAAAGGTTTTTATCTAGACTTCAGCTTCAAATCAGAATTCCATCCATTTATTGAGGGCCTACTATAAGCCAGGACTCTTCCAGGCACTTTAAAATTCATTGTCTTATTTTGTTGTGTGAAGATTACTTTCCCATCAAGGAAATAAGCACAAGGGACTTCAATAAAATTATGGCAGACACAAGCTAATTTTTCTCTCCCATCAAAGAACCTATAGCCTGTGCTTCAGTATTGCCTGTGTCTCACTTTTATAGGTGAGATTGACCCTGGAAATCAGAGGCAGATTTGAGGTTCTGTTGACTTTCAATTTAGACTATAAAGCTGGTCACATTGTGATTTTTAAGCTGGGATACTCAATAGGGTGCTGGCAGCACTTGAAAAGAAAGGGTAACAGGATGTGCCTTCCTGGGTCACCACTTTTAATGAAAAGTTTTTGGCAAAAAGTTTAATTAACATAAGTGATAAGTTAATTTCAAATGTTTTAAAATATGAAAGGACATTATTAAAAGAATGGGGGAAAATCACATGAAGTTTCCAGATAATATAAGACTTAAAGACATTTTGAATTTTTAGCTTTGGACTCATGCCCAAGCCTCTATTACTATCCCTTCAACCCTTTTTTGTTATTAAGGGACTTTGTCAGGAAATTGTTAGAAAAGTTAGAGAAATATCTCCCTCCCTTCCTTCCTTCCCTCCTTCCTTCCTTTTTTCTTTCTTTTTCTTTTTTTGCAAGAGCACAGGTGCTAGAGTTTTTTTTTAAAGAGCTCAATAATAAATTTTTTATTTGATTACATGTTGAACTAATATTTTAGATATACTGGGTGAAATAAAATGTATTATTAAGGTTACTTTTACTTATTTCTCTTTACTTCTTTTTCATGTGGCCACTAGCAAATTTAAAATTATACGCATGGCTTGCATTTGTGGTGCGTATTATATTTCTGTTGTCCAGTGCTGATCTATAATATAGTATCCAAGTTTATTGTCTACAGAGTTCTTTTTTCATGGAGCCTCTTGAATAAACCTAGCTCGTTTTTCCTTCTTCTTCTTCTTCTTCTTCCCCTTTTTTAAAAATGGAGTCTTGCGCTGTCGCGCAGGCTGGAGTGCAGTGGTGCAATCTTGGCGCTCTGCAACCTCTGCCTCCCAGGTTCAAGTGATTCTCCTGCCTCAGTCTCCTGAGTAGCTGGGATTACAGGCACCATGCCAGGCTAATTTTTGTATTTTTAGTAGAGATGGGGTTTTGCCATGTTGGCTCAGCTGGTCTCGAACTCCTGGCCTCAAGTGATCCGCCTGCCTCAGCCTCCCGAAGTGCTGGGATTACAGGCATGAGCCACTGCACAGGTGCTAGAGTTTTACGTAGTCTTTTTGGCCTCCTGTCTTGCTAGCAGCAGTTTCGTTATAAGAAGTGGTACAATCCACAGGGTCCTCTTATTTAGAGAAAACTGTCCCACCAAAGATAATCGCCCAACTGGAGTCCAGTGTCTCTCCTTATAGACCAAGCTCCAAATTCTTGGGCTTTGAGCATCCAGAATTTGTTGTCCCGAACTTCACCTAGTGTGCATATCCCAGCCTTATGAGGTGGCCTGGGGCAGCTCTTTGTACAGGATGGTAATAGGGCGGACAGAGTTTGGACACCCAGGCTGTGGCGTCCACATGCAGGCATGCCAGCTCCCCTGGTGCTGCAGGGAGTGGGAGTAGGAAGAGAAGTGTGTGAGCCATCAGCTGAGGCCTCTGTTTGCACCCTTGCTGGGTCCCACAGATGTTGACGATGACCCCAGTTCTAAGTGCACGCAGGGAGTGCTACGCTCTGCTGATCTGGAGGTTCTTGGGTATAGAAACACTGATTAATGACAAAATTGAGGAAGTGTCACTGGGCCTGCTTTCATGTGTTCACCTGTTTTATTTTCCCTTTTGAAAAATCTTTAGGTTGTGAGGCGATTTTAAAAATTTAAGGCAAAAGTTGTAAAAAGATCAAAATTTCCTCTGTATTTAAGGAGGTTTCTTGTCCATATACCCCTGCACTTATGAAGATGCTCACCTTTTTAGTCCAGGCTGTTATTCTGCTGTTGGTACAAGCTCCTTCAATCAGCTAGAGGTCATCTGATAAAATATGCTCAGAACCGGCAATTCTTTTAATTTGGAGAATATTAAGCACTGATTTCAGGACCCCTCTAGTCATTTCTTTCAGCATTTAAACATTAAAAATGAATATATTCTATAAAAAATAGCTTCATTTAAGTGTTGCAGTAGTCTAAAGGTACAAAATAGTATATGGTGAAAAGTAAGTCACTTGCCCACTCTTGTCCTCTAATTGCCCCCTTGGATGCAACTACTGTTACACATTTCTGATATAGAGGCATATATGTATATAAAGTTTTCCTTTATAAACACAAAGAAAGGTCTACTGCACACGTGTAACTTGGGAACAATGTCAGTACATTCCCAGCCACATCTTTCTTTTTAATGAGTACACGGCATAAATGGAAGAAATTTGGGCTTGAATTATGGAAGATACGGTAAAGTTTGGAATTCAGTACTGTGGTGTTAATACATATATTATATATTACATATATATCTTCTATCTATCTATCTATCTATCTATCTATCTATCTATCTATCTATCTATCTATTTTTGTCCCTGGTTTCTGGCTCATAACTCCCATAAACCCTGTTACAGGCTTTTGTTATAATGATGGGTGTGTTAAGCCTCAGAAGACAGAATCTATCTGAACTTCTCCTGCTCTCCTTTCGCTTTCCCCAAGGCAGGACTCTAATCTTCCCTGCCTTTATGATTGCCAGTTATAACCCCCTCATTCTAGAGAGGGTCCAGCCCTATACCCTGGGGAAGCAATGCTGACATCACGAAGCTTCCATAAAAATCCACGAGGACTGGGTTTGGAGAGCTTCCGGATAGACAAACACATTGAGGTTCCTGGAGGGTGGTGCGCGCAGGGAGGGCACGGAAGCTCCGCCCACTTTCCTCATACCTGTCCTGTGCAGCTTTTCATCTGTATCCTTTGTAATATCCCTTTTATAGTACATTGGTAAACGTGTTTCCCTGAGTTCTGTGAGCCCCTCCAGCAAATTAATCTAAGAAGGGGTCATGGGAGCCCGAAGTTGAAGCCAGTGGGTCAGAAGTTCTACTGGGTCTGAAAGGTGGGGGCCAGTTTTAGTGATTGAGCCTTCAATGTGTGGAATCTGAAGCTATCTCCAGGTAGTGTCAGAGATGACTTGGAGGACACCCAGCTGGTGTCCGCTGCTTGGTGGTGGGGAAAAAAACCCCATGCATTTGGTCACAGAAGTCTTCTGTGTTGATTGGTTTTTGTGGTGTGAGAGCAGAGAAAAAGCACAATTAAGTTTTTCTGAAATAAATGTTATATGCTATTTAGTGAAAACTTTTCAAGAAGCCCATCCCCAGTTCACCTAAAGCAGGGATCAGCAAACTGTCACCCCCGGCTAAATCTGGCCCACTGCCTATTTTTATATGACCCACAGACTATGTCATTTACACCTTAAAAGGCAAAAGAAGAATAGTATATCATGTCATGTAAAACTTAGATGAAATACCAATTTCAGTGTTTATAAATAAAGTTTTATTGGAACACAGTCACACTTGATCACTTGTGTATTATCAATGGCTGCTTTTGCATGATCATGGCAGAGTTGAGGTGTTGGGACAGAGACTGTATGGCTGCAAAGCTGGAAATATTTACCCTCTGCCTTTTTAGGGGAAAAGTTTGCTGACCCTTGACCTAACTGCAAATATAGTTCAACACTTTGATCACTTAAAGTCTGGTAATGGGAGTATATGGTCAGCACGCATGTGGGGAATTAAAAAATTCCCCAAAGTGTTTGTCTTGCTGGGAGAAATTCTGGAATCTTTTGACTGGGCTAAATCTGGCTTAATTTTAAATCAAAAAGAAAACTGATTCTTTTATCTTATTTGAAATCCAAAAGACAAGATGTACTAATTATCAAAAGTTATTTAAAAGTTCAATCAGAAACAGACTTACTAATGGATTGAAGTGAATAACTTCCTAACCCTTTTTGTAAGCATGGTCTTAATTTAGAAATTAGCTGTGCATTAGAAAATAAAATATGAAAGAGAGTTTGTACCAAAGGGAACTGACTTTTGGTCCTTTTCATTCTCGGGGATGAATCAGAGAGGCCAGACAAATGGTCTTTTTCAGATCTGGAGCTGAGTAGAATTTTTCAGACACAGTGAACCCTTACTCCTGTGTTATTTAGGGATATATCATGGCTAATGGTTTTTTTCTTTTTTCTCTCTAAACATTTAAAAATAAAAATACTGTATCTATAAGAAATGAAGTTTTTCCTTTTTGGCAATAGAAACAATAATAATATACACACTCACAGTTATTTGCATCCAAGAGACACAAAGTGCTCCCTCAACTTTAAATAAATAATATTAGGATCTTTTAGACGGACAAAAAGAAAGCAAGAAGCGCCTAAGTCATGAGGAAATTGATGTTTCAGATCACATATCTATTCTAACAATAGAGAAAAGCAATAAATTAAGAGGAAAAACGTAACCGCCAAGAAACATAACTGGAAAAGAAAAATTTTTGGCCAGCCTCACTCATCCTTGACTAGCATTTCAGAACTGGACATGAGAGTGGCAGATGGAAATTGGCAACAGTAAAGATTATAGATAAGAGAAGAGAAAGAGTAGTATACCTTCTGGAAAGCTGTCCATCTATGATCTTAAGAGCCATCACCTATGAATTGTTTCATCAAGCACAAAATGATCAATATTTGTTATGTGAAGTTTTGGGGGAGTAAAGGCAATGTAAGTGTTCTTCTTGCTCTAAAGAAAAGGAAATTGAGGATCCGAAAGGTTAGTACTTCATCTGAGTTAGTGCTCAAAGCTGAAACCATTACCAGACATTTTGAAACAGCTAACCAGCAATTCCTTTTTCTTCCTTAATCATGGATTGAGCACCTCCTATGTTGAAAGCCTTGTACCAGGCATAATAGAAAAAAAAAAAAAAGATATGTAAAACAAGCTCCTTGCCTTTGAAACCCACAGTTTAGTGGAGTCATAGAATCCAAGCCATCAAGCACTCTTGGTAACATTATCCACAATGCTGGTTGAATGATCCTGAGAAAGACTTGTAGAAGTCAAGCATGTGATAAACTATTTTAACATTTTATTTTCAGTAAATAAAAGAGAAGGGTTTCAACTGGAGGTCAGATGCAAAATTAAGAGTGGGGCATGTGAATCTGTTTTAAGTGATGAGCTGTAGGCCTCTCCTGTGTTTTCAGAACTGGAAGAGACACCATTGGAAAACACACTGAGCTTAAATTAACATCCTTTCCTGGTGGATCTGGGGGCTGAATTGATGGGCATAGTGGGTCAAGTTATTTTTTACAGATTTACATCTTTGATTAAAAAGTCTCCTTTTAATCTTTGACCCAGTTGGAGTTTATTTTGGTGAATTGTAGATTTTTTTTTTGTTCCAAATAACAAATAGTCTCAGCACTGCTTGTTGAATAGTGAATTGTTCCTTTCCCCTGCTGATTTGTGAAAATATCAGTTGTCACCATTTCCTGAATGTCTGTTATGTATCAGGTGCTTTGATATGTTTTGTAATGGAGTTGCACCTTTTCTAGGTGACCCAGAATCTGAAATTCCATCCTGCATTTGATAAATTATCTATCTTATGCATCTTGCTAGGGAAGGAGAGGTTGCCTTCACTATAAAACTCGAAAATGCCGAGAACTTATTTTCCCAGACTCCTTTGCACTTAGGTTAGGAGCAACCAATCAACAGACCCTCTCTGGAATTTACAACTGGATCTATTGATTCGAAGAGGGTGGACCAAGCCAACGCCATTCTGATGAGTGATCCAGCAACAACTACTGTCTAGGAGCATATGTGGCCACGCCAGCAGTGACATCCAGGATTCCATGGTAGGGCTGGCAGTCCTCACATGTTCTTTGGGAGCCTGAATTTCTGTGGTCCTGGTTGCTGCCTAGTCTTCCTTGTTCTTCCCTTTTCCGAAGACTGTTTCTCTCCCCTTCTCAGAAATTTTGTAAGCAACACAAGAGCCTTGACTAAATTCCTCATCTGCCCAGATTAGCCAGAGTATGTCTCTGCCACTTATAACTAAAAACCTTGACTAATACAGGTAGGATATCATTTGATTTTCAAATCCCCACACCTTAAAGATACATATCACCATCCTCATTCCATTTTAGGTAATTAATATTCAGTAAGAGTATTAACTTGCTCAAGAGTGCATAGCTAGGAAGTAATAGGACTGGAATTCAAATCCAGGTTTGAATTTGTCTGATTCTGAAGTTCATACTCTTTCTACTCTATCACACAATTCCAACATTATCATAAACTATCTCTCTCTCTCTCACACACACACACACATATGAGTGCTCTTTCTCTCTCAAGGCACAAACTATGTGTAATTTTTTGGTGTGTGCTTTCATCATGCTCCATTGGTATAGCCTGGTGCTGCCATCACACTGTTTGATTTATTGCACCTTTATAATAAGTTTTAAAGTTGAGTATAGCAAGTTCTCCTTTATTCTTTTAAATCATTTTCTTGCCTCTTCCTGAATGTTTCTTTTTCTAGATGAACAATTGGATAATTTTGCAAAGTTTTCCCCAAATCATGGGGGAACAAATTAGCAGCTTGAATTTGAGGTGCTTAATGTTATTTTCACTTAACAGGGTTACATGAAGTAACCTTCATTGCTCCCACATGTGTATGTGTGCACACATTCATGCACACACTCACAAACATGTACCTATATAAAGACTTTTGGTTCTTATATAAAGACTCCTTGTTTGTTAGCTTCAGCATATTTTCAAATTCTGTAGAGGCAGAAAGTATGGCAGTATTGGTCCAAGAAACCATTGGACATTGAGGCTGGCCAAAAAATGGAAAGAAGATGCCTTGATGAGAGAGTAGCAGTGGGGAGCAAAATAGTTCTTCACAGGCTTTATTTTTTATATTGCTTTGTTCCTGCAAAAAGCAGCGTGGTTCACTTTGATTCTTCCATTATTTTTCTCCAAGCATAATTTTTATGCTGTGGGAATTCTCTCCAAGCAACACTCGACAAATAAATCCCAGGAAGATGTCTGATTTGCATGTGCACATAATTTTCCTGGTGTGAATTCTAGGTAATAGAAAGCCTAAATAATGTCCTTGGTCCTGGAAGAATTTCTGTAATTATGGCTTTGTTGAGGCTCTATTAAGAACCAATAAGACCCACAATCCTTGCCTGGTCCAATAAACCAAGAGAGTAATTTCCACCTTTTTAAGTGGATGTGGATTTGATACATAGGTGTTCATCACGAATTAATGAAAAGCCCTTACTTTTGATCCAGGAGGACACCAGGCTCTTCCTTCTCTCTTGGAGAAAAACATTCAAGTACAAACATCCTTGTGAGAATCCCCCATAGGAAATTCTATGCATCTGCTCAGATTAAAAAGGCATCAACTTATTTATTTCCTCTAATAGAGAGGGACTTCTCTGAACACTGAGTTCTCTCCTGAAAGGCCAGTGGCTTGGTTCTGGGAATTGTGAGATGCTGGTAATTGGCGTGATGCTCTTCATAGGAGATTCTGAGGGTGTACAAATGCTGATACCCACATGTAAACTGTGCTGTGGAATCCAGCTGTCTTTCTTGCAGCACAGACTCAAAAATGCCAGGAAATTTCTGAGACTACACTTTTATTCCAGATCCAGGGTTATTCTTTTCTACCGTAGTCTACACAGGTATTTCTAGTCTGTCTTAGAATTGTGGATAACATCAGAAATGGAATGCAGCTTGTAGCAAGCCAGAGAGCTAACTTCTAAAATTAAATTAAAATTAGACGTGGAACCTCATATCTTTGAAGATATGCTGCATAATAAGGTGGAACTGAATGTTGTGCCCAGGAAATTTATGCCATATTTGCAGCAACACTTATGATAAAAAATTGAATTGATGAGCAGAGAGTTAATCATGTTGTAACAGCATATACAGTAATCTCATGAACCACTCTCCACTAGAGTTAATAATTAACTGTTGCTGTGCACTGAGCTACCCAGTAATGTGGCCTGGCTTGGCTTTCCATCAGCAAAGACCCGGCAACCAGGGGCAATGGCTTCTGAGGAGAGTCAGTCAAAAATTGCATTTGCCTATATAAAATCCATGCTTTTACTTTCTCCTGATTTGGAACAGAGCTGGTTTGCTAGCTAAAGTTGTGGCGATAATGACTAGAAACGAATTTCTCATCTAGGCACGTTCTGAAAGGCCAGTTCTGGGCATCCATAAAGAAGAAAACTCGTAAGGTAACCTAAAAGGGACAAAATGATAGCTGCTGTAATTCAACTGTCTTTAACAGCAGTCTGCCAGCCTGCCCAATTAGGTATTATTGGTCCTTTCGCACATATTGTAGTGAAAAAAGAACTTGCTTTATCTTTAGAGAAACTTAGTTTTACTGCTGATTCAAACAAATTAAAAATACAGATTTGGTCTCCTTTCAGTTTTTTGAAATTTCCAATACTGAGTATTTGGTAACCAGTAGTACGCATTTGATTCCTCTAGTGATCATGAGCGCTGATATTACTATGTATACAAAATGCTTTGGAAATCAGCTCACAGTGCAATTTCCTACTGCGGTTTGAGTGAATGATTCATGACTACAAATTTAAATGGTAGGTAGATACAGAGAAAAGTCATCTGAGTTTTTAAATGATGACCCCTTTCCAGGTAAAGTGTCAAAAATAATTATTTCTCTTAAGTTTTTCTAGACTCCAGTGAAAATCTACCATGCCATTTTTCTCCCTCCTTAAGGGAACAGTTATCCATTGCTCAAAGACTAATGCGAGAGTCTGAAATCTTAATTGAACAAAACATATTTATCTCCCCCCAAATTTAAATTTAAATCCAAAATTTAAAAAGGTTGACCAACATTGCTTAAAATATTGTTCACCAAAGCTAGGAAAAAGTTCAAGCAACTATGAGTTACTTATGTCATAAGTAAAAAAGCATTTGGTGGCTTCACAATTTTTAATGTAGCCAAGTAGTGTTATAAAATTATGGTTCTTCTGACAAGGCGAAGGTTCCCCAGGGGTCTGTCTCTTGTGGGTGAAAAGGCAAAGTCATTTCATATCAGATGTATGCTATTTAGAGAACTGTTCTGGGTGCTAAGAAAGTTAACAATCATCCAAATGGTGATAACTTACTAAAATAATGCACACTGGTCAGCCCCAGAATACATGATTCACAAAAGGAACTGAAATATACTCATTAATCCTAGAGGCTGAAGATCCAAGAACAATTACTGAAAGTTCTACATAACTTGCCATTTCTGTAATTTCCCAATTTGAGCCTTTTAAAACCTATGGAGTCCCTTAGACCTATGCTGTCTGAAATAGTAGCCACTAAGCAACATGTGACTATTTAAATTTAGGTTAATTAAAACTATATAAAACAAAAAATAATTCAGTTTCTCGGTTGGCAATAGTCCCATTTCAAGTGCTCAATATCCATGTGTGGCTGTTGGCTGCCATACTGTACAGTTCAGACACTGAATATTTTTGTCATTGCAGCAAGTTGTACAGACACACCTTGAAGATACTGTGGATTTGGTTCCAAACCACTGTAATAAGGCAAAGATCACAATAAAATGAGTCACACAAATTTTTTGCTTCCCAGTGTATATACGAAATGTATGTACCTTAATTAAAAATACTTTATTGCTCAAATATGTTAATGATCGTCTGTTCTTGCTGATGGAGGGTCTTGCCTCGATGTTGGCGGCTGCTGACTGACTAGGGTGGTGGTTGCTGAAGGTTTGGGTGGCTGTGGTAGTTTCTTAAATTAAGACAACAAGTAAGTTTGCTGCATTGATTGACTCTTTCATTCAGGAAAGATTTCTGTATAGCATGCAATGCTGTTTGATAGCATTTTACCCACTGTAGAAATTCTTACAAAATTGGAGTCAATCCTCTCAAACTTTGCCACTGCTTTATCAATCCAGTTTATGTAATATTCTAAATCCTCTGTTGTCATTTCAGCAATGCTTAGAGCATCTTCATTTTCTTTGCTCATCCTGAAGAAGCACCTCCTCATTTGTTCCAGTTTTACTATGAGATTGCAACAATTCAGTTGCATCTTCAGGTTCCACTTCTAAATCTAGTTCTCTTGCTATTTCCATTGCATCTGCAGTTGCTTCCTCCACTGAAGTCTTGAACCCCTCACAGTCATCCATGAGAGTTGGAATGAACTTTTCCCAACTCCTGTTAACATTGGTATGTTGACCTCCTCCCGTGAATTATGAATGTTTTTAAAGACATCTACAATGGTGAATCTTTTCCAAAGGCTTTTAATTTACTTTGCCCAGATCCATCAGAGGAATAACTGTCTGTGGTAGCTGCAGCCTTATGAAATATATTTCTTAAATAATAAGACTTGAAAGTGAAAATTACTTCTTGATCCATGGGCTGTAGAATGGATGTCGTGTTAGCAGGCATGAAAACAACATAAACCTCCTTTTACATCTCCATCAGAGCTCTTGGTTGATGAATTACATGGTCAATGAGCAGCAATATTTTGAAAGATATATATTTTTTTTCTGAGCAGTAGGTCTCAACAGTTGCTTAAAATATTCAATAAACCTTGGTGTAAATAGACATGCTCTTGTGTTGTTCTTTTGAGAGAGCACAGGCAGAGTAGATTTAGCATAATTCTTAAGGGCCCTAGGACTTTCAGAATGGTAAGTGAGCACTGTTCTACTTCAAGTCACCAGCTGCATTAGCCCCTAACAAGAGAGTCAACCTGTCCTTTGAAGCTTTGAAATCATACATTGATTTCTCCTCTCTAGCTAGGAAAGTCCTAGATGACATCTTCTTGCAATAAAAGGCTACTTCCTCTACACTGAAGATCTGTTATTTAGTGTAGCCACCTTCATCAATTATCTTACCTAGATCTTCTGGATAACTTGCTGCAGCTTGTATATCAGCACTTGCTGCTTCACCTTGCACTTTTATGTTATAGAGACAGTTTCTTTTCTTAAACCTCATGAACCAACCTCTGCTAGCTTCCCACTTTTCTTCTGCAGCTTCCTAACCTCTCTCAGCCTTCATAGAGTCAAAGAGAGTTAGGGCCTTGATCTGGATTAGGCTTTGGCTCAAAAGAATGTTGTAAGGTTTGCTCTTCTCTCCAGACCACTAAAACTTTCTCCATATTGGCAATGAGGCTATTTCACCTTCTTATCATTCATGTATTCACTGGAGTAGCACTTTTAATTTCCTTTGCATTCACAACTTGGCTAACTGTTTGGCACAAAAGGCCTAGTTTTGGCCTGTCTCAGCTTTCAATATGTCTTCCTCCCTAAACTTAATCATTTCTAGATTTTGATTTGAGGTGAGAGACATGCAACTGTTCTTTTCACTTGAACACTTAGAGGCTGTTGTAGGGTTGTTAATTGACCTAATTTCAATATTGTTGTGTCTCAGGGAATAGAGAGGCCTGAGGCGAGGGAGTGAGATGGGAAATAGTCAGTTGGAGCAGTCAGAGCCACACATTTATGAATTTTTACCATCTTATATGAGCATGTTTCATGGCACCCCAAGACAATTACAATAGTAACATCAAAGGCTGATCATAGATCATTATAACCAATTTAATAATAATGAAAAAATTTGAAATATTATGAGAATTACTAAAATGTGACACAGAGACATGAGGAGAGTACACGTTGCTGGAAAAATGCTTGAAAGATGCTTGACGTGGTGTTGCCATAAACATACAATTCGTTTTAAAAAAAGAGCAATATCTGCAACATGCAATAAAGGGAAGTGCAATACAATGAAATATTCCTGTACTGGATAGTGCTGCCTTAATTAAAGAAGAAAATAGCTGGGCGTGGTGGCTCACGCCTGTAATCCCAGCACTTTAGGCGGTCGAGACGGGCGGATCATGAGGTCAGGAAATCCAGACCATGCTGGTTAACACGGTGAAACCCCGTCTCTACTAAAATATACAAAAAATTAGCCAAGCGTGGTGGTGGGCGCCTGTAGTACCAGCTACTCAGGAGGCTGAGGCAGGAGAATGGCATGAACCTGGGAGGCGGATCTTGCAGTGAGCCAAGATTGCGCCATTGCACTCCAGCCTGGGCAACAGAGCGAGATTCCGTTTCAAAAAAACAAGAAAAAAAAAAAGAAGAAGAAAATAAATATTTATTAAGAAATTACAATGTGACAGATATCATATTTTTCTTTTTCTTATTTCACTGTGAAGAAAAGCTTAAGTCACTTGTCCAAGTCATATAACTGATACGGGGCAGAGCTACGACTCAATCTAGTTTCTTTTGATAAAAGCCCAGTGTCATTTCCAAGCATGGCCAAGTGTTGGCTCATCCATTCATCCATCTAACACATACTTACTGAGAGAGTGACTGTATATTTTAATCATGATGTCAGGACAACATGTGAAAACTGTTATTGAACAAACTGGACCCTCTGCTTACTGAGCACCTTGCTAGCAACTGGAGCTGTATGGTTAGAAATGCCAAATGTAATTCTACCTTCATAGAACTTATAGGCTCATGGGGGAGTCGAACGAAATATATAATCCCCAAATTATTTAGCAGCCACAATTGTGAAAGTATCAAACATGAAAGCCCATCCATTTTGGGAGAGGCTTCCGAATCCCATTAAATAATGACAACAATCATAATTAACAATCAGGATTTAGCTTCCAATGCCTGGGAAGTTCAAATGAGTAAGGTAAATCTATGACACTGGTGGCCTCCTGATTGATGAGTCCACTGTAATCTCTTTTGCCTGGTAAACAGAGAGATCTATTTCCTTCAAGGTCATCCTGGGTTGGCATGACCAACTTCAATTTCATCTGATTCTCCTTGGGTAGAAGTATTTTTGAGACGAAGAGCTGAGATCGGCTGATTTGTCAACATTACAAAGCAGGAGACTTATCCTCGTAACTCTTTTCCCTCATTGAACCTTCCCAGCAGCAGCTGCTGACATATGAACCTCGCAGATGAAGATGCCATAGCATGGCTATTTCTTGACTGCACTGCTGAAAGTAAGATAGTGAGAAAATGTTTTTTCCTAGCAATTTCTTTGTCATTTTTAACAGGATCAAACTCAAATACTCATAAAAGGAGATTGAGAGCCAATATGCTATACCATCAAATTTAAAAAGCTAAAAAAACAAAGCCATAAACTGTTATCATTTCCGGTATTTTATTCCTTCTAATGCTAGCCCATTAGTTTCAATAAAAGAACAACAGAATGTCCATTTCACCGTAACTTGATCCTGCTTATTATGCCAATATGATTAGTTTTTGCAAAACACTCATGTCCTGGTTATAGTTTGTAGAAAAATTGATTTCACAGAACCAGATAAATTAGAATTGGAAACATTCTATTAGGTCACAAGGGGCATCCCCTGGGGCTAGTATAGAATTAATCCCCAGTTCCCAGTGTATTATCTAATGGAGTTTTCTATCAGGTTTTGATGGGCTTACATATTTATTATAGGCTGGCAATACGTACCACTAAAAATTATACCAATCCATCTGAGAAATAAAATTCTAGAAAAATAAGAGTCTGCTGAGCACTAATTTTACTTTGGTGAATACGTTTTTAATATACTGGTGTTTATAGCCTCTCATCTTATAAGAGGCAGGGTAGTAGCACTGGATCATGGGTTGGCATTACAATCAAATAGTGAATTTACATATCTTAAGTTGCAAGAATTTCCCCAGACAAAATTTCCCATCAGATTTACACAAAATGTGGTATGAATTTTTGATTCCCAAGAATGGCTTATTTTGCGTAAAGGAAATTGAATCCTGTACCTCAAGCAAGTGGCTGCAATCAAGCACTTGACTAGCCTGACATTTTCGTCTTCTTAGGCACTGTGTAGTGAGCTATGACTCCGGGACAGATATTTGCGAGAGGATGGTGCGTGCAGCTCTTAACTAGAGGGCTGGGAGTGCAGTGCGGTGAGGGAGTTGGCTGGTGGTGTCCAAACTCCACATGTCCCCCTTTCTTCCTCAGCATGGCTGCTTCTTGGGCAGTGACTCAGAGAGGGAGAAAAGCAGAGAAGAAGGAGATGGTTTCTCCAAATAAAATTTACATACACTCTTCTACATACAGTCTACCCAAAAACTCCTGAGATCTCCCAGGTCAGGGTAGGATTGCCTCTCTGCTTCCACATGTAGCATTCGAGAATTCTCTTCCCCCATTAAGACCATCCTTGAAGTTCATTGTCACTCGCCTATTGAAGATGTTGGAGAAAAGTACATGATGTGATTTTCCTCAGTCCTACTAGGTGGTTTCTTCACCCTTTGCTCCTTCACAGAGATAACAAGCAGAAAGTTGGATGTGGGCTCAGTTGTGGGGGGGTGGTGGGGAAGGAAGTCAGGTTTTGCTTGTAAAAAAGCAGCGAGGGAGGCACAGAAGTGTAACGTTCAGCCAAATAATGCTTTGTTCCACTTGTTCACGTTCTCATGTCCCTGTGTGAAAGCCTAGATGAAATTCTCGTTGTTCAGGATGCGGCTGATGGGTATTATGTCTGGAGAGCATCCCAGTGAAGGTCTTATACATCTTTTATACACCTGCATGCTAAATGAGCAGGAACATCCAGATGCTGAGGAAGACTTATGAATTTGGTGTGAATTATGCAAAAAGTAATTTTTTATGTCCAGAAAGTAGCACTATCAGTAGTACAGTTTTTCTAAACTCTCCATAATTTAGGAGAATACAAACCGAAAGGCTGTCAAACAGCCACGAGGCCTAACTGCTCAGCACAGTGTATCAGCTTCAACAGGTGCCAGTCACAGAGAAGGCCTTGCCCACTAGGGATTCTTTTATACACAAAGCAGAAGCCAGTAAAACTGCTCCAGGAGGTTAAAAAAGGCAGGAACCTTAGCCACGTTAACTCTCAGATGGTGGCAGTAAAGATAGCTTTATCCATGGGCTCTGGAAAAGTGAAGATGGTGAAACAATTCTGAAGAAAGGAAGCCAGGGAGCTGTGCTCTTGGGGTCAGACAGAATTTCAGTAGTGATCAAGGTCCACCTTTGCCACTCAAAGTGTGGCCCATGAACCAGAAGAATCAGCATGACCTGGAAACTTATGCTACCTACAGAATCTTGAGCCCTACCTCAAACTTACTGAATCAGAAATACGCATTTTTCGAAACTCCAGGTGATTTGTTTGCACATGAAGATTTGAGAAGCACTGGTATACACCATTTCCCTAGTGGTTTTCCCACTAGTAGAAGCCTGAACTTACTAAGAAGGGACACAGATTTTCTAGCCCAGTGAAAAGTTGATCTCATTCTAATTTCAGTAAAAGCCAATGAATGACTGACTATGCTTTCCTTCATTACTTATTTTTAATTTTTTGACCACTCCCATTGTTTCCTTTTGGGAACAATTCCTCACTGCATGTGATTCTGGCAAGGCTGTCAGTCATATAGGCTGGGCACTTGATTGAGGTTGGCTAGAAACAATTTGTTTTTCTCCTGGGAATCGATCTAGAGAAGAGTGTCTTTATTCTTCTGAAATCCTAAGGTGCAGGAAAAATATAGGCTTGGGACTGGGACTGGCAGGGATATCTTAGCTACCATATGTAGAGAAAATCTGCTTGAGAATGAAGCCAGAGGAGCCAGGCAGAGCAGAAAGGTAGAGAGAGAGAAATCATTTGAGCACCTGAGACCGGTTGTGCCCAAAGGCAGACAACCCTGAGACTTTCGAGTTGAGCGAGCCAATAAATTCAGTTTAGCTTAAAGCAGGTTTAAGTTAGTTTTTTTGTCATTTGTAGCTTTAAAAAAAAGTGGTTCTGACCAATATATTCCTGAAATTGGATCATCAGATCTTCCAAACCAGAAACTTTGACATCTGGAAACCTGGAAATAAATGAAGAGAATAAGTCCATTATAAAGTTCACAACCTGTAATTTGACCACTGTGCGAGTGAGTTTGTGTGAATATCTGTAAGAATAATCTGAGTATAAATGTAGAAGGTTTAAAACTTTTAGGCACTCATGAGCCCTAAATACCAGTTATCTGGATAATTGCAGCAGGCTGTGTTTATTTTCTGGATTTAGAGACAATGCCTATTGAAATTAATATTCAAATTTATGCCAACTAATATGCAAATCAGGTTGGCTTTGGTGCTTTAAAAACAAGAGAATAGGATTGCAGCACTGGCATTTCAATGGTGCTGATGCTTTGATGAAAGAAGACAAAGAGGGCTAGAATGCAGATGAAACATGTTTCCTTGGACTACCCAATGCAAATGGGAAATTTATAGCTCTGTAAACTGTTTTAAAACATAAAACAATACCTCAATTTAATATAGCAGCTTAACCATTCATTAATTTACTCAGTGCAAACACTGCAACTTTCAGAAATGACGCTACCCATAAATACAATCTACAACCACAAAAAATTGAAAAAAACACAAAAGAAAAGATGTGCTTTTACTCCTGCCAAATTTCAAAATCTAAATCTACAATTGTTTGTTCCACTTGAAACACTGAAGCCTGCTTCTCTTCTATGATCAATTGATATCCACTCTTGGACATCTATTTCACCCTTATGTGTCTAGTTCAATATGATGCATGGTATGTATACATATTTTTAAATTATTCATTAAAATTAGGTTAAGTTATAACAGAAACTTGAAAAGTAGTAGCTTAAATAAGGTAGAAATACTTTTATTTCTTAATAAAAAAAAGTGCATGGAGTTGGACAGCCCCGGGCCAGCAGAGTGCCTCCACGGTTATTGAGAACTAAAGATTCTTCCAGATTCTCAGAGAGGATAGAATGTGGTGCTCATCTTCTATGTTCAAGGCAACTGCTGGGTCACTCTAGCCATAAAATCCAGTTTCCCAGCAGCAGGATGGAAAAAAAGAAGAGTTTGCCACCTTTTTTTTTTTTTTAGAAAAAACTTGCCGGAGGAAGTTCCAAAAGGTTATACTTTTACAAAGTATATCTGCTTACATCTCATTAATCAGAATTTATTTCTATGCCATGCATAGCTACGGGAGAAGCTGGAAAATGTGGTCTTTTAGCTGGGAGGCCATGTGCCCTGATAAAAATCATTATTCTGTTAATTTGGAAGAGAAACAGAGAACAAGAATGTCATTCGATAACTCTGCTCCAAATATTAAATGTGCATGTGTTTATCAATTTATTTTGTGTTTCCCCCACTGGAAACTAGCTCCACATGGGCAAAGACTTTGTTTTCTTCATGGTTGTAGCCTTAATATTATTTTATATTTCTCTTCTCTGAGTTTTTTCCAGTAGTTTAAGAACGTTGATCAACCAGACAGCTGTGTTGAGAAGAATACAGACACCGCATTCAGATTCAGTGAGAAAAGGTGCTTTGATCAACTAATATTGTCTGCAGTGGACCATCCACGTGTGTCGGGTTTTACTATTCCTGGCTTAAGCATTCTCTGTAACCACGAGCTTGCAACTAAAATGCTTAGAAATGTATGGCTACCGTAAAGCCAGTTTAAATCTATATGCCAAAAGGCCTTATTTAAATTTGTTGTGTCCAGTGTTTTATTCTAAGTAAAGATAGTATTCTCTGCAAGTTTGTTTGTTTGTTTTTTCCGTATGTGGAACTCTCTTGTGTAGTTGTAAATTTCACAGGGATCCAGAGTGTTGCTAAAGGAATTATATGCAAATTCCAGGTTACACTTAGTTGGCGAATTCTTACTAGAAAGTTGCTGGGAAAAGAGAGTTTTGCTTTTCTTTAAAAGACAAAATGGAAAAACAGGTCATGAGTCTTATGCTGTCAGAGCAGAGATGCAATTCTATGACATGTGTATCTTCTGATTCATTTAGAAAGCAAGAGGAGGCCTGGAGGAGTGATAAGGACTTTTCAAGTGCAACACAAATGCTGGAAAGAAAAGCTTAGCTTTCTCTTTATTTAGCTCCAACAAGCCAAGCATGGGGACAAAAAGGGCAGAGTTAAATTAAACCACAATTAAAAATAGCTAAGACTATTGAGTAAAGCACCAAATTGCATCTAAAAAATGATGTCTTTAAAAAGCTGTCATTGCAGCAACCTTCTTTTTGTGCCCCACACAACACATTTCATCAGCATTGGTGACAAGACAGTGACTTGGTGAGGCCGTGATTCTTTCAGAGGGAGGGAATTCTGCAACCCCCCACAAAGATAAACTGGAATTTTCAGAGTATGGTTTGAAAAGGCCCCTTAAAGACTCTTATACACATCCCTTGGGGCACGTGTCCCTCTCTCTGATGACTTACCCACTTGTGAATCAGGAATTACTGCCTTATTGGAATGATCTGCATTGCTATTTAATTTTTGTCTTGTGTAGCTGCATCCATGGAGAATGGCCCATTTGTATATAATATCTGGTAATTCCAGGTCTTAGTTTGGATTCTTTCAAAAACAAAGTTTAAGGAAGCAGATTGTTTATCTGGTAGGTGGTCTCAGAAGGAGCGAGAAAACAGATTAAGACAGGGAAGGAGGAAAATATATGAGTGTGTTACTGAGGTCACACTGTGGGCAACAGGGTCTTCATTATACCAGGACACAGAAAAGTATACAAATACATCCCAGAATTGTCCCTCTGAAGTATGGAAGTTTGGTGCATTTCTGCACTGACACCCTTCCTATTGGTTGTGTGTTGCCCCAGGGGCGTTAGCATATAGCAGCCTCCGACTTCGGGGCTACGCACTTGTGTGGACAGAGTACTCCCTGGAATCAGAGAATCTTGCTCATTACTGGCTTGCAGAAAGGCTCATGAGACCTTGATTTGAGATGGACAATGACAGAACAAGGTGAGTCTGGCATTTACTTGGGGCTGTCTGCTGCAGCTACAGCTAAAGTCAGAGGTGGATTGAGGGGGAATGATGGGGAGGGAGAAGGTGGGTACCAGAGGTGTCTCCTGCAGTCTCTGTCTGTGAACTGGAACTCAGTTAATGCTCAGCAGTTTGATTTAGGCCTCACGGCTATCATCAATGCATTTTTTTTTTTGAGATGGAGTCTCGCTCTGTTGCCAGGCAGGAGTACAGTGACACGATCTCAGCTCATTGAAACCTCCACCTCCCAGGTTCAAGCGATTCTCCTGCCTCAGCCTCCTGAGTAGCTGGGACTATAGGCTTTTATTAGAGATGGAGTTTCACCATGTTGGCCAGGATAGTCTCAATCTCTTGACCTCATGATCTGCCCACCTCGGCCTCCCAAAGTGCTGGGATTACAGGCATAAGCCACTGTGCCCCGCCCATCAATGCATTTGATTATACATTTTTAACTAAGGAGACAATTTAAAATTGGTGCTAACCTAAAGTTAACAAAGTGAGGACTAGCATCACAGTAGCCATCTTACATCTTATACAGATGTAATTTAAATCCTTGGAGTCTCCTCTCTCTTTCTTCCTGCTGTTTAACTTTCAAATATCCCTTCTGCAAGCTACTCTCTACCCAAGGTAGGGATGGAAAAGCAAGGTGGTGAAAATAGAATCTGTCAAATACTGTCACTTGTTAGAAACTCTTTTAAAAGTCCTTATGGAATAGGAAGCTGAGATTGTTGGCCAAAATGAGATTTGGGGATTACATGCAATTTGAATTTCTCCATGCTATTCAATTTCTATAGTTAATTGGGACATGACTCATAAGTCTAAATAATTGGCATAGAACGCCAAAAAGAAAGATGCATGAACTGCTTATTATTGATGCATCTGCATTTCCTGTGTGTGGTGGCCATGGTGGGCAAAGGATGCAGGGGAAGCAGAGCCTGGTGGAGCCTGCAAGGCTTTGGGTCTGAGCCTGCCCTTGGCTAGCCATGAGACACAGGGCAAGATAACCATCCTCACTGAGCCTCTGTTTCCTCAGCTATAAAACAGAAGCAGTAATAGCTTCCTTGCAGGGTTATTGAGAGGATTAAGTATAATTATGCAAAATGTCTGGCATATTGAAACTGTAGTGTTAACAAGCCAATGGATAAATAAATGAAAAATCTCATTTCTATTTTGTATCCTACTTTGACTTAGTTTCTGGGTGAAGTTTTCATTTACTGAAACCAACTGCTTTGACTCATTTTGACTTAGTCATTGAATGTAAAATTAGCAAGTCCCTTGGGTTGATATTGAGCTGAAAATACAGATGCCAGGAGGTCAGCACTTTCCCCATTTTACCCATTCCAAGAAGATGGAGCCATCTCAGTGAACAGAACGACTGCTCCTAAACCCAGAGTATCCAGCAGTAACTGGTCCCACAGCGGTCCCCCTCCTGTGGCCACTGCTCGTGTTCTGGACATGGTGAGAAGAAAGGCAGGTCCAGAGCAGGATGGATGGGGGCAACTTTGGTGGTTCCTCATCATCCCAAGCTGTCTGGATCTATTGTAGGGCAGGATTTTGGCTCAGTCCGCAGCCCAAGGTAGACCACTGTGGAAAGCAACAGGGCCCTGGGCTTCAAATCTGGAGGTCCATGAAGACTTTCCAAGAGATACACAGGCGTGCTTAGATTTAAGGGACTCTATTTCCAGTTCATCAACTTTCATATGTACTCCTTTTAAACTGAGTAGAGGTGGCCTGAAAACAAGACTGTTTCTCTCTTCCATATTCCCTTTAATAGTCTCCCTTCTACTTCACTAGAGAAAAGCAAGTGTCTCTCACCTATCTCAAAGCATACCACAGTACATGCCCAGGATGTCAAAAAGTCTGTGACTCCAAACAAAGGGACAAGTAGAAATACACTACTCTTTGTTTGTTTGTTTGTTTTGACAGGGTCTTACTCTGTTGCTCAGGCTGGAGTGCAGTGGTGCGATCTCAGCTCACAGCAGCCTCAATCTCTCAGGCTCAAGTAATTCTCCCACCTCAGCCTTCTGAGTAGCTGGGATTACAGGTGTGCACCACCATGCCTGGCTAAATTTTGTATTTTTTGTAGAGATGGGGTTTCTCCATGTTGCCCAGACTGGTCTTTAACTCCAGGGCTCACGTGATCTGTCCGCCTCAGCCGGGCCTCTTTTTTTTTTTTTTTTTTTAACTTTTAAATTCGGGGACACGTACAGGTTTGTTACATGGGTTAACTCATGTCATAGGGGCTTGTTGTACAGATTATTTCATCACCCAGGTACTAAGCCTAGTACCCATTAGTTATTTTTTTCTGATCCTCTCCCTCCTCCTGTGAAAAGCCCCAGTGTCTGTTGTTCCCCTCTTTGTGTCCATGTGTTCTCATCATTAGCTCCCACTTATAAGTGAGAACAGGCAGTGTTTGGTTTTCTGTTCCTGCATTAGTTTGCTAAGGGTAATGGCCTCCAGTTCCATCCATGCCCCTGTAAAGCACATAATCTCATTCATTTTTTTATGGCTGCATAGAGTACACTATTTTTTTCAAAAAGACCTTGAATTTTGCATAATCCACATATTGCTGAAGAAACATTTCCTGCTGAGGGAGATCCCTGTGACTCCGAAAAGGAATACTCCAAAAAGGAATAACGGGGGCAGGATGTTTTTCAATGGTAAGGCTGGGAGTGTTACCTGTCTATCTGTAGAGGTGACTGTTACAGAGGTATGTCTCAACACATTTATTTGGGTTAATAAACGAAGCCAGATATGTGTGACAAAAAGTAAGCCTGATTTGACCAACTGGTTTGACAATGGGGACCTTTTATATGGCAGACATTTTCCATTAATCAATGAGGTAAACGTGTATCTCGTAAGTTGAATTAAAAATATTTAAAACATGTGATAATACTAAGGCATTTAATAAGAAATATAAATATTAGAAAAGGCCTAGTGAAATAAGCAATAATTTGGTTTTCCCAATCCTTTGAGTGTGTATCAGGTTAAACAAGGTACCCCTCAGTGAATGACTAGACTGTACAAATGACAGTCATTTCATACATGTGGCAAACGATCATATGAATAAAAGCTCAATGTCACTGATCATTAGAGAAATGGAAGTCAAAATGACAATGAGATACCATCTTACACCAGTGAGAATGACTATTATGAAAAAGTCAAAAAATAACAGGTGCTGGTGAGGTTGTGGAGAAAAAGGAATGCTTATACACCGTTGGTGGGAATGTAAATTAGTTCAACCATTGTGGAAGTCAGTGTGGAGATTCCTGAAAGACCTAAAGACAGAAATACCATTTGACCCAGCAATCCCATTACTGGGTATATACCCAAACGAATACAAATCGTTCTATTATAAAGACTCATGCACATGTGTGTTCATTGCAGCACTGTTAACAATAGCAAAATCCTGGAATCAACCTAATGATAGATTCCATCAATGATAGACTGGATAAAGAAACTGCGGTACATATACACCACAGAATACTATGCAATCATAAAAGAGAATGAGATCATGTCCTTTGCAGGGACATGAATGAGCTGGAGGCCATTATCCATAGCAAACTAATGCAGGAACAGAAAACCAAATACCCCATGTTCTCACTTATAAGTGGGAGCTAAATGATGGGACCACATGGACACAAAGAGGGGAACGTACTATGTCTCATAAGTGAGAACACACAGAGGCTTATCAGAGGGTAGAGGGTAGGAGGAGGGAGAGGATTGGAAAAAATAACTAATGGGTACTGGGCTTAACACCTGGGTGACAAAGTAATCTGTACAACAAACTCCCGTGACACACGTTTACCTGTGTAACAGACCTGCACATGTACTTCTGAACTTGAAATAAAAGCTTTAAAAAGTGCACAGATTGCAAGCATACAGCGCAATGAATTCCCACAACCTGAACACACCTGTGTAACAATACCCAGGTCAGAAAACAGAACAAGGTCAACAATTCTGAAGCCTTTCTGGTGATACCTTCTAATCACTACCCACCCTCCAAGGTGAACCACCATCCTCATCAGTACCAGTACGGATTAGTTCTCTCTTCTTTTTTGTTATTTATGTAAATGGAATTATACAGTTTTTTAAAAAGATAGTAATTTGATAAATTTTGGTAGAAACTTTCAAGTGTATGTCTCAGCATTTAAGAAAGCAGATGATTCTAGTAAGTGGGTACCAAATTCTTTGATTAGTTGGGTGGGTTTCAATTCTTTGCTTTCAATAACATTAAAGGAGGATTTAATGGAGTTGTCAGCTCTCAGACATTAAAATAATTTATGATGAAAGAATAACTTTGTTATTTGTGGAATGAAAATCAGAAAGTTTAAAGAATTGAGTAGTATCTCTAAAACATGCATATTTGCCTTCCATACATACCTTCCATAAATATATAAATATCTATATTTATGTGAGAAAAGTATCTCAGCAATTATATTTTAAAACACAGTAAGTAGAAGTAAAATTGTTTCTGAAACTGTCTTATTCTAGCAAAAAGTAATGTTAATCCATAGATTCATCAATAATTAAAAAAGAAGCCTCATTTATCTCATTGCAAGCTGTATTATGGAAAAAATTTGCCTCTTAACAATTACTTATCAAGATTTATAACATATTGATATTTTATTGCCAAGAAGTTTATACTAGTATAAAATTCTGTGGGGAAAATATAATAAAAATACGAGTTCAAAGAGAAATAAGAATGATGTAAAACTTGGAACTGTAAGGGAAGATCACATCTATATGCTTTAAAGAATGATGGGCACCAAAATAGTATTTTAGTTCAATTAGATAAATGTAAGAGTGATGTGATTTTTTAAGTCAGCATTTAAAGTAATAATACAAAAAATTACATCCTTTGCAAATATTTGAACTTCTAAATGAAGAATTTAAATACTAAATTATAAATGTGCTGCAGGGTGTTATGGTCTGAATGTGCCCCCACAATTCATGTGTTGGAAACTTACTCCTCAGTGCAGCAGTGTTGGGAGGTGTTGCCTTTTGGGAGATGTTCAGGTCCTGAGGGCTCTGACTTCATAGATAGATTATGGCTTCTATAAAAAAAGCTTTTGGGAAGCGTTTGCTCTCTTTCACTCTTCTGCCATGTGAGGACACAACATTCATCCTTCTATTCATCAGATGTTAGTGCCTTGATCTCGGGCTTCCCAGCCTCCAGAGCTGTGAGAGAATACATTTCTGTTCCCATAAATTACCCAGTCTAGGGTATTCTGTTACAGCAGCACAGAGTGAACTAAGATAAGGGATATATTAGTTTTTCAAAATTCTATTAGAGGATATTTGAGAACAAAAGAAGAAAACCACTGCAATAGGGCAGGGGAACCCAACCCCATGGACTAGTACTGGTCCATGGCCTGTTAGGAACCAGGCTGCACAGCAGTAGGTGAGCAGCGGGCAAATGAGCGAAGCTTTATCTGTATTTATAGCCACTCCCCATTGCTCGCATTACTGCCTGAGCTCTGCCTCCTGTCAGATTGGTGGTGGCATTAGATTTTCATAGGAGCATGAATCCTATTGTGAACTGCACATGTGAGGGATCTAGGTTGCACACTCCTTATGAGAATCTAATGCCTGATGATCTGTCACTATCTCCCATCACCCCTAGATGGGACCGTCTAGTTGTAGGAAAACAAGTTCAGGGTTCCCACTGATTCTACATTATGGCAAATTGTACAATTATTTCTATTACAAATGTAATATTATATCTATTACCATGTAATAATAATAGAAATAATGTGCACAATAAATGTTATATGCTTGAATCATCCCTAAACCATCCTCCCCACCCCCAGTCTGTGGAAAAATTGTCTTCCAGGAAACTGGAACACAACTAGTGACATGAGAGGACAATAGAAAAAAACAAGGGCCCAAACAGGAGTCATGTCAGGGAGCTCAGATTTCATTTTAGATGCCATGGAAGTCCATGGAAAGATTTGTATGTACTAACTAATGTACAACAGGAGGCCATATTGTAATTCAAATAAGAGATAATGGTGGCTTTGACGGAAATGATATCAGTAAAGACAGACAGAAATGGACAGATTTGAAGGGGTTTTTTTTTTGCTTTTTTTTTTTTTTTTTTTTGGCTACTTTTGGGATGTTCACAATTCGATGGGGGTGACTGAACAAAAATCCCTCATATCCAATCCATCATCACGTCATCACGTCATATCTCCAGGGCCAAATATAAAAGTGTTTACTGCATAAATGAGTGGGATCCCACAAATCTAGACTTTGCCTCTTGGATACATATATGGCTGGAATTTCCCACAAATGGGCTGAATGTGTTACGTTAAGGAAATGGAGAAGATTAAAATAAAACACTTTTTTAACCTATAAGAGACCCTCGTCGTCAGGTTTTCTGCAGGATTGTGAGGGGAATGGATTTGAGAAATCCTTCTCTCTGCCAAGGAGCCGCACCAGTAGCGGGAATGATCTGACTCAGGGAGAACCTGTCTGTCCTGTGTCATTCCGCTTAGTTTTCTCTTAGGTTTTAAATTTCTTCCATTTCCTTGACCGTTTCAGATCTCTTTACACCCCAGGATAGAATGTAAGAGTGGGAATCTGCCATAACACCTTTGGAGAAAATAGATTATAGATATAGCCAATAAATCCAGCCCAGAAAGGAACTCCCTTTAACAAACAGAATGGCTGATAGAGGGGGAAGAATCATGTAGAAAACAAACCACCAAAACAACCCCGAGGAAGTCAGCGCTTTGCTCCTGACAGCCCGTGGGAAGGCACTGCCTGCCCCTTCCCCTCAGCTCCTCCTCCAGCTCCAGCCCCAGTGGGATGCTGGGTGAGGAAAATGACCTGCCGTTTCTGTAACAAGCTGGGTACAGACACAGCAAGTGGGCTTCTGGAGGATAAGGCAGATGGCCTCAGGTCCTCCTCCTTGCTCTGCATGCGGCCATGTTCAGAGAGTTCCACGTGGCCGCACTGCCTCCCGGGATTGCCCACGGTTCCCTCTCCAGTCAAAGCGGATCTCCTAGAGAGGGTCTATGTTACAAGGGAGGAAGGGGAGGGGGCAGATTCAGCTTTAAAAGCAGCTCAGGAGACCCCCTCCTCCTTTTGGGTTTATCTTTGATTATCCACTTACTAAGTGGGTTTATCTTTGATTATCCACTTACCATCTGGGCCGGTGGGCAAGGGTAGGGGATGAGTGGAGTTTATTGATCACCATTTCCATCGCCTTTCTTTCTCCTGCCACAGCCTCCTGTGCAGCATCCCTGTGTCACTCCCTCTCCGCACTGCAGCCCGACATGAGCAAGGAGCCAGGTTTGCAGTGGCCAGGGCAGAAGGCAAACATACTCCTACACTCCTCTCAGAGGGAACCAGTGGAGGAGAATGTCTGGGAAAGAAAAGGGGGCAAAGGTCCACAAGGACACCTGCCCTCCAAGCCGTCTGCCAGTCACTGCAATCCAGGTTCAGCCTCAGAGCCTAAAGAGCCTGGGCTTCATTCCCAGTTTTTCAAGCCCACTTTGCAGATGAACCAGTACAGGCTTATGTGCAGAGAAGGAGGATCTGTCTCTGTGGTTTGATTTAAGGTATGGCAGCTCCAATCTGAAAGTAATTTCTCTTTGGCCCGTCTCTGGAGACTGAAATGTCACTGATTTTGGTTTATTCCTCAGAGGTAAGCGGTGCCCTTCTTCCTGGGTCTCTTTTCAAATGTAAATCTTCCTCAGATGAAGAACATCTCAAATCACCCAAACCTCCCAGGAAATGACTGAGTCCTCCAGCAAAAGCCTCACCCGTTGGGCAGAAAAAGAAGGGAATGAAAAGAGAATCATGGGTATCTGAGGGCGGAGGGGGACCCGAAACAAGGGGAAAAAAAGAAGAGAGAGGGAAGTTAACAGTCTTGGGTGATAGTAACAGGTAGAGGATTAATCAGACCTACAGTGGAGCTTTACATCGTAGACCAGAGAGCTGCCTCTGCCTGGTCCCCAAGGAGCAGAAAGGAACCAGGCCCTAGAAGTGAGGACTGAAAGCGTTTCTCAACAAGCATACCAGCAAGCTTCAGATGTACCCTGTGTCAGTTTCTCAAATCCACTGAATCCCTGACCTTCATGGGTAATTCTAGCACAGATCCCAGGAATGGATTTTAGCAAGAAAAGTCTGGTACCAGGAGCCAGCAGTGCTGTCCATCTACCTGGGAAATCGGAACGTGGGAAAGATGACAGTAGGTGAGGCAGCAGCCAGGGCTCCCAGCAAGGGCCATGGCAGGCAACTCTTCTGCTCAGTAGGTTCTCACTCCCCAAAGCACGTCCAGGTCCCCATTTGCCAGCCATCATAAGGTTCAGAGCCAAGAGAGCCATGTGCCTCAAAACTCAGCCTGTCTCACCTGCCATCTGCTTCTCTGAATGCGCAAATCTCACAGGGAGGTCTGTTGGCCAGATGTGGCTGAAACTAGTGCCCGATTGTCCCTCTGCAGCTGTGGAGCGGGTGCAGAGGGCGCTGGTGTTGTCCATGAATCATGTTCTGGGGCAGCTGATGTCCTCTGCTCATTCTAGGCAGGCACAGACAGTGCCAAGGAGGCCACAACCCAGCCTCGCCCAGCTTGCTGAGAGGCCCTGAGCTTGCTGCCAGGTGCATGACCAATTGGGTCTGATGGTTAGTGCTGCCACCCCTGAGTGAAGCCCACCGCTTTAGGTAGAGGAAATTATAATGAGATGCTTTTCTATATTCAGATGGTCAGTTTAAAATCAGTATTCTGATTTAAAAACAAACAAAACCTGATTCCAGAATAATCCCCTGCCCCTTACCGTCAATATTATAGCTTAATTATTTGTGATACATCAAAAAGGGGTGGGAATCAACTTACATGCCAATCAACAACTCCTTCCATCATTATCAGACCTAGGGGGACAGCAGCTACTATTATTCTGTAATATCTACATAGCTACTCAGTACCCCAAGCCAATAAATGCAAAACCTCTGCTCCTTCTCCTCTCCCAAGCACAGTATTCAATGCATAACAAGTACTGAATTAATGAGCTCGTCACTGGGGGCAACTCTGAGCTGGGATGACTTCTCAACAACAGTCCCAGAAAAAGCAAGGAGTTGTCCACTCACTGACCTCAGATAAACATTTGATAAACTGTTGATTCCTTTGGTTATTTATGAGTTATAACATGCATATAAATGAATATGTATTAGTTGGTACAAATTTTAAACTTTATGTAAAACATACATTTCATTCTACAGGCAGCTGACTTGGGTTAAAAATGAGGGTCTGGAATGCTATTAGAATTTGTGCTCCTGAATGCATATCTGCCCTCCACAGGGTGCTCCTTAGAATCACAGGATCTGGCATTGCAGAGTTAATCAAACCCATTTCCTTTCTTTTCATAAGTGAAGAAATAGAGGCCCAGAATGGCAAAGCAACCCCTGAACCAATTACTCAGCATGAGATGACAGAAGCAGGATTAGAATCCAGCATCCAGTGCTCCTTCTCTCTGCCATGCTCCATAGGATCAGAGTTTCGTAGGATCAGAGCCTTCCATGCCAGGGAATTCGACTCTTTGTCACTGTTTAAGGCATGCTATAACAAATAATCTGCAGTGACCCACTCTTCTCTATAATTCCACATGGTGATTACAAGCCATTCCACGATCCACTCTTCTCTATAATTCCACGTGGTGATTACAAGTCATTCCATGATCCACTCTTCTCTATAATTCCACGTGGTGATTATAAGCCATTCTATGTTACTCTGTAGTTGCAGCATAGTAGCTTCTTATTATATAGAAATGTTTCCTTTAAATGCATTGGAGTCATATAGTATTTATTTTAAATAGAGGGAAACCAGCCTTTAGGAGATGAGGTAGTTCCTGGATTAGGTAGTCAGGCATTTTAAATTAGGACAAAAGACCCTAGGTAAAACTGCAAAGTAGGCCAGGAAGCTTGTTGTGCCCATGAGAGAACTTACTGCAAGGTGTCAATGGATTCATGTGTACACTAAGCACTGATTATAGACTAAACAAATAACACGTCTTACTCATATACCTCCTGCAGGTCCACAAGTATTTATTTCAAACCTTGGGGACCAAATGTTTTTTGGAAGTCAGACAGTTCAAGTTTTAGAAAGGTAATAGGATATATATACACACACACACACACACACACACACACCCCATATACTATATATACCATATATTAATAACATTCCCAGCAGAGTCTGAGCAGTACCCTATAATCCAACACATGACTAGTTCTGCAGTTAAATATGGGAATGTTCACTACTAATGGGATAAAGAAAGACTATAAATAGCTTCATGTTAGTTCAGGTCAGGTTTTGTCCCAAAAAATTAGTCTGTGACAAAGTTACCAAAAAAAAAATCCTGTTTTCAGTGCTTTGCAAAGTTTGAGATTGTGGATAAGAGATTGTAGACCTATCTTGTCTTATTTTAAAAGTATGAATATGCTGATCATTAGGAGATACATTAATAAATGAGTGTCAACATTTAATGTGCCTTTTTGCCAGTATATATTTTCTCAATCAATGGCTAGACATAAAGACAACAAATATGTCAGAATTCACAAACATTTAAGGGCTCCTGGCTGTCCTTGGTGGGAGCCCCAAGCCTAGCTGGGCTCTGGAGCCTAGCTCATGGGACCACCTCCCTCACTGTTGCACAGCCACAGCTGAGGGAGTGGGCGGGCCAGCCGGGACCTAAGGCGGGAGCCTGATTAGGAAAGACTCCACGCTGTGGGACAAAGGTTATTAGGTAGAGGACCTCTTTTCAGTTGCACAGGCTCTGGAGCTAGATTGCTGGGTTAAAATTCTTGCTCTGCTATCGACCCGTTGTGGGGCCTCACACAAGTCATTTTACCTCCTTGTACTTCAGTGTCCTCCTCAGTTATGAATCTAAGTAGTAATAGTTTCTATTTCATAGAAATATTGTAGGGACTAAATGAGTTAATTCAGGAAAAACTTTTAGAGGGGCATCAAGCATACAGTAATCTTTTAATAAATGTCAGCTGTTTTTATTGTTAATATTTGTTTACATGTCTATGGTAGGCAGAATAATGCCCCACAAGGATGTACACACCCTAGTCCCTAATTACTGGAACCTGTCATAGAATATTCTGAAACAAACTCCAGAATGTATTAGCATATATGGCAAAAGGGACTTTTTTTTAAAACTATACTTTAAGATCCGGGATACATGTGCAGAATGTGCAGGTTTGTTACATGGGTATACACATGTCATGGTGGTTTGCTGCACCCATCAACCCATCATCTGCATTAGATATTTCTTCTAATGCTATCCCTCCCCTATCCTCCCACCCCATAACAGGCCCCAGTGTGTGATATTCCCTTTCCTGTGTCCATGTGTTCTCATTGTTCAACTCCCACTTATGAGTGAGAATATGCGGTATTTGGTTTTCTGTTCCTGTGCTAGTTTGCTGAGAATGGTGGTTTCCAGCTTCATCCATGTCCCTGCAAAGGACATGAACTCATCCTTTTATATGGCTGCATAGTATTCCATGGTGTATATGTGCCACACTTGCTGATGGGCATTTGGGTTGGTTCCAAGTCTTTGCTATTGTGAACAGAGCTGCAATAAACATACTTGTGTATGTTTCTTTATAGTAGGATGATTTATAATCCTTTGGTTATATACTCAGTACTGGAATTGCTGGGTCAAATGGTATTTCTGGTTCTAGATTCTTAAGGAATTGCCACACTGTCTTCCACAATGGTTGAGCTAATTTACACTCCCAACAGTGTAAAAGTGTTCCTATTTCTCCACATCCTCTCTAGCATCTGTTGTTTCCTGACTTTTTAATGATCACCATTCTAACTGGTGTAAGATGGTATCTCATTGTGGTTTTGATTTGCATTTATCTAATGACCAGTGATGATGAGCTTGTTTTCCATGTGTTTGTTGGCCATATAAATGTCTTCTTTTGAGAAGTGTCTGTTCATATCCTTTGCCCGCTTTTTGATGGGGTTGTTTTTTTTCTTGTAAATTTGTTTAAGTTCTTTGTAGATTCTGGATATTTGTCCTTTGTCAGATGGATAGATTGCAAAACATTTTCTC
>NW_012101321.1:1221032-1294429 GCF_000951045.1 Mandrillus leucophaeus | reverse complement strand
ATAATATAATAATAAAGGAAAATAACAAATGCTGACAAAGATGTAGAGAAATTGGATCCCTTGTACATTACTGGTAGAAATGTAAAATGGTGCCAATGCCATGGAAAAATACTTGGTAGTTTCTCAAAAAGTTAAACAGAGAATTACCACATGCAATTTTGTATACCCACTAATTCCACTCCTGGGTATATATCCAAAAGAACTGAAAACAAGTATTCAAACAAAAAGTTGTACACACATGTTTATAGCAGCACTGTTCAAAATAACCAAGAGATGAAAACAATACAAATGTCCATCAGTGGATGTCTAAATAAACAAAATGTGTTATATTCATATAATTAGTTTTTATTGTTGGGCCACAAAAGGAATGAAGTTTTGAGACATGCTACAATATTGACAACCTTGAAAACATTATGCTAAACAGAAGAAGCCAGACCAAAAAAAAAAGGTCACATACTGCATGGTTCCATTTGTATGAAATAGCCAGAATAGTCAAATCAATAGAAATGGGAAGCAGATTGGTGGGGAGGCAGGGAATGGGGAGTGACTGCTCAGTGAGGTACAGGGCTTTCTCTCGGTTGATGAAACCACTTTGGAACTAGATAGAGGTGATGGTCACACAACAATGTGAATGTACTAAATGCCGCCAGATGGGCACTTGAAAATGGTTAAAATGATGACTACTATGTGAATTTTACCCCACTTTTAAGAAATAAAGCAAACTGGGCAGAAAATTTCTTCTGTTTCAAAAATCCGAACAAGGATGACAAAATGTAGTAGTATCATAGAATCTCTTTTCCCTACCATCTAATAAAATGCTCAGAAAGTAGCATGAGTGAGTGAGAGATTAATTGATTGATTCCCCAGCACCAAACAAACAAGGAAGGAGGAACGACTTTATGCCGTAAGTGTTAAGAAGTAGCAGCCGCAAAAAGAAACAGAAGATGCTGTTGAAGCTGAACAGGGCTCCTGACCTCACAGCCCCTTTCCCTCCCTTTCCCCAAAGCCAAGCCCTTTAGAGGAAGGAAGGCCAGTTAATGGAACCCAGATGACTCTCACCAATGCTCTCCAGCTTCGAGAGAAACACATTGAAGGAGTGAGTAAAGAATTCTGGGAAAATTCCAGGAAAAGTCCTTGAGAAAAGAACTCTTCGTGATGGACCCTGGGAGATTTGTTGGAGGCAGGAAGGGCTATCAGGTCAATATGTTGAGCTACAGGAACAAGCTGAGATCTAGAGGCGTGGACCGTACTCTTAGCTAGATTGATTGGGCACCAGTAAAAAGTTAGATTCATCTCAAAAAAGAGTGGAACTGGGCTCTAAGCGAGGACTGTACTCAGGCCCAGCTGAACTATTCTTGCTTATGCCCACCTTTTCAGGCTACAGAGAAGGGGATTGGAAATAAGACCCAATAGAAATGGAAAGCAGGTTGGTGGGGAGGCAGGGAATGGGGAGTGACTACTCAGTGGGTACAGGGCTTTCTCTTGGTTGATGAAAACACTTTGGAACTGAATAGAGGTGATGGTCACACAACAATGTGAATGTACTAAATGCTGCCAGATGGACACTTGAAAATGGAGTCAGGGTGGGGAAGATAAAGGGTCTATATAAGGCAGGAGGAAGACAAGGGAAATTCACCCACAGGGTATTCCATCAAAGCGATACACTGTCACTCAGAATTGTCCATATTAGACATAAGTAAGATGAAAATAAATCACACAATCTCAATAAAATATTCTAAGAAAATAATGTATGTTAAAAACATATGAAAAATCCTGTCTGGGAGGAACCCAAAACCAAAACAGCAAGAAGATTCCTTGTAAGTGCATTGTGCTATATAAGAACTTAATAAGAACACAAGTTAAATAAAACAAAAGATCAACATAAGATGATAAAACAACAAAATGAGATGGAACAGGATACCAAAGAACTAAAGGAACAAAATAAAATTCTGAGTAACTTAGAAAAAGAGATAGTAGATACAACTAAAAATCATATTAATTACAGCACTTGGGCTCACAGTAAATACAGGGGAAAAAAGAATTAACTGCTAATTAAGAAGCTCAAAGATAATTCAATATACAGATATTTGATATTCATGATAAGAACCCAACAAATAAAACAGTAAACATATTGAAACACATAATACAGGAAACTTTTCCTGAAGTGATGGCAGGACTGAATCACCAGTTTGATATGGTTTGGATCTGTGTCTCCGCCCAAATCTCATATTGAAATGTAATCTCCAATGCTGGAGGTGGGGCCTGGTGGGAGGTGATTGGATCACAGAGGAGGTTTCTAATGGTTTAGCACCATCCCCTAGTGCTGTTCTCATGATAAGTGATAGAGTTCTCATGAGATTTGGTTGTTTAAAAGTGTGTAGCACCTTCCCTCTCTCTTTCTCCTGCTCTGGCATTGTAAGATGTACCTGCTTCCCCTTTGCCTTCTGCCATGATTGTAAGTTTCCTGAGGCTGCCCCAGTCATGCTTCCTGTACAGCCTGCAGAACTGTGAGCCAATTAAACTTCTTTTCTTTACAAATTATAAATTACCTAGTCTCAGATAGTTCTTTATAGCAATGTAAGAACAGACTAATACACACTTGAAAGATGAAACTGTATCCTAGGCACAATTGATGCAGAATGAACAACATTGAGCCATATAGTGATTAAGCTAGTCAGCCTCTAAGATAAAGAGTTCTTTGGCCATCCAACAGAAAAAGCAAAAGGGGAAAAATATTAAGGGGGCTGCAAATTCCTCCCCATCACCTCCCAGTGCCAGAGAACACTAGGGAAATAGCTAACACAGGAAAAGAACCGTGACCTGGAATATTTTTATTTGGTCAAATTTTTATCCATGTTTAAAGGCAACAAGGAGAGCATTTGCAAATGTAACAGTGCTCAGGGAATATAGAACCCAAGAACCTTCTTGAAGAAAGCCTTCAAAGCCACAGACTCTAAAGTCAGGCTGCCTGAATTTGAATCCTGGCTTTGCCACTTACTAGCTCTGTAATTTAAGCAAGTTACTTAAGTAACCTTTTTTGTGCCTCAGTCTCCTCATCTGTAAAATGGGGATAATAATAGTCAATATTTCATTGGGGTTTTTTTTTGTGTGTGTGGATTCAATGAATTAATATGAATTAATTCTATGAATTTTAGCATTTCCTTTATTTTCATTTTAGTTTCTTTCGTCTCCTAATAAGTTTATGCAAAACTAAATTTAGTATTTTTATTTTGAAGAGAAATATAACATGATGACATTCTTATAAAATTATTTTTGTCCATTCATCCGTTCCTTCAGCCAACTACAGACAGAAAGATGTCTGAATTGGTGCTCATCATATATTAACACTAGTAATTGTAGGTAGTGGGGTTTGAGTAATGCATTGCTTTTTTGTATATATCTTGAGTTTTTATAATATGTATGCAAAAAAAATAAAGTTGTTATTTTAAAACTAACCAATTAAATAACTATCTAAATATATATATAAATCATTTCACAGTCCTGTAAGGAATGATTCATGCTTGCTCAAGTACATTTTGTTCTTAAAAGAAGAGATTGTATGTATAATCAAAATCAACCTTTTCATATTTTGTCAACTATTTTCCACTCTATTACTTAAGCATTAGGGAACAGTTTTGTCTTGTCAACACCCAGCTGGAAATAATAGCTCATATGTGATGAAAAATAGTGGCTGTGGGGTGTGGAGTGATTCACAGGAACATGATTTCCCATGTCAGGGAGAAATGATCTCCACCAAGTAGGCTGTAATTTTCCATAATGTTGAGCAAAGAGGTAGGGCTTACAGGAGCAACAGGCAACTCTTTCTTCCCCTGCCACTCAAATAACTATGCTCAGGATGCTCTCCTTTGACTACAAAGTAACCCTACTGACCTGCCATGGATCTGAGTCTGGAGCTCTGTGTTCAGTAGTTGGCTGATCCTCTGAGCTGCCTCAGGCAAGTTGGGTGTTCCTTTCCTTCAGTCCTATCACATCTTGATCACCCTCTACTCACACTTCACTATGATAGTTGGCCTATCTCCCCCTTAGCCTGTGAGCTTCTTGAGGGCAGAAATATACCTTGTTCATCATTCTAACCCCTGTGCCTTGTGCAGAGCCTGTCTTAGAATAGAGTGAATATTTGTTGAATGAGTGAATGAGTTATTGAACACTGAATAAGTTATCCATCCTTCTCTCCTGGTCCCTTTTGTCATCAGATAAATATATGTGGTGAGAACAAATGCCTGAGATAAATGGATCTGCCTCCTTCTCACAAGCTCTTGTGAGATGGAAAACTTTGGCATAATCAGCTGTGTTACACAGCTCATCACAGATGTAGACATGGCTCCCCTATGACCTAACCACATTCAGGTTTTCTTTTTTAGAGGCAACAAAGGAGAGCTGGAGTCACCCAAAAAGAAGACTTTATGAACCAGTAGAGTGATATTGCTCAAGGATCAACGTGGGGTACTCTTCATGCTGTTCTGCATCTTAGAATCCCCAAGATAATCCTCATCTTCCCTCACAATGTTATCCTTAGACAGCCATTAGGAAATAACATAAAGGTTAATTATTTGCAGAGCTACCCTGGCAAAGAGCAACAGGTCTATCAGTAAATAAAGTATTTTTATTTTTATTTTTATGTATGTTAATTGTAGATTTGATCCTTTCAAAAAAAGTAGGGCCCTTAATTCCTGGTGCCTCTGATCACAAAGACCCTCTTGTATTGAATGTGATTCATTTCATTGGACAAGGACAGTTCAACCGAGATCGAGTTAGAAGCAAGAGATCAGCAAACAGGGATCAAGGTTGAGGAGATACACAGAAACTGGGGGTGCACAGGCGTGCTAGTTTGAAATGGCCTCAGACAGCATTTGCTTCCTAATATTTAGACCATGGTGCACATTTTTTGATGAATGGAAATAAAGAAAAAAATAAGGAAGGAAAGAAGAAAAAGGAACTCCACAAAATGCCAGAATTATTGTGCTTCCTGACCGGTACCCAAATGTAAGTCAGGAGGTCTCCTGGCACTTTGCCTTTCGATAAGGAACAGTCAGGGGTACTTTGTAACCTATTATGCACTTAAAAGTTTTACACTGATCTTTTGGAGGGGGATTCACTTTTACTCAGTCCTCAGCCTTGTTTCTCTTATTGATAAGAATTTGCTGATCTAGTATAAACCTTGACATTTGCTAAGGAGAAAGTAGTTTTGAATTTAAAAAATTTCCAAAATGTTATGAAATTTTGACAGTACATTCAGATCTGGGGTGGGCTCCTGGCTGTTTGGACACATTTTCTAGGGAGGAGAGCATCTTTTCTTGGGAATGTGAGGATGGTTAACGCTCCAACCAGCAACCAGGGACTAGAGCCTGGGGGACCTCCTCCAGCCATCAGAAGATAATCCTCACCAGCTAAAAGCACCATGCCCCGCCCCTGCCCCCACTTCTCTGATTCTGTCTTTAGAAAAAAATCACTAATTAATTAAAAACCCCATTGCATATAGCACAGAAGTCCTCAAGCTTTCCCATGTGATACTCGCCCACAGTGTTTGTCAAATGGCAGAGTCCTGGATCCCACATTCTTGAGACCCGGGTCGGGAGCCCGGATTCTGCAGTCTCACAAGCCTAACAGATGTCAGAGCTGTGAGCACCACGATCAGACAGACTCAGCTATAGATGTGAGTGCAATATCCCTCTGAGACAAGGACTCATGGGCATTATTAATATGCAACAGAAAATTTTAAGAAACGCAGAGATGCAGATCTTTAAGATTTTCTGAAAGTCTGATGTATTGTGCTATTTCAACTGTGTTCTCAACTATAAATGTGATTTATTTGAGATGCCACTTTGTGCTGGGCCTAGTATCAGGTCTTCACGTGATATCTCATTTAATCCTCACACTAATCCTATTTCACAGAATAGGAAGCAGAAATCCACAGAAATTATGAAATTTTCCCCAGGACTTGCAAGTGCTAGGAGTTAGAGCCAGAGTGCAAGTCCCGGTGCCTGCAACCTCAAAACCAAGCATATTCCTGAGCTGCAGGAGAATCAACAGATGTTTCAAAAAAAGCAAGGCCAGACAGGACTTCCTCTTTCTTTTACCTGCATTTCAGGCCTCCAACATCTCTCAGAGTCAATGGCATTAACTTCAAAAGTGTTTCCTATTCTATCCCATCGGAAGTCACAGGGAGATTTACTCCTGATTTTAATTAGGCTATTTAGATCTGATAAGCTTCTATAAATGTTAAAATAAAAAGTCTTAGAGGGGTCTATCTAGAAAGAGATTAAGCCACCTTTACAGAATGTCTTCTCTGGAACAGCTATTTCCATGTGGTCCAGGGAACTCATGGGCGATGATGCTCCTGGCTACTAAAAAAGCTCCAGACCCTGGTAAAGGCATCAGAGCACTGTTGCCAAGGAACCTTTCTTGAGAGGCAGAATTGTGATGCAAGCAGATATCACTGATGGACACATAAAGTAAACCATCAATGAAATTAAAAGCAAGAAAGCCATTTGTCCATTGATAGCCTAGGGACAATATACACATCATCTTTTTCCTTCTCAAAGGAAGAGACTTAAGGAGGTGTGGGCAGAGTTAGGGAAACCAGCAAAAAACACTGAGAACTCAGAGACTAGTGACAGGTGTGCTCTTACTCATCCCGGACCTGATGGGGCCGGGGGAGGGGCTGGGGTTCGGGAGCTCAGTGGGGAAGGACACCTGCCCAGTGGTAGCTGCATTAGAGGAGGGGCACAGAGACTGCCTGCAGATCATCTTCAAAGCAGCCCTTGCAGAAGGGGATGAGCAATCTATAAATAGTCTTTTATAGCCAAAGATAAGATAGGCTAAAAGTGGCTGATCTGAAACATCCTTTTTTCTTATGTTCAGTCCGTTACAGGCCTTTGGTGTTTGAGGGAAACTGGTTGAATATTTATCAAACCAAACGTTTGAGCACTGCAAGCCCTCTATTCACCAGTCACCTTTCCTTCAATTGTCTGTGCAGCATCCAGGATGCCTTAATTCAGGTCAATCTCTCAATCACCCCTAGTTATAAGCCCGTAGTTTGATGGAACCAGTTGAGGTGGGCCAGAATTTTGAAGAGTTAGCATCTCCCTATCCTTACTTCTTCACTGATTCTGGCTCAAGTTCTCTGCTTACCCAAACAAAACTTGACTTCAGTTATCAGAATGAACTTTCTGTATTTCTGTCACGTTCACCCTCCAACTCACAGCCTTGCTCCTGTCTCCATCTATGTTTTTGTTAGGACCAGCCACTTTCCACAGTGTGACTCACTCCTGCACCCATACAGTAGGATATGAGGCATGGTGGTGGTGGTGGGGGCCAGGGAGGGAGTCATATCACTCAGCTGAGCTAATCAGGGTCTCTTCCCTGGAAACCTGAAATGTAGATGACTGAATCTCCTCATGGATGGTGTGAATTTAGGAGTTCTCTGTAGCTACATTTTTCTATGAACCAGAAAAACAGAGGATGAAAAGTTGCAGAGAGGAAGAGAAGAATGAAGCAGAAACAAAGAGAGGACCTATGGATAGGAAACGGAGATGGAGAGAGGCTTAGGATGTTCAATCCCTAGTTCATTTGCTTCTAAGGCTCAGCAAAATTTCCCAACTTAGCTAGTCCCAGTGGGTCTCTGTAGCTTGCATGTAAAAGAGTTCTGTATATATGACTCACCTTCTTTTCCTTCAAGCATTAGAGCAGGGGAATTGTCATGATAGATTAGATTCCCCGTGTGGTTTTCCCAGCATTGTTTCAAAGACAGCCATGTGGGGAAAGCCATGGCATTTTCTTACAACATTCTCATTTGCCTTAGAGCTCGTATAACAACAACAATAAATATTTATGAAGTATCTACTTACAACATTGACCTGATTTACTGACGGTAAGACAGGCTTAGTGAGAGGCAAGTGGCCTCAGGTCACACAGCTAGTGGGTAAGTGACTGCACTAGGATTCCAGAACGCTTTCTGATTCTCCTCTGTGCAGATATAGCCTAATGGAAGGGTCATCCAGCTAGTGGTTTGCAAACTAATTTGGTAACCACAGTCACTCAGTTCCCACCTCCAGAACTGCTTAATCAGAGATTTGGAGTGGGGAATGTAATAATGTATGTTTTTAAAAAAAGTTTTTAAGAGTTTAAAAGAAAAAACACTGCCAGGTACTGTGGCTCATGCATGTAATCCCAGCACTTTGCGAGGCTGAGGCAAGTGGATCACCTGAGGTCAGGAGTTCGAGACCAGACTGGCCAACGTGGTGAAACCCTGTCTCTACAAAAAATACAAAAAATTACCTGGGCGTGGTGGCGGGCACCTATAATCCCAGCTACTCCAGAGGCTGAGGCAGGAGAATTGCTTGAACCCGGGAGGTGGAGGTTACATGCAGTGGGCCGAGGTTGTACCATTGCACTCCAGCCTGGGCAACAAGAACTAAACTCCAAAAAAAAAAAAAAGAAAAAGAAAGAAAGAAAGAAAAGTAAAAAAGAAAAAACACATTCATTTATCCTACAAATATTTACTAAGCATTCTTACATCAGAATTAGGTTTGGCTACATATAACAATTAACACTAATCATGTGATTTAAACAGGTAGAGGTTTATTTTTCCATGGGAAAGAAGTCAAGAAGTATACAGCCTAGGCCTGGTACGGTCATGGAAGACTCGTACCCCTCCTAGAATGGCTCCTATTAAGTAAGCTTGCCTCATGGTCACAACTATGGCTGCTGCAGCTCCAGCCATTACATTCATGTTTCAGGCAGTAGGAAGAAGAAAGGAGCAAGGGGGAAAGGGCATACTTTCTTTAAAGAGTAAGCCTCCTTCTAAGTGTTTTCCAAGAAGCTCCACTCCATGTCTTCTGTTTTGACCATTTCTATGGACAAGAGAGGCTGTAGATAGATGTAGTTGTATAGCTGGGCGCAACTGCTGAACCTGACAATACAGGGACTCCATTATTAAGGAAGAAAGGGAGCATAGACGTTAGGTGGGAAAATGGCAGCCTTTGCCACAGCCCACTAGGTGCCAGTCACTGCCCTGGGAATACAGTAATGAAAAGGCGAGGCTGCTGCCCTCTTGGCTTTTATGTTCCAGCAAGGAGACACACAACAAAGAAGCAAAAAATAAATAATAGAATTTCAGGTGGTGATGGGTAATGGTAGCAATTGTAAATAGGTTGAAAAAGGTGAGGGTCCCTCTGAGCAGGTGACATTTGAGCAGAGACGTGATTGATGCATAGGGTTGGGAACAAGCATTCTAGGAAAAGAGGATACACTCACCAGGACCTTGGGGCGTAATCATGCAATGTGCACTCTGGTGGAGAACCACTGATTCCAAACCTTTTAAAAGAAAATACTTTTAAGTATTCTGTAGCCTATTCAGATGGGGTGAAAAATAATCTGGGTCACATCGATAAAAGGAACAACATTAGTGACATTCCATTGGTGGTTTTATGTATTTATGAAATAAATTTTCTTATCAATATGGTAGTTATTGATACTTCAGGTTATTACTATGAACCTTGTTGGTGTGGTTATAACTCATAGATACTTCTTGTTCCATAAAAGTGTTGCATAGTATATATTTTTAAAATTAATGCTAATTATTAAAGTACATTAAATATGAGTATAGTATGGATACTTCTAGTTGCATTTCAGTACTTTTCATCTTGTTTATATAATTTTGGATTCTTCCTTCTCTCTAAAAGTATTGTATGAAATATATTTATTTTTCAAGTTCAACTGAATTTAAATTTAAAGGTATCCATTTGTGTGTTTAGCCTATATCATTTCTTGAGAAGCAGTGTTTTCCCCAATAATATTTGTCCTTGCTGGGTCTTTCTCTTACCTTAAGTGATGCCCTCCTGTTACTGTATTCTGGGGTCTGGCAAAGATTTTTATTGACCTTATTCATATCATTTATGATTGTATTGATTTCAATAAAATTTCCATTTTAACCTTTGGTTTTATGTTGAAGTCATCATCTTTTTAAAACTTTTCATGTATGCCAGACCTCCTTCCCCCCACGTTATGAATTTTTTCATTGCCCCCTCCAGTTCTGTGATATCTTTCTTGATGAAATAGGAATGCACACAGACCTCAGTACACACGCTATGCAACAATCACATTGAACAAGCAAGACTGTGGCATATAACCAAGAACCAACATTTTACCTCCCACTGCCCCTTTAAATCTGCTGTGTACGCCTAGTTCTTCTCTTGTGTCTGGGTAAAAACTCAGGCAGGTTTTTCTAGTCACAGCGTTCTCCAATCAATAATTTAAAAATCCAGTCTCATGTAACAGATAATACTTTGGACTTGGTTCAATATTGTTTTCCCTTCCTTTCCTGATCATGACCTGCTGTGAGTAGAGTCTGGCAGCTGGGAGAGGGAATACATCCTCACCTTTTTCCACTTTGTGCTTCCCATCTCCCGCCTCCATCTAATTAACTGTGATTTTTGGTCCCTATTCAGTGGATCGTGGGAAGGGAGAAAAGATAACATTGGCCAGAAAAGTTTTATCTTGCCTGATACTATTTTGAGCTTGGTGTTGCCCTCTCTGGGCTTGGGAAATGTTTTAAGCTGACTTGTTCTCATCTGTATCCTGTGGGGTTTTAAGACATTCCCATTACCAGAGACCTTCCTCTCACCTGCAGTCCATTGACATGGGCAAGACACTCTTCTCCAGCTCATTGCACACTCTATCCCTGCTTCCTGGCATTTGGCATTATCTCTGTCTTATCTCTGCTGCTCTCTCTTCATCTCTCAGGCAGCCCTCTTAGATAAGACTATGGTCCACATCTGGCTCATGGAAAGCAAGTGTATTTATTACACTGACAGACCCTGTGAGAGCAGGCCCCTAACACAGCCCCTTCTCCTTGGCTTGTGTGTCGGCAGATGGCCAGACCAACTCTTGCTCTTGAAATTTCTCAGCTAGGGGTTAGGCCCAGTTTAATGTGTCCATCAACTGCAGGGGACACAGACTATGCTTTCAGAGTGTTCCTATTGAGGGCTTTTCACTAATTTGAACACGAGGGACCAGCATTCTATTCCTTACTGCAAGGAGAGAGTCAGAATCATAATATACGTAGAGCATTCTCTAAAAATGTTCTCTCAACCTCCACTTTCTCCTTTCTTGACTTCTCTAATCTTTTATATGGGCTAGAGGTAGGTGGTCAGCTCAGGGTTGAAACTGGTTTTTCATCCCCCACCTCTTTTTAAAAAACGTTGTATTTTAACATAATTATGGGCTTATAGGAGGCTGAATTGCAAAGAAACATCCAGGAACATCCCATGCAATTTTCACCTCCAATGTTAACATCTTGCATCACTGTAAAGCAGTATCAGAACCAGGAAATTGACACTGGTACAATCCACAGAGCTTATTCAGATTCCACAAGTTATACATGCTCTCAATTGTGTGTGGTTTGCAAATCTGTGCAATTATTTCACATGTGTAGTTTCATGGTAACACCACCACATTCAAGATACATAACTGTACCATCACCACAAGGTCCTCACGCTACCTCTTTATAGCGTACTCCCTTCTCTCATCCCTAACCTGGCAAGCACGGATCTGTTCTCCATCTCTATAATTGTTATTTTATGGAATCATTCAGTATGTATCTTTTTGGGATTGTCAGTCATCTCCTTTTTCCAAGTCCCATAAAAAATAATGGTCTCACTTTGGAAGGTAACATCTATTGTCTTCGTGCGTCAGCCGAAGGGGAGACGAGAAAAGTTCCATTTTAACATTCTGTTACAAATAGTTTTGTTCAAGTTTGGGACATATTTTCTATTGTGTCATTCTGATGGCTCAGCATTTCATTCATTTAGCAAATATTTATGGAGTGCCTGGCATTTTATTGTTTTGGATGCTACTGTCCTGTGTTAGGCTTAATGTTCTCAGGAAAGCAAATAATTCCCAGGGCCTTCTCCTGGCATTATAGGTTATTTCTAGGCTATTGTTCTACAACTGCTTATTCTTAAAGTGTTTTAACTTGAACTTGCCCTGACGTTGAAATTTCTGTACCGTTTTCTGTTTAGCCTCGAAAAGTCTCTCTCCTATTGACTTACCATTTCACTTAGAGTATCTCGGGGTCATCTACCACTCTGAGAGTTTCACTGCGCACCTAGTTCTTCAAATCTCTTAATAAAATTATTCACCAAGATTGGCACCTCTTGACCTCTGAGAGCTCTTACCTTTTACAAAGAAATGAGTCTTTTTTATTACCCAGTTTTCCTTGCTGAAATTTAATTATTTGTCCACTTCGAATAGTCTGTGACTCCTATGGTGATCCATTCATTCTCTACTCACCCATAATCGGGTTTTAGTGTAGACAGTTGTCAAAGACATTTCCAAAGTCTGCCAAATGACTCACTCCCCTTACCCTGTGTACCCCCAAGGAGCTCTGAAAATCAGAGCTGATTCCTTAAAGATAAATTTGTACTTTCTTCCAGCAGCCTGGCTGGTATGGAAGGGAGAAACTAACAGTTGGTGGTTTCCCAGGGTCCCCTCTGGAAACGCAGGCTGAGACTGACATTGGCAATCCGACTGTCCTGCAGAACCACAGCTGTTGCAGCAACTGGTCTCACATCACAGTCGACAGCTCCACAGTTCTGCCCATGAACTCATTTGAAACTCCTAGGTGGATCACATCCTGTCTGGGTGATTTATTGATATCTGTTTTGTCAGAGAAGACTAGAACATTCTGTGCATTTACTACGATTTTATTGAATGCTCCAACCTGCCCATTTCAAGGGCATGCATCTTCCTTGGTAAAGGGCAAGGCAGAGCATTGATGCATTGTCGCTTCTGTCTTTCTTTTCATTCCTTTGTGCATTCCATGAATGCCCTCAGTTTCTTGTTTTTGTTTTTGACATTCTTTGGAGTCTCTTATAAGGTGCCCTTTAATAGATCATAGAATTTCAGAAGTAAAAGAAATGTTAAAAGGTAGTTTGGTCCAAACACCCCATTCTAAAGATGAAAAAAGCTGAAGTTGAAAGATGTTCTGTGACTTGATCTGACACATTGAATGGCTTCTGTTTCCATTTTGGTTGTGTGTGCTTATTTTTTTGGTATTTCTGCTAATTTGAAATTTTGAATAACATGGCTTTCCTTTTGGACCTTAAAACGCTGTCCTTCTTTTGTAAGTCTCTGTGGTGCTACAAAGAGGCTATCTCATCAGCGCTGTTGCCTGTCCACCTGGCCACTGACGAGCTTGATTCTACTATCCAGGACACAGAGGAGCCTAAGGTAGCAACCCCCTCTGCTCAACCCTGGCCAGTTCAGGAATCTCTCTGCCTTGACATTTGCTGCAGCTTCGGCTTGTCACCACCCTCTCACAGAGAACTTGTTTACTTCTCCACAGATAAAAATTCCTGGTTACAGTGTGTTCCTTTTATAAAAACGGTCTGCTTTCCAAAAGGCTGCTTTCTCAGAGCATTTCACTTTGCCATCTCTATCGGGAGATCTGAGCCATGACATACGCAGGGTTGAAGTGGGATGGGATGAGATGGGAAGCCCTTGCATATCTTCCTGGAGGGTGTGAAGCCAGCCGGCTTCTTTTGACTCACCATCCTGCTGTCTTATTTTTACAGCAAAAGGGAGGTACACGCCATCCTCCTTGTTTTCAGCCTTCGTTTTGAGCACTGCACACCCATGAGTACTGCCAGGGATCTTTCTGTTCCCATCCAGACCACGTGGCTATTTCCACTCCCATGATGTCCACAGCAGCCTTTATCAGCCACCTCGGCACTGGAGCAGGGGCCTCCTGCTTTCTTGTTCGGTCCCCCATCTAGTCGGTCTGTGCTAGGGCGGCGAGTACCATGGGAATAAAAATTGTACATGCCGTCCCCTTCCTCAAGGCTGTGGTTCCTGGCACCCCCCTAGTTTCATGCAGAGTATCTGAGGCAAGGTCAACATCTTCTTGGCACATAGCAAGACCTCAGTGAGCCTGTGTTCGGTGCTCATCATTGGATGTATTCCAGCAGGGTCTCTGCCTCCACGGTGGCCCCCTGGAATGGGTTTATTGTTCATGCAACAGCCAGAGAGGATGCCAAAATTGCACATCCAGTCATGCCACTGCTCTGTCCAATGCCTTTCTCCCACACACAATGGCTCCCCCATCACATTACCCTGCAATAGAATGAATTCCTGTCCCCATTTTCATGACACTCGATAATTGGTACTCTGCGCAGCCTCGCCGTGGCCCTGGTGTTATTTCCTGCCCCTTGATTTGACTTAGTCACGTCATGTGCTTTGTCCTTGGGCGGCAGTGGCCCTGACTCCAGCAGGTGCTCGTCATGAGCCTGTGCGGTTGGACTTATGCTCCTCATGTCTGCTATTGCCAGGACAAGAACAAGAGCAGTTGCCCCTGCCTTTTGCAGCTTGGGTCCCAGAATGAAACACGTGGAGGAGGCCTGTCCGGGCTGAGCTGCTGATGTGCAGTGAGACGCTTGCTGCTGTGTGCCACTGAACATCTGTCGTTGCCACGCAGCAAGAGCTGATTGACGCAGAATCCAAAGCCCTACCTTGTGGTCCTGGGTGTCCTCTCTGATGACATTTTCGTACACTCTCGCCCTCATGGATTGCGCTCCAGCAGTGTATTCCTGCCCCAGGGTTTTGCCCTTGCTATGTCCTCCACTTATAATTTTATTTTCTTCAACTACCTGATCAGAGCTCTGGTAGTGATAACTGTGGTGAAGCAGGGTAAGGGGCTAGTGAGTCCCAGCAGGGGCAGGAGGAGGCTGTTTTAGATGGAGGGGTCGGAGGAGGGGACATCTGAGCAGAGAACTCAAAGGGTGAGGGAGCGAGGGAGCAAACCACACGTATCAGTGGGGGCAGGGCTTCCAGGCGTGTTCCATGCAAACAGTGTCTTCCAAGTACTCTACGGTTTTCTTCCTGCATTTGTGGCTTTATACAAGCTCCTCTTGGAGCTTGTATGTAAAGGACCTGGAAAGTCCTTTCCTACCCACATCCTTCTCATTCTGAATTGAAGCCAATCCCTTCCAGGTCCCTTGGCTTCCTAGGAGATTGATGTCTGCCCCTGGCCTATGTTCCTAGGGTGCCCTGGTAGCTCTCCGGTTATTTGTTGGGGACGACCATCTTGAGTTCATAGCCAGATAAGAATAAAGAAGTTAGACTGGGAAAAATGATATTTAGGAAGAGTTTTAAAACTTATTCATTCTACCATTTTTCTAAATATTCTGAACCTTCTTCTGGGTGCAACCAGGTTGGTAGGGAGCTGATTACCTGGGTGTCATAGTGGTCTCCAATGTATTGCTGGAGTTGAGTGCCAATGCCCCATATTATTATTATTCAGAGACAGAGTCTTGCTCTGTCACCCAGGCTGCAGTGCAGTGGCTTGCTCATAGCTCACTGCAGCCTTGAACTCCTGGGTTCAATTGATCCTTTCCTCTCAGTCTCCCAAGTATCTAGGACTACAGGCAGGCACCACCACACCCAGCTAATTTTTAATTTTATTTTGTGGAGATGGAGTCTCACTACGTTGTCCAGCTGGTTTCGAACTTCTGACCTCAAGCAATCCTCCTGACTCAACTTCTGAAAGTGCTGGGATTATAGGTGTGAGCTACCTTGGCCAGCCTTCCCAGTATAATTACACCTCTGGCCAGTACTGAGAGTTTGTATAAGACAGCCTAGTGAAATATCACATGGTCTAGAGCCTGGTATCCAAGTGTGGTCTGACAACCAGTAGCATCGCAGCATCACCAACACCGAGGAGCTTGTGAAACATGCAAAATTGACTGGGTGCAGTGGCTCATCCCTGTAATCCCAGCACTTTGGGGGGCCAAGGCAAGTGGATCACCTGAGCTCAGGAGTTTGAGATTAGCCTGACCAACATGATGAAACCCCGTCTCTAATAAAAATACAAAAAAATTAGCTAGGCATGGTGGTGGGCACCTGTAGTTCCAGCTACTTTGGAGGCTGAGGCAGGAGAATCACCTGAACCCGGGAGGTGGAGGTTGCGGTGAGCCAAGATTGTACCACTGCACTCCAGCCTGAGCAACAAGAGCGAAACTCAGTCTCAAAAAGAAAGAAAATGAAAAGAAAGAAAGAAACATGCAAAATCTCAAGCCCTATTTCAGACTTTTAGAACCAGATTCTCCAGTGTTCACAGGAAAATCTGAGAACTGATCAGTTCCTCATTTATGACATTGCTTGGTGTCCTCTTGGTTAGAACTTCACAGATAAATTTTTGTTTTGTTAGTCTCAAGACAAATTGCTCTTCAGAGCATTTTATTTGCTTTGTTGCTCTTATGGACATTGCAAATTGTATAGTTTCTCTTTTCCAGTTGGCTGCTAAATTTACACTGTCTTCTACACTTCTTAGTGTAGTGTTTTGTATGGAGCAGAAGAAAAATATTTGATGCATAAACAAAAAGAATCCATTCCCTATATTATTAAATATAGAAGACTCCTAAAGTCCTCAAATGGGGTGGTATAGTTGTTTCAGTGGCATCAGGTACCAGAGAAATTGAGAAGGCTTTTGCTTACCAGCAGGCCTGAGGACATAGCCCCCAGGCAGCACTGGTGCTGACTGAGGAAGAGGAGCAATGGCTTCAGTTCTTGGGGAACGAGGAAGAAGCCCAAAGCTCTCAGTGACTGGCTCTAACACACCTAGAAGCTCTGCACATTATACACTGACCCTGTGAACTGCTCCCACATGCCAGGTGGGACTTCTGTACGATCAGCTGGATAATGACATAGAGCCATGAGCAATGGGTGGGTCAAATGGACCTGCCCAGTTCCCGGAGCTGGGGCTGTGGCCATGTCTCCCTTTCTCCTCTATGCCATGAGGGACCTTTGGACTGCCAGGCACTGGAACGCCTTTGCTACTTTCTAGAAGGGAGAATATTCCAGACCCCACTTCTCCTCCCAATCCATGGCCTCCCTCAGTGCTATCGCACCTTTTCTGTGCATGGTTCCTGTGGGAGAAGCGAGGTAAGGTGAGCCAAGCTGACTTGAGACTCTATTCAGCTCCTGTTGCTGCAGCAAGAGGGAAGTGACAGGCCGTTGCTCCCCGTCCTGTTTGCAGGTATCAGCACCTTTCTGAGGAGGCTGAAGATGTGCGGCTGGTGGCCTTCTGCCCCTATCTCTCAGAGGTTTGGAGGAGAGAGGTTTGGCTGAACAAGGCATGATTGGCAGGCCTGTGCCAGCTTCCTCCTGCCCTTCAAACAGTGGTACCTCTAAAGTGCCGGTAAAGTCACTTACCTGTCTACTGGGTTTCTTGGACCAGGCAGAGTCACACCCATAGAAATCACAATTAGCAAATATATATGTGTGTTTGTGTGCAGACACACAGATATGTGTATATTGATTATGTGTGTTTATATGTATGTGTGTATATATTTCCCCAGTCCAAGAACTAAACTCCCTGTATAGCACACCAAAACACTGCTTTTCAGTAATTTTTATGTAACAAATTAGAGAGTTGTCTGAAGTCAGGGAGTGCTGTAATTTGGAAGCTAACCCTTCATCTCAACATGGCCCTGGGGGTTAATCAGCAGGTGCAGATAACTCGGCCCCTTCCAGGGTTTGGCAATCAATGGTAAAAATGGACAAACACAGACACGTACTTCAACTTACCCCATCAGGAACACCGCATAGCCTCCTGGCCTCAGAGGCGAGCACCTGGAAGCCACTTCTTGTTGTCTTCCCACATCTGAAAGCTAAGAGTGACACTATGGAATCTGTAGCAGAACCAAGCCACACGGTCCAGTTTGGGCCACTGATGGAGTCTGTACAAAATGAGATCCGATATTCCTTGTCAAGGAGTAGTTACTCTGGGACAGCCTTGGCTGCTCTGCCCACTTCATCCATTACGAGCTATTCTCAGATTTCCTTCCTCAGAGGCGGCTGCAAATTTGGAGTGCACAGATGTACACTCACATCTTAGATTACTTTTGCCAGTGCACATTACCTTACGTTTATTTGAGTTAAGTTTCATCTGCCTTCAGGCTGCTCAATCCCCCCAAGTGTTTGAATGCATCTGGAGTTTCCTGCAAATCTCCTTAGTTTTTATTAGCAAAAACAATTTGGAGCCAGTTGAAATCTCTGGGAAGACATTAAAGGACAATTATGTGACAATTGCTCGTGTAATCTGTGACCAGGTAGCCCAGGGAGGGACTGTGGGTTGTAAGCAGGATAGCACTTCTTTCAGCATGTGCCTCTCCTGATCTCACAGCCCTGGAGAGGTGCCAGGGAGTCCCACATGGTGTTTGTTTCTGCAAGTGGAAATGCAGATGTCTGTGCTTCAACCAGAGCTTGGAAGCCACCTTTTGGGGGCGTGACGGGGAGGCATGTTACATAAGATCCATTCTGTCTGAGTGAATTGGTTATGGGAGAGAGAAGAGGAAGCAGAACAAGAGCGGGTGGGAAGCAAGTGAGTGAGGAGGAAGCTTGTGCAGCAGCCTGTTCAGATGTGTGGAAATACAAGTTTAATCAAGGAGAGGAGGGAGAATAGGAGTGTGGCACTATGGACTAGCCTAGGAAGGCATAGTGGTCAATTTTGGCATATCCTGGAAGCTGGAAGAGAGGGGCTTGGACAGGAATGGAAGGAGTTGCCCTCAAGACCCAGAAAAAGACGGCAAGGAGCAGCCCAAACTGACAGGAGGAGAGAAAGCAAAAGGAGTTGTTTGCAAGAACCAGATCTCTTGGAGCCTGGCTAGTGCAAGGCTCTTGTGTGTGGGCAGTGTCTGAGCGGATCCGAGTGTTTCAACGAGCTAAACTAGTCAGCTTCAAGCTGTTCTATAGACAGTGGGTGTGAATCCAAAATCATTTCAGACATTCAGCTTTATAATGTTTCTTTTAAGAAAAAAAAAAAAAAAAAAAACATGCATGAAGCACCAGACCCAAATGATTCCTTTTTCTCTTGGCCAGTTACCTGTGCAAGTATCAGGCCAGTTGTAAAACACAAATCTGGGTAGGTTAGAAAGGCAAGTTGCAGATGCCTCTTCCCTTACAGCAGCATTCATGGGAGAGCTTCTTTCTCTCTCTCTGCCTCAAGGATACTCACCATTCTTCGATTCCATTTTTAGAAACAGGCTGGCAGCACACAATCTCCAGTCTCCACACAACTCTCCTCTCCTCGGTGGTCCGTTTGTCTCTAAGTCTCGTTGGTTGTTTGCATCTGCCTGAGTAGTTCATGCATGGGAGTCAGACTCGGATGAACGTTCAACAGTCATTGAAGGGAGAGACTGTGACCACTTCCACTGCCTTGCTAATACCCACCACCTCACCCTCCAATCTGCTTCACTTCGGTCTTGCTTCAAATTCCTGTGGCTGCAAGGAAGACCTACTGTTAAAAATGAGGAGCTAAGACTATGAGTGTTTGGGGGAATCGAGTGTAGAGCTGCAGCCTGGGATAACCTTGGCAAGCACTGTGACCACCCAGATGGGGAAGCAGTGGACCAGAAGAGAGCCTCAGGCCCCAAGCATGCCTGATTCATGGAGTTCTTTCTCCCCCACCGAGTGGTTGTGTTAGTTTGATAAAGCTGTTGTAACAAAATACCACAGATTGGGTGGTTTAAATAACAGGAATTTGTTTTCTCACAGTTCTGAAGACTAGAGCCTGAGATCAAAGCGTTGGCAGGGTTGGTTTCTTCTGGTGGCTGAGAGAAGCGTCTGTTCCAGGGCTCTCTCCTTGGCTTCTGGGTGACCATCGTCCCTCTGCTTCTTCTCATGGTCGCTCTTCTGTACCTCTTTGTGTCCAAACTCCCTCTTCTTAAAGGAACACCAGATGTACTGGATGAGGGCCCAGCCCAATGACCTCATTTAATATTAATTACCACTTTAAAGACCCTGTCCCCAAATACGGTCATGTTCAGATGTACTGAGGGTTGAGACTTCACATATGAATTTTGTGAGTGGACACAATTCAGCCTCTAACAGTGGTCAAAAATGTTTTCTTTCCTAAGTCTAGCTATAAAGAACACCCACTTGGAGAAGCAAAACAGCCTAAGATAGTTCAAAAGGACACACTCTGACTCCTCATCCTCTCATAGTTCATTGTTGGCTGAGCCAGAGTCCAATTTCCTTTGCTTCAGTGAGTGGATGCACAGTGTGAGGAGAAATGGGGGCCCTCTAATGCCCTAAGGCTTTGCTGGATTCCTGATCAAGCCACCAGGGATGCCCCAGGAGTGTTGGCAATGGAACCACCCAGGGGCTTGGCATTGTGGGCGTCAACCTGATTAAACCTGGCCTAAGTGCTGCACCCAAGTCATGTCAGAGGTGGATCAGGTTTTTGTTCATTCAGGTAAAATAACAGGCAGTGTGCAATAGGGGATTATTTCAGAGAATAGGGTCCTTTTCAAATGTTGCACAGATTGAGCTGGGTAGTGCATTCCACATAAGTGAGGGGATGTGGATGAATAACCTGGACTCAGGCAGTTGGCCTTGATTGGGGAAGGAAAAGATGCTTGAGCCCCTCTGGCTTAGTCACCTGGCACCATGAGGTATCCTCAGGGAATGATAGTGAATGTCACCCGGAAGAGGGAATGCTCAGAACTGTGCCCCTGGAGCCCAGGCCATTTTGGTGGGAGCACTGCCCCGTTGCTGATACAGGTTGAAGGAAGCAGAATCTGTGTGGATCACCTGTGCTCCAGCAAAGCCCTCAGCAGCACTTCACTTGGCCATAGGGCCCAGGGGCTGACCATAACCTATGGTGGCAGAGTCTAGCCTGGAGGGTGTCTGAGCTCCTAGACGGTGACAGTAGGTAAGTGGCAAGGGGAACTGATTTATGAGTTAGTGAAGGTGATCCTTTGGGATCCCTGGGAGGGAAAATCCAGGTAAAGACAGATCTTACACCCTACCTGGTGAGGTAGGGATTTTGGCCAACTCAATTTGCATTTAAAAAGGAAATATGGCCTCATTTTGAAATGTCAGGCTGGGGAGGTTTGGACAATACAGATTATATAGATAAAGAGGATGAGAGCTTAACAGTTAGACAGGGGGCAAGCATTGTATAAAGAGGGTACAACATGTGTAAAAGCACAGAAGAGTGAAAATGTTGGCCATATTTGGGGAATCTCAAGTTCAAACTTAATTTTAACTACAAACTATATAACATTTTATATCACTTAACAGTTTACCAAAGTTTTTTACATAGTTTTCTTATTATGTCTTCACAATGACCCTGTGAGATATTTTATTAACATTTGATGGTAGAAGACACTGAGGCTCAGAGATGTTAAGTAACTTGTCAAACTCAAAGAGTTAATAAGTGATAGGCTTAGGTTTCTAACCAGGGTGTCTAACTTCAGACCTCACGTTTTGTTTGTTTGTTTGTTTGTTTGAGACGGAGTCTTGCTCTGTCACCCAGGTTGGAGTGCAGTAGCATGATCATGGCTCACTGTAACCTCAACCTCTCAGGTTCAAGCGATTCTCCTGCCTCAGCCTCCCAAATAGCTGGGACTACAGGTGTGTTCTACCATGCCCAGCTAATTTTTGTATTTTTAATACAGATGGGGTTTCACCATGTTGGCCAGGCTGGGCTCAAACTCCTGACCTCAAGTGATCCACCCTTCTTGGCCTCCCAAGGTGCTGGGATTACAGGCATGAGCCACCGTGTCCATCCCATACCTCACATTCTTGACCTGACTATGCTACGAGGCTCCTGGGCATTGCTGAAAGGGGAAGGGATGGGACTTGACAGTGAACCACCTAAACAGGGATGAGTATTTTTTTTCTTTGAAATTGCTTGGAATTGCCAGTTGTATGATTATAATACAAAGCAGACCAATTTGTAGTTGGTTCTATCATTGTTTGTCAAATCTCCATAAATAATTCATCCCTAATTCAGGCTGTGATTGCCTGCAGCCAGGGCAAACCTCTCCCTCCACCTTCCTGGGTATCTCATTGCAATGATTCTTACTGTTGGGTTCCTGATTGCCCTGGGCAAGGTTCTGTCAATAGACACTCATGTTTCCAGGCAGTGGCTACCCAGAGCCCCAGGGAGAAACAATAGGTAGCTTCTCTACGGTTGTCAGGAAGGAAGCCTAGACCTTTTTAGAAATTATGGCACATTGGGGTTGAGCAGCCTGCCCCTATTGTAGCCTGGAGAGCCATGTGTTCTCTCCTTTTAGAAGGAAAGCTGGAAGCAGAGAGATCATGGGTATCAACCTGATTAAGCCTGGCAAGAGAAAGGAAACAGGAGATTCTGGCCCTGCCACAGCTTAGGCCAAATATCATCCCAGACAAGCAGACACCTGGAGACTCAGCATGGACAAGCCATCACAGGGAGAGCTAGAGATGGAGGTCCACTCCCTCACTTGAGGGCCATCAACCAGAATTTTAACTTGCATTCAATGTAAGGAAGAAATAGATACACACACCCCACAGTTGGCATTTTCTGCACATATTTGATTAAAACCTGACAGCATTTTCCTAGTGAAGGTACAATTTCTGTGATTACCCTCCTCCCAGCTCCTTGAAAAAATAATCTTAAAGCAAGATAATTAGTCAGGTAACTGTGTATGTGTGTTTAGCCAGGTGCCACAGAAAGATGTGCAAAATATTTTCCTTGATTCTCAACATGAATTCTATTAGGAAGAACGGTTAGGGCCTGGTATTCCAGTCAGATATAGTACAAGCAAGTTCTTGGTGTCATCTGGAATTTTCTATCCAGACTCTAAATTTGCAGGTCTTCTGGGCACAATGAAGGTGTACAGGTTCCAAGTAAGTGCTCAGCTCACTGGAGCCATGAGACCAGCTTCGGGGCCATTCACATGGCTGTCATAAATGCCTGACACTGGGGGACCAGTTTTTAAATTTCTTTTGGTGTGGAAATATCTTGTTGTTTTTGTTAAAAAAAATACAAAATCAATGCATGTTCCTTACAAGCCCAAATTCAAACAATACAGCAGTATATAGAATAAACAATAAAAATTCCCTTTAATCCTTACTGCTATAATCTCATTATCCTCCCTATCCATGACCATTACTGATAGTTTGGGGTGAATCCATCCTGACCTATTTTATGTATTATCACATATGTAACATACAGACATGGTTTATATGTATGTGTGTGTGTGTGTGTGTGTGTGTGTGTGTGAATGAGATCCTAGTATACTAGATACATTATTCAGTCACTTGCTTTTTTTATTGGGGAATTCTCCATGTCAGTACATATAGATCTACCTTATTCCTTTAGTGGATGCATATTATTTAATCATTCTCTTAACATGGACGTTCAGATTATGGAAATTTCATACCAAAGTAGGCCATGCTCCTTTCACCCTTTTATTGATCCCAATCATTAAAAATATTCAAAGAAAAGTCAAAAGACACGGAGATACTGTCTTCTGGCAACTTGAGGAGTGACAAAAGCTACCTGACCCTTCTCTAGGCTCTACCCAAAATCACTACTCTCCTGAAGCTATGAGATTTTAACCTTCATTTCTTTATGCCTTTGTTTCCTCATTCTTTACCACAAGGATCCCCTTCTAAAATGCAGAGCAACTGGGGGTATAAAGGAGTGGGGATAAAACATTAATAATAGTTCCTACACCACCATGACAAGAAGGTTTTGCAAAGTGTAAAAACAGCTCACAGAGAAGGCATTATTATTATTATTATTCGTGTCTAGCACTTTACAAGTCATTTTGTACCTGGGTTATGCTCCTTAGCTACTTCACCTTCATGTGGACACTGTACAGGCCCCTTTCTCCAAGACACGGGAAAGATCTGGAAGGATAATAGGGTGGAGAGATTGGGCTGAAGAGGCATTGAAAGGGGAAGGCGAGGAAAAAGAGGAAAGACAAGAGACCTGGGATGCTGACAGCTCACATTACCCTGCTCACGATGCTGCCTAGGGCTGACCCTGCCATACGCCGGCATGTTTGCCTGCTGACTGGGCTCAAAAGTTAAAATTGAGTTCTGTGGATGCTGGCCAATGACTTCCTTGTCATGGGAGCGATTGCTTTTTGCTGTGTTTGCAAGATGTGAATTCATTCTTTTTTAATATCAGTAATACACAGTAAAGAGCTTAATTCAATTTACAAAGAAATAGGATCAGGCAAGCCTTGAAAATATCGTGTGCCTTTATGGCTCTAAGACGTTAGTGTTGGAGTGGAGTGAGTGTCTCAGTAGTACGGAAACTCTCTCCATCGCCATCATCCTTCATCATCAGAACCCTGGCACAGAAGCAATAGGAGCCAGAGGGGCTTGGAGCTTTAGGGGTGCCTTGGAGCTCTCGTTCCCGTGATGTAAGAAAACTGGGCCATACTGACCCAACAGTTACCACATCGATGTGCTATTACTCATGTAGAAAATGGAAGCTCTTGGTCTCCACTCAGGAGATAATCCATTTAAAAATTATTCATGTAGAGAGTGTGCTGAGCCACAAGCCCTGTCTTCCTGGTGCTTTGTGAGGAGTGATGTTTATTTGTTAGATGTGTGACCTGGGTTAGAGGTGGCCTCTGCCCTGGTCTGTGTGAAGGATGGAGCTCATAGTTATGCTGGGCTTGGTTTGAGGGCAGGAATTAACATGGAGGAAAGGCTGGGAGTGGACAGGACCCTCTGACTACAAAGCTGCCACACAGCAAAAGCCTAAAGTCCGTGTCTCCTTGTGCAAAAAGTTGCACCAGCTCCAGATTTTCTTTGACACCCTGAGGTACTGATCTAGTGGGCAGGTGGTCAGAAGTCTCCAGAAAGCTAGAATGGTGGTCAGGCATGTAGGAGGGAGGGCTGAGCTCTCTGGTGGTAGCAGGGTTTCCACTAGACTTCAATGTAATTAGATTTACACACATTTTTTGGATATCAATTATGTGCCAGGCACCATGTTAGGTTTAGCAATGAATTAAATTTGATCCTTCCCTTGAGGAACTTACAAGATTACTTTAACATAACCTGCGAAGGTTGCTATGAGTGCATGCAAGAGAGAGAGCCAAGCCTGGATGGGAATGCAGGAAAGGCTTTCTGGAGATGACACTTGAGCTGAAGTTTAGAAGAGGAGTCAAACAGAGTTATAATTGTACAACAGTAGGGAAGACATCCTAGGCAGAGGAAAGAGCAAGGACATCAAAGATATATGGAAACACCATGGCTTGCAAGAAATGAAGCCAGAGAAGCAGGAGCCGGATCACAAAAGGACGGATGTGCCCTGCTAAGGAGCTGGGACAATACTCTGTAAGTGAAGACAGCCCTTCAAAGATCTTAAACAAGGCAGTACTAAGGCTGAAAGTGTACTTTAATAAGTCAGACTGGGAGAGTCTGGAGGGTGGAACAATTCTCGAAGCCAGGAGACCAATAAGGAGTCTGGGACAATGTGCCAAAGGAAGCCCAAGGAGGTCTTGAACATGAGTAGAATCTGACCAAGAGGAGGTACGGAGAGAGGTGCAGAGCTGGAGAACCTGGGAAGGGAATTAACAAGGACCAGACAGATTGTCAAGGTGCCCAACTAGAGATGAAAATTCCAAGAAGGGACCCAGGAGAAGTTGTATTTTACAGACAGGTCCCTTTTGGCAGGGAGTGGGAAGAAAGCAGACAAGATGGGGATTGTCCAGCTCTGTGAACATGTTGGATGGGTGGGGCTATCCTGAGTACAACAGAATCTGAACTCACGGCGGTGTGATGTACTCCAGAATCTACCTTCTGATGGTCATGGGCTTGGGATGGGCCTTGGAGAAGGTGAGTGGACTGAACCTGCAGGGTGGATGTCTTCAGCTACTACAGCAGGTGGGCCTGGGAGAGGCAATAACTGGGACAGTTTGAACCCACTGTGACCTGCCCACCTGGCCACCATGGGGTATGCAATAGGCAACAGCTTTGAAGTTAAACAAACCCAAGTTCCAATCTTTTCTCTGTCACTTCCAGGGTAATTGAGCAACTGACTTAACTTGTTGGAATATTAATATGTGTGTCTGTCAGATAGCATCTACCTTACCTGATTTTGTAAGGTGTAAGTTAAATGATTACTATATATAAAGTGATTGGCATAGAGTAGGTTCATTTATCTAACCGATTTTTTTTTTTTTTGAGATGGAATCTCGTTCTGTTGCCCAGGCTGGAGTGCAGTGGTGCTATCTCGGCTCATTGCAACCTCTGCCTCCTGGGTCCAAGCAATTCTCCTGCATCAGCCTCCTGAGTAGCTGAGATTACAGGCATGCACCACCACACCCGACTAATTTTTGTATTTTTAGTAGACACAGGGCTTCGCCATGTTGGCCAGGCTGGTCTTGAACTCCTGACCTCAGGTGATCTGCCCACCTTGGCCTCCCAAAGTGCTAGGATTACAGGTGTGAGTCACCTCGCCTGGCCTATCCAACTGAATTTTATTACACCTACTGTGTTCTCAGTACTATGCAAAGTACTGGAGATAATTTTATGAATAGGACTAGCAAAGTTCTTACTCTCCTGAAGTACAAGCACTCTATGCTCAGCTTTTTGGATGTGAATCCACTGAGCTGGTGCACACCTTAATAAACATCCTCTTTTATTCACCCATATTGGTCTCTCTGGTCCTCTGATTCCCACAACACTGGAACTTCCATGTTGAATGCTCCATAACTCTCAGTAATGCTTGCTTCTTTCTACCCGAGTCGGTGCATGTTTTGGAGTGAATACTGTCTTGTGCAAAGTGCCTTGCTCGGCCTCTTCTGGAGTAAGTCACTAATGGACCAGTTCTCACATCCAGTTTCCACCAGCAACACCCAGGAAGCTTTCCAGGGAGCAGATTCCAGGGCCCCATCACTTGCATATTGGATCAGAGCCTCCAGAGACTCCTTGTTCATGGGAAACTTCCAAGGTTTTGATGGTGACCTTGGCAATCACTGCCCTAGCATACTACAGTGAAAAAGACAACATTGAACTTCACATAAATACGTTACAGTAGGACAGTGACCAGACTAGGCCAATGTCAAGAATTGAGAGGAAATTATGTTAACCATGCTTTTGGGTGTAATTATTTCCTTGAGGGGAATTTTATGATTATTTAATTAAGAATTCCACTTTGATCAAAGGTGTTGCTTTGACTTCTCAAGTATGAAATACAAGACTTGGAAGAATCGAACAACTTGTTAAATGCAAACAGTTTACCAAGGGCCCTAAACAAGACAAAATATCATAAATAATATGCTTTAGAAATTAAGTGTAAATGTCTGTGGAGAAACTAATTATTCCTCTTGTTATGAACATTAACCCACATTCAGTTTTTAAGCCTGTGTTATTCTAATGATGTTCACCATTAGCCATTTCTGACTGCAATAAAAACAATTGCAGGGGGGATTTTGTTCATTAGTGCACACTGGGATTTGCATGGTTTTGTCTTCACTTGATTGGAGTTTCAGATGCCTCAAGTCTTCATTCATTGCGGAATGGAGAGAACTAAGAGCTGCCCTTGTGTGAGAGCGAAATGCTTTGCATTTATAACAGAACTGGAGGGCTGAGATAGCTCACTGAGACACATACATAACAGGAAGTTTCCTCCCAGAGAGAAGAAGTTAAGCAGAGAAGCAGAGGAGTCGACAATGTACCAGCATCTTGCCCTAGAAATGAACATTAGGGATGATGGATTTGCAGCTGTGCCCAGTCAGACCCAGGGAGAGGTGAACGTAAAGACTTTGGGATTCTGTCAGCTTTGTATCCACTTTATCCCTTCAACCAATGGTTAGTACACACCTACCAAGTGTCAGGCTCTGTTCTGGGCACGTAGGATATATTGGTGACCAAAACAAAGATTTTTGTTCTTTATGGAGCATTCATTCTAGCGGAGGGAGGCAGACATACATCACAAACACAGTAAATAAGTAAGATACAAGATAATAAGTGAGAAAGAAGAAGTGGAGCAGGGGAAGTGGAAATGGAAATGTATTAGGAAAGGTAGGCAGGGGAGGCCTTGGGGAGAGGGTGACGTGTGAGCAAAGACTGGAGGAGGTGAAGGAATTGGCCAACTGGATATGTAGGAGTAGGGGCACTCAGGGCAAAGGCTCGAAGGTGGGAAAGTGCTGAGAAGCATTGAGGAGGCCTGTGTGGCTGGAGTAGAGAGAGCAAGGGAGAGAGAGACAACAGAGAGAGAAACAGAGCTGATCCACCTAAGGCCTTGTAGATCAGGTCAGAGACTTTGCTTGACTCTGCATGAACAGGGGAGCCATGGCAGTGTTGGGAGCACAGTGTGGCATATCTGACTTACGTTTCAAATCCATCTGTAGCTGCACTGGGGCCAGAGGTCCTATGGCAGGAATTCAGGAGAGTGAGGCTGGTTGCTTGGACCAAGGTGGTAGCAGTAGAAAGTGAACTTCTAGATAAATCATTGAGACTGGCCCCAACAGGATTTCCTGGTGGATTGTATGTGGGGTATGAGAGAAAGAAAAAACAGAGTGGAATAATTGGAATAGTGGAAAAAGAAAATCTGAAATAAACCAAATACACTCACAATCTAATATTAAGCCACATGTGTGAATGCCAGTGGAGTTCGGTGACACCTACAGGTTATAAACTTGGGTAGCTCTGGGTAATTTTGTAGGGCATCGGGGTGCTGGGGAAGAGCCTGGGATTTGGCGTCAGATGGTCTTGGGTTTTAAAGGCATTTACTGGCTCTGTGATTTTGAGGAAGCCGCTTGATCTCCCAGCACCTCAGTTTCCTTGTCTGTCATATGGGTTAATAATGTAATAATGCTTCTCTTACAGGGTCTGTGAAAATTAAATGAGGTAATGCATGTAAAATACCAGGCACCCAGCCCTAGAACGGTTGATTGTCCTCTCCCCTTCCTGTAAGGGGTTGTATAAATCATCCAGACCTGCGTTGGTGATGGAAAATGAAGAGAAGGCCGGGAAACTGTTCCTGGCACAGGCTTAGTTTCAGAGACTGTCATCTCCAGGACATTCCGTCCCCCTGCCCCTTTCCCCCACCTCCCACTGAGATGATGGGACAGGGTGCAGGAGACAGAGGACCTGGCTGGAGGCCAAGCTACTTTCTGGCAGCTGTGACCTGTTGGAAGGCCATGACCACCAGACAGGCCTGATGACCTATAAAAACAGGGTGACATGGAGGTAACCATGGCAGAGTAGGAATTTGTTTATGTGGGATTAGGAAAACATTACAGGCTACAGGGCTAACGTGGTCCTGTAGCTGGCCATATGCTTTAAAGGCAAGGAGCCTGTGCAGTGAGCTCCTCTGACCCAGTGAGACCATCGAACCCTGAGGAACCAGAGTTCAGCCCCATCACATGTATGTATGACTGGGTTAGCCTTTGCACTCATTGCTTGCTGGTTCTGAACTAAAGAAGCAAAAGCAACTTTAAAGCATAGTCTGAATTTTTATCCCCACTGAGCTTCAGAGATCTGGCTTAGCTTATCCTTCTTTCATTCATCCCTCGTTCCCCTTCTAGGCTTTTTTTTTTTTCTTTCTGCCATGTCCTGTCCTGGGCTCCAGACCTCTGGAATGTTCTCTGTTTCTGTCTCCTTCATCCACTTTCTTGCTTCTGTTTCAATCCTGCCCTAGAGAAAATAGATCATCAGAGGAGCCAAGAGGGACTAAAGATGCATCTTGCCTGAAGACCTGGAACCTGGCTCCTCGGCCCTTCCCAATGCCCTGTCCTGTGATTGAGAGCGTCCTGGAGGCTGTGTCCACACTCAGAGGTCTGAGGCACATGGGCCAGGTGCCCTCCAGGGGCCATTCTACCATCTTTCCTCCAGAAACTCTGACTCAGATTTCTCCTGTCATATGCCAATCATAAGTTTCAATATCCAAATTAAAGTTTCACATTTACTGGATTCCTAACTAACTTCCAGACATTGTACTAGCTGCCCCCACAAATATGAACCACAGTAACCTATTCAATTGTGATTTAATTCAGGAAGGCTGGCAAGACCTGTACCTGCACATTTTAAAAGTATAAACCCTGATATGATTCTCAAACATCTTCCATGGTTCTAATAAAATGTGTATCAGCAAATGGGCTAGGCGCGGTGGCTCACACCTGAAATCCCAGCACTTTGTGAGGCCAAGGTAGGCAGATCATCTGAGGTCAGGAGTTCAAGACCAGCCTGGCCAACATGGTGAAACCCCATCTCTACTAAAAATACAAAAAGTAACTGGGCGTGGTGGCAAGCGCCTGTAATCCCAGTTACTCAGGAGGCTGAGGCAGGAGAATCACTTGAACCCAGGAAGGCAGAGGTTGCAGTGAGCTGAGATCATGCCACTGCACTCCAGCCTGGGCAACAGGAGTAAAACTCCATCTCAAAAAAAAAAAAAAAATGTATATCAGCAAATGAAATGCAGACATTACAAATTGTTTGTTTCCATGATTGCTAGTATTTGCTGGGTTCTTTTACGTGACAGTGCTTGTTTTATCTTTAATAATGAGGGCTGATGGTAAGGATTCATGAAAAAATAAGGAATTCTGAAACTTCCAAGGGCCTTGAGGATGACTAGGAAGCACCAATAACTTAACTGTAGGCACATTCAGGAAGTTCATCCCACGGCCGCCAGGTGTATCAGGGGATGCAGCAGCAGCAGGCCGGGTCGCGCAGTGGCTCTCTGCTTTATGAAGGCTTAGTGCTTAGTTCCTCTGTCCCTGCTTCTGCAGTCTCTGCAGCTCCTGAAGAAAACTGATGCTACCTTTGTATATTTTTTTTTTTTTTTTTTTTGGCGACAGAGTTTTGCTCTGTCGCCCAGGCTGGAGTGCAGTGGCGCGATCTCGGCTCACTGCAACCTCCGCCTCCTGGGTTCAAGCAATTCTCCTGCCTCAGCCTCCCGAGTAACTGGGACTATAGGCGTGCACCACCATGTCCAGCTAATTTTTGTATTTTTAGTAGAGACAGGGTTTCACCATGTTGGCCAGGATGGTCTGTATATTCTTTACTCTCTGTCTCTCTCTTTTTTTAAGAGACAGAGTCTAGCTCTGTCACCCAGGCTGGAGCAGAGTGGCTTGATCATAGCTCACTGCAGCCTTGAACTCCTGGCCTCAAGTGATCCTCCTGCCTCAGCCTCTCAAAGCACTGGGGTTTCAGGTGTGAGCTACTGCACCTGGCCCCTTTGTATATTCTGAGTTCAAGCTCCTTGTCCTTACTTGGCAAAATTTTCACTCCAGGCCACTGCATCGGTTACTGGCCAGCTTTGAAGGCAGGGAACAGGTCCCCCTGGCTGCATGATGGTGAGGTCATACAATGCTCTGAGGGGTCTCTGCAAGGGGCAGGGAAATTGGCTTGTTTAGTGTAATTGACTAAAGTACCCTGATGGCAGAGGACTGTGGGTAAAGTGCTCTGGTGAACCTTGGAAGGTCATTGGCTCAATTCTGCCATGGGCTTTTTACATGAAATGCCTTGGTTTCTTCATTCCATACAGAGGAGTGGGTGGAAATGTCCTACCTTGCCTTAAGAAGCTATGTTATGATTAGGTAAGAAGACAGAAAAAGCAGCGGGTATTCTATAATTGCAGATCGGCCAGGGTATTAGAAACCCAGCCAACAGACCTAATCAATTCAACAGAAGACACCATTAGCACTTAGTTACAAGGCGACTGGTGAGAAAACAAGCTGGTGGTTTTTATTGTATTGTGTCTGAACTGCTGATGTTCTTCCTGCTGGTGGGAGCTGTTCAGAATTACTTTGTCAAGCCTGGCTCTTCGGGGGATAGGAGAGAAAACAGAGCTGGGAGCAGTCTCTGCTGTGAACAACCATAAAATCCACCTTGAAAAGCAGTGCAGAGTTATGGTGATTGGGAACTGGCTCTGGCTTGCTCAGAAAAAAAAATTAAGAAAGAGAAGGATGCTGTCCTGGGAGGCTAAGTAGCAGAAACATCTCTTCAGGAAGAGCTGTTCCCAGCAGGTGCCAACCTAGGAGACCCAGTGGCCAGGCAGGTCCAAGAAGACAACAGGTGCCAGGCTTTACAGCTCAGTGTTTCTTTCTGCCATGGCCAGGGGAAGGGGGCTGAAAGCAGAAGCACTGTTGGAGAACGTACCCCAAGCGTGGCTGCTGCAGATTGACCAAGGGCAAGGGCTGTGATGAGGCCAATTGCTTCAGGGAGGCCAGAATCACAGTGTTTTGTGGTTAAGGACAGAATCTGGTTCATGAGAAAGGAAATTGACCAGCACCTGGAAGGTATCAAGGCCTTAGGCATGTAGTTCTAGAAGAGTAGGGACAGAGAAGAAATCAAGAAATCAAGAGTCCATCCTAGGATTGGGGCTCAGAGGGACTCAGGCCTGCACTAGGGGTATTTGGCTGTGGCTGCAGTGAAGGCACCTGGGAGGGGCGAGAGCAGCCAGCCTAGCTGGTCCCCAGGACCTGGGTTGAACATGGACTGATGTCCAGGCCCTGTTACATTTTGATGACTTAAGAAAAGCAATGACCGGTGCAGGCTATATAGTCTTCTTCCTCAGAAAACAATACAGGGCTCCTTAGGAGGGGAGCTGGGCAGGGCAGGGAGAGAAAGAGCATTATGAGAATGACCCGGCATTTGTGAGCACCTTGGAGATTCTGGAGCAGAAGCCGCCCCGGATGAGCTCATTGGAGTAGGGCACCGGGAAGCAGTAGAATAAATTTGATTAAAGCAGTTTGTTCTTCTGATCGGCCCCAAATTAGAAAGCAGATCCAAGCTGGGCAGCACAAAATGGTATGAAAGGAGCCGAGCCCTGGGAAGTGTTTTCCCTTCTGTCCTTTGTCACTCACTTTCCAAACATCTGTACCTTTATCAGTACGGAAGTCTCTGGGGCCCTGTGGCATCTGCAAGAACAGGCTCCCCAGCTGAGGCAGCCAAGTGCAAATCCAGCACAGCACGGGGGTGCTATCTATCACTCAGGGCTTTCCAGGAAGATCCTATTCAGAAGCCCGGGTGCTTAACAGGCAAGGAACAGTGTTAATAAAAGTTCTTTTGACTTGAAAGGGCACAGAAAAAAACCAATAAAGCTGAGCCCAGCTCTTAAAAAAAAAAAAAAAAAAGGTTGATAAAACCGACAAAAAATAAAGAAGTAGTTTATCGTGGTTCTAAAAGAAAGGCGAGGGTTTTTCTTTCTCTTTTTTAAAGGCAGAATTAATTAATCCACTACCGGCTTGAGCTCTGAATGGAATGTTAGCTGTGACTCTGGGGGGCTGGTTAAGTCCTGTGGACCCTGGATAAGCTTTCATTAAAGCAACGGTACTTAAAATAGTGAATTTAAATTCATCCATCGAACAGAATAGAGCACCAGGAATGGAGAAGAAAAGCTAAATGACGAGAGTGCTGTTAGGAAGCAACTCTTGAGAGCAGAAGTGCAATTCCTTAAGCCCCCCTTAGGGACAAGATGATAATAATATTAGAACAACCATAGTGGTATCAGCAGCCCTGGTTCCTTCCCTTTCCTCTGCCTTTCCCAGCTTCTCACAGCCAAATCCATGGGCTGTCTGCACCCCCAGGCTCAGATCTATTTTACTTCCTGAGCAAGCAAGACCCAAGGAAGTAGCCACTTCTCATTCTCAGGCCAATGGGCCAGAGGGCCAGTTAAGGGGCTCCTCGTGTCCTTACCCCATCCCTGGGTGCCCTCCCCACAGGTGACATGCTCTATCCTAGGTCCTGGGTGAACTTCTTTGGAGTCTCTTAATTTCTTCACTATCTATACTCTTCTAGGGCTGTATGTCTAAGGCTTTGATACCATCCATCGTTCGGGCCAATTTCCTCCCCTAAGGGCTGAATTCTGCCCTTGAGCCCCAGGCTAGAGTCCTGTCCAATACGGACAGATTTTCTGGAAGTAAGCCCATAGCTTGCCTGAGTATTTGATTGGCATCTAACTTCCTTGCTGCTGTGCAAGGAATCCTTTTGGGATGCACAGGATAACTGGGAGTGGGATGCCACCTGATATGCCTGCTGTCCTCTCTGGAGCTGATCTTTGTGGCCCCATCATTTCCCCACACTCTTTCTTGCCCACACCTGTCTTCCTCTTGTGCCCTCTTGCCCTGTTGTTGAGAGTCTAGCCTACCTCTCACCTGGCCCATTCAATCAGCAACTTGGGACAGTCTGTGGAACCCTGTGCAAGATCTCAATGGAGGAACAATTACTTTGCAAGCACAATGGAGACTACACAAAGCGTACAGATAAATCTAGACCTTAGATTTAGTGTTTAGGATGGATTAGATTCATTATTCAATAAAAAAGATTATTGAGGGCTTATGTACCAGGCACTGTTCTAAGTGCTAGGGTTATAGCAGTAAACACAAAAATACTTGTTCTTATGAATATTATGATCTGGTAGGGAGAAGATAGACAATAAAAAAGATGAAGTGAGAAAAAGATGTAAATGTTATGGAAATAAATAAAGCAGAGGAGAGGGCAGGCAATGTGAGGCAACTGTTGTGATTTTAAACAAAGTGAGGGAAACTTTTACAGAGAAGGTGACATTGAGGAAAGACCAGGGGGATGTTAAGGAGTGAGCCAGGTCATATGAGTACCTGGAAGAGAGCATTCTAGGTGAAGGGGCAGTCAGTGCAAAGGCCCTGAAGTAGGCATATGCCTGGTCAGTAGGCTAGAACAGAGAAAATGAGGGGGAGGTGAAGTAGGGAGAGAATTCAGAACCCGTAGGTGGGTTTAGGCTTCCGGAATGGCGGAATGAAATAGGGACTATTTTAGTCAGCTCAAGCTGCCGTGACAAAATGCCATAGTCTGGGTGGCTTAAACAACAGGCATTTTTTTTTTCTAGTTCTAGAGGCCAGGAAGTCTGAGATCAGGGTGACCACATGGTCAGGTGCTGGTGAGGAGCCTCTTCCTGGCTTTGTAGTCAGCTGCCCTCTTGCTGTGTCCTCACATGGCAAAGAAAAGCAGCTCTGGTGTCTCCTCTTCTTCCAAGGGCGCTAACTCCATCACAAGGGCCTCACCCTCCTGACCTCATCTAAGTCTAATCACCTCCCAAAGTCCCCAGCTCCTAATACCATCCCCTTGGGGGTTAGGGTTTCAACATACAAATTTTGGGGACACAGACATTCCATTCACAACGGGGAGCTAGTGCAGGATTTTAAGCACTGAGAAAATCAATTCCAAAGTCTTTTACCCTCCATCGAATCAACAATTATCTGCCTCAGTTTTCCCAAATTCCATCCTGGGCTCTAACTCTAGAAGCTTTTTAGGAAATCAGAATGAGTCTTGCTTAGGAAAACTCGGGGTTTCTCTGCATGCTGCTTTGGTAGTTCATGAAAATCTTCATTTTCTCCATTCAGCAGAGACAGGTGATTTTCAGTTGATAAAGTTCAATGATATCAGCTTTAAAGTTTTCCTTTGGTCCTACTTGTGCGATTTTTAAAAACTAAGCAGTGATCCACATGAAAGATGTTTGGTTACCCCTATGACTATAGATTAGACCAAGACGCTATGGCTTCAGACAATGTTAATCTTAACCTAGGCCTGGATTTATTAGGCTGCCCGGCATCCGAGATCTCAGATAAGCACATTTTCTACTCTAGCCTTTGCTGTATTAAGCCTCACATGGAAAATTTTCTAAGGGTTCAGAAAAGAAATACTTCAAACTGTAAACCACATAAGCCTTTCTTTTCAGTCTTGTCTTTTTTCCCCCACCTTCTCTTTCTTTATGTTTAATAGTGAAACTATCTTCAGTGCTTAACTGAATCATCTGGAAGCCTGATCAGTGAGTTGAATTATCCTCACTTTTTTAGAAGAAGATGAATTATTTGCCTAGAACAAGAAACTGTGCACTGAGATGACTTGGTATAATGCCCTGAGAGGCAATAACAGCACAGTGACCCCGCCACGCTGGGCAGGTGAATGTCGTGGGATTGAGGGGAATGGCCTTCACTCTTCACTCAGCGTCTCCACTCCATCCCAGGCCACCGGCTGCAGAGATGAAAAGTAATGAGGGCATTACCCAGCTCCACGGTTTCTGTAGGATTCTGGACATGCCTCTGGTGCATACACCCGAATGGGACCCATCAGATCTGAACTTGCTCCAGCTGATCCGCTTGTGATCAGGATCCAGGCCTAAGCCCCAGGTCAGCTGCAGAACTTCATTTCCCCACACTCCTTTTTGCCCAGGCCTGGCTTCCTCTTGCGCCCTCTTGCCCTGTTGTTGAGAGTCTAGCCTGCCTCTCACCTGGCCCATTCAACCAGCAACTTGGGACAGTCTGTGGAACCCCGTGCAAGATCTCAATGGAAGAGAACAATTACTTTGCAGGCACAATGGAGACTACACAAAGTGTATAGATAAATCTAGACCTTAGATTTGTCATTCATCTGACAAATATTTATGTGCTTTTGTGTGACAGCATTGTTCCAGGCACTGGGGCTACAGTAGGGAATTAAACAGACAAGATTCCCTGCTTGCATGGAGCTTACATTCTAGGAGGTAACAGACAAGATATAAGTTTTGATCCCAGAGTCTCCAGGGCTGCGGTGGATCAGGGAAGAGAGCAGAACATTTCTCCAGACCTACCTCCTCAGGGCGGAGCTGGACTGGGCCAGGATCCAGGGCCCAGGAACAGGGGTGGGTCAGCCAGGCCTGGCCTCTGCCGGAACTCCTTATGTGGTCTCCAAAGGGCCTTTGCCTCCGTGAAGGCCTCTGGCCAAGCATGCTTTGTAGAATCAGTCCCTCCTGGTGCTACCTAGGTCTCCTAGGCAAGGCTGCAAATGTTGCTCACTTGTGGAACTCAGGATGAAAACAAGCCAAATTGCTATGGTAGTTGAAGAATGAAAGTCTGAGCTTAAGGGAATGATCTGTCCCTGGAGGAAGTTGGGGGAAGTAACAGCAAATAGGATGAAAGAGGAAGCCTGCAGATGCAGGAGTTTTGATGATGAGAAGACTCCTTGAGATTCTTCTATCTTTTCTCTTAGCTTCACCCAGCACTTACACATACACCCCAGTTCCCTCTCGAAGCTCCCAAAGCCCCTATGCATTAAATAAAATCCAGAATGTAAGAAAAAATAAACTAGGCATTTTATCTGTGACATGGATTACAGCATCTCCTCGGGTATGACTTACTACCCCAAAGCTTTTTAAAAGGATAGAAGCAATGAGGCTCAAAGCCCAACAACTGTTTCAAACCCATTAACTGGACTTGAGCTTCGCCACGCAGCTTCCCTCTGGTTTGAGGTAGCTGGGATGTACGTTTATGGCTGATGCATCTGTAGTTATAAATACTGGTGAAAAAAATAATGGGGCTTGAAGGTCAGAACAGTCCATTAACCCTAAAACTGCACCATCAGGGAGGTGAGGGAGCATCTTTTGTGGGGAGCAGACGGGTGTGAAAAAGTCCACACGGAGTATAATAGGGCATGTTTGGGAGACAAGGGGAATTTTCTGGTCACTCCAGAGTTTCATCTAAAGCCTAAGACTAGGAATAAAAGGCTCTAAATTGATGCCAAACTAAGTTCAGGAAACCGCCCGCGACTGTAACTGGTTGTAGTCACAGTTCTACCATCCAGCCCTCTGGTAATCTGTGAGAACTTGGGTTGAAGGCAGGTTCCTTGATAGGGAAGTGCAGTGCTGGTGAGAGGAGAGTGATTCCTGAATGGGCCCCTCATAAAGATCGGGCTACCCCAATTATCCCGCTTCATGAAGTTGTTTGCAAACCGCCGACCTCCAGAAGGGCCGGGTACCTGGCACTGCAGGGAGACTTGGAGGAAGAGGCAGGCAAGAGAGGGCTGGAATTGCACGATGGCCAGGCAGACAGGGGGCGAGGGCACGCTCTGTGGTTTCTGGTGCCCGAGAACTAAGGGTAGATCCCGCACATACCACACACACCAGTAGATTCTGGAGGTGGGGGTGGAAGAGGGTGGATGAACTTGGTGGTTACAATTTTGCAAGAGGCATGGCCAGCAGAGTGTGTGAGGTCACGTGCTGGTGGTTCACTGGATAATGTGACTGAATCTTGCAAGGAACCATATGGCAAAGATGGTGTGTTATGTACTGAACAGCCACTCTCACCTTCTACTTTATGAAGAGAAGTCCAATTCTATTGGAGAAAACATTGCTGGCTAAAATGCCTGGCTAAAAATCACATTGCCTAGTTGCAGCTCAGGTTGTTCGAGTAAAATAGGTCAACGAGGGGGGCCTGCTGGGGATATCTCAGAAGGTTTGTTTTCCTGTGATGGACAATATTCTTTCCTCCTTTAGCTCTTTTTGCTCTTCCTTATTTCCTTATTTCTTGTAACTTGGATGCGATAGCTGGAGCTCTGGCAGGTATTTTGTGAGAATGAGGATGAGAGGGCTACCCTAGGATGACAGAGCAATAAACTAGAACGAGCTTAAGTCAATGACAACATTGTGAAGGCACGGTATAGCTCCAGACTTCTCATTACCTCTTTCTTACTTAAGCCATGATTGTTTAGATTTTCTGCTACTTATAACAGCATTTTATCCCTAATCATACATACCACCACTGCCTATAAGAGCTAGAGCCACCACCACCTATCTCCGTGAAGCCCACAGGCAGTGAGCCAGATGAGCAGCTAGTGACTGGCCCCAAAGGAGGGCCACAGCTTCTCCATAGCAACAACAGAAGGAGAAAGTCCCCCCTCCCTGTCCCCGTTCTTACCCCAACACTGAAGGGAAAGGCAGAGAGTGTGAGTACAGACACCCCACCCTTGCCACCCAATGACTGCTCCATGCCAAGCCTCAAGAGACTTAAATCCGGCCCGTGGGACAGTGTGTGGAATAAGTGTTTAAACCACTTTTCAATAACTGAAAATGACCGTTTTAATAAACAGAAATAATTGTCAAGTTTTGGAGTCAGGTTGAAACGGTAAGGGAGCCACTACCCAGTGAAAAAAAAGGGCTTGGATTCAGCAGAATTAGAGACAGTTTGGAAAACAACATTATTTCAATTCTGTACCCCTATAGAGTTAAAATATCTCAATAAACTGCTTATAACATACATCTGCTTAATTTCAGTTCTCTTAGATCCACCCCCACATCTCCATGTACTGATACGGAAAGATTTCTAGATCCAAGTTAAAGATCCTAATTTAGAGTCTTAGATCCTAAGTTAAAGGAAAAAGGAGGAAAGTACAACACAGCATGCACAACAGGCTACCTTTGGAAAATAAAAGGGGGCAAACAGGAACTGCCCTGGAAACATGTACCGGGTTATCTACAGGGTGGATGGCAATGGAGGAAGAGCAAGATTTCTTAGGAGATATTTCCTTATGTGGGTTTGATTCTTGAATCGCGAATGTGTTCCCTACTAAAAATTTAAAATTCAAAATGTTAGTGTCACAGAGTATTCAACTTTCTTACAGAAAATACATTTAGTTCAACAGATGACAAAAAATAGCAGACTGCAAAATTCTCCCTTCCATCCACTTCCAATAATGAAATCAGTGTCTGTTTGCTGCTTTTTTTAGACAAATCTCCCAGTTTTGTAAAACAAGGGAGTATTTTTTGTTTTACAAAACTGAGAGATTTAGGTGAGCTGTGAGTTAGTAGAAACATCCGGAACCATGTAAGGGAGCTTTAGGTTTTGTGTGAAGGAAAGAAAACAGTTTGTGACTTTAGCTGAAACAAATTATAATTAATATATTACTGTATATAATTTATTACTATAGTGTATATTATATTAATATAAAATATATTAGCATATTTATATATTAATTTAATTTGTTAGTATAGCCATATATTAATTTAATACATGTAATATAATATATTAATACATATATCACACGTTATATATTAATATAAAATAGTATATTATGATAACATATACTAATATGTTACATATACATATGACTGTATATAATTTTATGTTAGTTTATTTTTCAAACTTCTTGTGACCAGATTTTCTGTACCTAAGAGAAATTTTCTGTAACTAAGAGAACTTTAGCTGCAGAAATATAACACTAGTGAGAAATCTAACAAGTTTGTTTATTTGAGGCAAGGGTTGGCAAACTATAGCCCATGGGCCCAATCCAGCCAGCTGCCTACTTTTTTACAGCCAGTAAGCTAAGAATGGTTTTGACATTTTTGAGTGGTTATGTTTTAAATGGTTATATAAATATCTACATAATGTCCTTGCTATGGCCTCTTGGCCTCCAAGTCTGAAGATGGGAAAACATTGCTCTGGGTTGGGTGTTTCTATTGTGCTAATGCCTCATTTGGTACCCAAAGCCCTGAAGCAACAAGATTGAGTTGGGTCTCGGTCCAGCTGCCAGACGCGGAGAAGGCCTAGCATGCATAGCTCAGTATGTCACCGGCCCATGAATGTGACTCTTAAATACAGAAAAAGTGACACGTCAGCTCATTGCAGTGGGGTTCTGTGGCTTGAAAAAGACCTCTGTATTGTATATGTATCTTAGTAATTGGAACTTGGACTCATTACGTCTTTTTTAGCAATGACATTGTAACAGCATGGACCCATCCATCACTCTGTCATCCTTATGAAAATGGTCTCCACTGGTCAGCTTGTCATAGTTAATTAGTCTTCCAATGTATGAATACTCAGAAGCAAAGCGACTTTGAGGTTTTTTTTGACAATTTTAACAGTGAACTCCAGAGATATCTGATCTTTCCTGCCTTTTAATTAGAGCCTTTTCATTTGAGAAGGAGAGTGTCCTTGTGGTTAGAAGTACAGCCAGTCTAGTTCTGCTTCCCATTTTCAGTTCTGTAGGCGACTCATAGCAACCACAGGCAAGTCGGTGACTCTCTGAGTCCTCAAATATGTGCAGTCCAGGAAGTTCTAGAATAAAATGCGGTTAACTGATTGCTACTCAAATGTAGATATTGTTGAGATCTTAGTGAGACAGGGGTAGTGTGTTAAATACCACTATGAAATCTCTAAACTTAGTAGTTTAAAAAAGATGAACAACCATTTGTTTAGCTCAAGATTCTGTAAGTCATCAATTTAGTGTGGGCACAGCTTGCTCCGTCAGGCACCCGCAGTCAGTGGTGTTGGTGTGTTGGGTGGGTGGGTGGTTGTGTTCATCTTGGCTGGGCTCTCTTATGTCTCGGGCCTTGGTTGGGACAATAGGCTATGCCTCTCTGGTCCATATAGCTTCTTCTCCTCCAGCAGGCTAGCCCAAGCAGAGACAGGGGTCTCGAAAGAGAGTGAATGTGTGTAAGAACTCTTAAAGCCTAGGTTTGGAACTGGCAAAATATCACTCCACCATATTTTAGTGGTCAAAGCAGGTCACAAGGCCAGCCTGGAACCAAAGGGGAGGGAAACAGAGTCTATCTCTTGATGGAAGGGACTTCAGAGTCATGTTTCAAGGGCATGATTGCAGGAAGAAGAAGGGTTGTGGTTATTTTGCCATCTACCTCTGGGAGCTAATATATGAAGGAACACATGCAAGGTGTGAACTGGCCCTGCTACCATACCAGGTGGGGGGAAGAGGCCATGACCGTGAAGTCTAGATGCTAAGCTGTGAGAGAGGGACTGATCAGGGGAATTCAGTGACCTCAACTACAGCAGAGATATCGATGATGCTGCTGTTTATCCCTGGGTCTCCTCTGTGGCAGAAGAGAGTGAGGGAGCCTCCAGGAGAGAAGTTAGACCTGCAGAGGATGAGTAGGTCTGTGAGCAGCACCATGGGGGGTTTTGGTTAATGCAGTGAAGAAAGAGGGTATTTTTCCACATACGTTGTGAAACCAAGAGCGAACACAGGCTCTGAGTTCGACAGGCTAGTGGAGAGGAAAGAAAACTTCTGCACGCAGGAAGGAAATCCCCTGAACCAACAGGCTGAGGTTTGATGCTGTGAGCACAGCCTTCCAAGGCAGACACACTTGACTTCTAGTTGTGGTGTGACACCTTATTAACTGTGTGACTTTGGGCAAATCACTTAACCTCTCTAAGGCTCAATCTCCATATCTGTAAGATAAGGATAATAATATATGCCTCAGAGGACTGTAGGGGTGACTAAAGGAGATAATCCATGTAACTTGTCTAAAGAGATACCTGGCAGGGTAACAGCTATCCATGAGTGTCTATTGTTATTAACCTTCTTACCTTTTGTTGCTATTGATTTTTCATGCATGGCCCACAATTCTACTTTGCAGTACTGGCCACACTGATGAGCTCTCCTAGTATTTTAGATGAACAGTTTCATGTGGATGTACCACTATCAATTCAAAACTAACACACATTAAGATAAATGAATTGTCCCTTCATACCATGTTCCTTTCCCAAATGTTTGTATCTGTTCATTCAGCACCACCATTTAGCCACCCAAAGAATCTGTGTTTCCTTCCTTCCTTCAGACCTCATATCCGGTCATCAAACTATGAAATATCTCTCACCCTGTACTTCCCATATCATTCCCCCACTACCTGCAGAATCTGAGTTCTCACTTGACGCTCTGAGTACCACTTCAGAGTTCTTACAAGTTTCCCTGCCTCTGGGCTCTCTATGCTTCCATCCATTCTGCATCTTGTTGCAAAATTGATCTTCCAAAAAACAATCCCTTGCTCAAAGCCATCAATGGTGCCTCAGTGCTTACCAGCTGACATCCAAACATGAAGTCTGACATTCAAAGCTCTCCACAACCTGACCCAAGCCTTGTTACTAGACCAATCTTCCAAGACTCCAGGCAAGGTCATTTGGCTTTACAAATTTTTCGTATCTCTATTTTGTGTTCCCAATAACAGTGTGAGCCTGTAGAGCAGAGGTTGGCAAACCATAGCCTGAGGACCAATTCTGTATGATCCACAAAGCCTAAAATGTTTGCTACCTGACACTTCATGGAAAAGTTTATTGACTCTTGGTCTTGGGGGTAGAAGCATGTCATAAATGACTTTATTCTTCCTACAGAACCCTGTACCCTTCAATGAACATTTATCGACCTCTAACTATCTTATTACTCATTCCTGTACATTTGTTTCCTTCATAAAGGGCCTTCGTCTCTTCTGCCTACCTGGGTGAACCTTTTCAATCTTCTGGGGCCCACATCAAATCCTCTGGAAATTCTGACTCTTGCTCAATTCTGAATCCCAACAGCACTAAACCACACATCCTTTGCTCATCTTCTGCTTCCAGTTAGTTCTTTGCATCAGAGTAGGTCATGAACCTAATTGATACCTGTTGCTTAGCTACCAACTGGTTATCATCCACCCTTCAGTACTCAGTAGATATTGTCTGGCCTGGGAAGTGTTCTCTGATTCTGTCATTCTTCTCCCCTACAACTGAGTTAGGAACCCTTCTTTGTACTCCTCCAGCTGCCTGGACTTTCCATCATGGCCCTTGTCTTTGTGTACTGTGATTGCTGATTTACTTCTAGGATTCTCCAATTGGATTGTGACCTCCTTGAGGACAGGCTGGTGTCTAATTCACCGATATATTCCCAGCACCTGGCATGGTGCTAAAGACACTCAGTTCACATTTTTGAAAAAAATAATGGATCAATGTAATCAATAGTTGCTGATTAACTACATGCCTGATTAAAATATTGGTACTATTCCTCATGGCACCCTATTTACATGCTTCAGTTCTCCAACTAGTCTATTATGTATAGTCTAGTTATACACAGTAACTAGACTTAGTTATAATAACAACCTTTCCTTAGTTATATATCTATGGCTAGTTTGTATCTCTCAGTATTAGTCAATGCCTATCAACTTTTATATGACTGAGGTTATCCGGCAAAACTGGGGGCAACCTGGGAGAAACCAAGCTAGGAGATCCAGGTCTCTGGCAAGAGAGACATGTGCCTTTTTTCAATCCCAATTTCTCTCCTGGACTGTGGGCTACTAAAACAAATAGCAGCTCTCCCTCTTTATGAATTAAGCATTTCAAGGACAGCCTGGCTGTGAAATAAAACGATCCAGACAAATTATTGCACACTCATAGCCAGATTTCTGAATCAAGCCTGAGCCTGCCTAGAGCTCCACGTTCACCTAGCATAAAATAATACCAAATGTTTGGACTTGGAAACCATTTGCCAAATGTTGGGATAATATAACAAAACACACACACACATTATCAGAGACAGAAAATGGCATCCTGGAAACAGCTTAACCCACTGCAAATGGGAAGAGCGAGCCTTATTCAGCAGAAAAGTTCTTTCCCACTCTCGGGTTTGCCCTGGAGCTGTTTGCTGCTTGAACCTCTCTCATCTACTCGCGGTTTTTCCTGGGAGCACATCATATGTTGCAATTGCATGTCACTTAGCTGTCCATGATCAGTTTCTCAAACGCGAATATATTAGAGACAGGTTGTGAATTAGTCAGCCACGTTAGTCCCGATCTCCTCGCAGTAAAATGGATGCAGAATGACCACATTTTTCCCTTCTCTCTATGTACTGGTGGCTTCCACAGGAACCCTCTGGAAATGAAGCATAGAAAGAAGTTCACCTGACCAGACAGAGAATAGACATTTGGCATTTTAAAAAGCCTTTTAAATGTCTAGGTAGATGGTATACTACCCCGTAGCCTTTTCAAAATCTGTAAGACATGCTGTGAATGCCGTTGTCTAAAAGCACTAGCCCTGGAAAACCCTCTGGGTGTCCGGGTGAGGAAGGCAGCAACCTCACCACTTCTGGAAAGAAAAGGTTCCCACTTGCTTCAGGAAAAATCTCTTTCTACCAGATGACAGGACAAGGAAAAGCTAGCAGAATGTTTTGCTCATAATTTTTATCCGATCAATCATGTGTAATAAGCAATGCAGTTTGGCCACAAAAACAATATGCAAGATGGGAGATTGACTGCTTCAAGGGCTGGCAGGAAAGGGCACATTTCTTCAGGACGACATCAAAAGTCACTTGTTGCCTTGAGTGAGTGGTCAGAATTTCAAGTTCAGTGCCAATGGATGCTTTCATGTAAAGCCCCATGGCCTGAAGACAGCTCTCAAGTTGATGCTCAATTGCCATGTGCACCTGAGACATCCCAAGGGGCCCAGCAAAGCAGGAGAGCAGTCCAGTATTCTCTGGGGCTGTGGCACCTAAGTCCAGAGGGGAAGAGTCATGAGGAATGTGGTGGTTGGGCACATAGAGGTCTGAAAAGTTTGCTTTTGCTTTCCCTTCCCAAAGTTTATACCCAAGTTGCACTTGTTACCACTCTCTTTTGAGGAAAGGCAATCCAGAGCCCACAAGCCACGGAGAAGAGTCAGAGAAAAAAAAGAATGTGCCCACCCAAGCTGGCAGGCACCTGGGCCTCTTCAGCAACTTGAGGTCTGACCTCCCCTCTCAGCTGGGGAAAGCAGGGGAGATAAGATAAGGCTTACTCTAAGGCCTCATCAGCTTCCTTGACCTTGGCAGAGGGCAGACATGCAGACGTGGTCTTTGTCTGCATGGGGGTGAGGGGTGGGAGGAGCAGGGGGAGTGGAGGAGAGCAGCCTTGCTTTGCTGCTAGAGACCAGCAAGGGCCATTCAGTAAACAAAGCAAAGTAAAGCAAATGACAACAGCAAAGCAAGGTGTGAAAGGGAGAAGGGCGGATTTCTGTGGAGTCTCTGGCAGGTTGAGGTACTGCCTTGCCCAGAGAAAGGCTGTAAGGTGCTGGTGTTTCCATGATGCCAAACAGGTGGGGACTGTCACAGGAGAGGCTGCAGACTGCCCTGAGCCATGGGCGATTGGCCCTGCTCATCACGGTCCTCTTCAGTCATTACCATTGCCTCGTTAGCTTCAGCAGACCTCTGGCTTCAAAAGTGGGAGTTAGCTTGAATCACGGATGTTGGAGAGAACAGAAGATGGGCAGTGTGGAGAAACACCTAGGGAAATGCACCTGAGAATCCCACTGCCATCCTCCCCAAGCCTGAATCTGTCTCCTTGCTCAATCATGTAAGGGAATGTTCCACCTACTTCATCGTTTGGCTTTGAGAACTTCCTGTCCTGCTTTCTTTGAGAACACTCCAGGCTTCCTCTTGTTCTTTTGTTCTTCGTATCTCCCCTAATTCCCCAGGCATTCCCATACCTCAATGCTTCTCAGAACATGGTTCCCCAGCCCTAAGCTGCCCTGAGAATCCTGACTGGAAGCTTCCTGCTCATCCATTTGAGGACCCGTTACTTCAGTGGACTGTTCTGAAGAAAAAAGAGAAAGCAACAGGGTTTACTGCCCATCAGTGTAGAGTTACAGAGCAATTCCAATCAGCCTGTGGTGTGGCACAGTTCTTCCTATGGGTGGCTGTGCAGCAAAGCAAGACTCTCCATGGAGACAACTGCAAGGGATGAGGAGGAGGCCAAGGGAATCCAAGACCTTCCTGACTTCCTTTGCCTTTTTTTAGCTTCTCAGAGGCTTTTAGGGAGAAGTCCTGTCCCTGCTTTTCAGATAATTCAGTAGCTGTTCTTAGATGGCCACCTTAAAATTAAAAAAAAAGGTGATGGTTCTCCACATTTATGTAGTGTTTTACAGTTCTGAGAGCACTTTTTATCTCCCTACCTAAACTGTATCACTTTAGGCCTAGGATGGAAATTAACAGGAGGAATCACAAAACTTAGTTATTCCAATCACAAATTTCAGGTGAGAATGTTTGTCTTGTCCTGGTTGGAGCTAATGTTGACCTCTCTGTTAGCATATTTTGGATCAGATTCCAGTGCACCTTTTTGCCTGTAGAACTGAATGAATTCTGTGCTATTAGCCTGATGCAACCATTGGCTTGCTCCCCACACCAACCCTAACCCCTGTCAGTTCCCATTGAAGCTGGTGATTTCACGGAATTCTGCACCCAAATGTGACATGCACTTCTTTCTTCTCTCTCTCTCCTGTTGCCCCCTTAGCTCTCTTCTCTTTCTTTCCCTCCTTTTTCTTCTCTTCCCTTTCCTTTCCATTTCCTTCCCTTTCTCTCTCTGTTTCTGTCTGTCTTCCTCTCTGCTAGATATTGTTTCCTGTCAATCAGCATTCATCAGCAATTGCACGTATACCCTCCTTCGTATCTCAGGGCTGGAAACCTGGAGTTCATATTTCTCAGGCTTCCTTGAGTCCAGGAAGGTAGAGAATAGGATCTTCTTCCTCTGGCAGGAAGAGGTATGGCAAAGATATGGGCTGCACTGGATATGAGTGTTTGTAGCAGACTCCATATTCTACTGTCAGTCACAACTTCAGGGCCAAGAGGCAGCTATGAAGCCAGCAGAGTTTTCCTGCAGTTTTCTGACCCTGAGATATTAGTATATCCCAACTTCATAATCTCTGGATCATGAGATTACAGGTTACAGGTTTCAGGTTACAGTGGTGTAACCTGAAAACTAGTGGCACCTCCTCTAAATTACTTTCCTGTAGCACAGCCAATAATTTTGCTGACATTTTATCCTCTTCCTGCATTGCTTAAAAGTCAGCCTTTATGCATAAAATACTTAGAGTAATGGTTCTCAAAGACTGGCCCTGGACCAGCATTATCATCATCATCATCATCATCATCCGAGAACCTGTTAGAAATGCACATTCTTGGGCCCCACACCAGACCTACTGAATCAAAAGCCCTAGGGATGGTGCCAAGCAATCCAGGTTAACAAACCCTACAGGCGATTCTGATGTAAACTAGAGTTTGAGAACCACTGACCTATTGAGATGTTTATTTTCTTATCATAAACCGTGACTGATATACACACACCTTCTCAATGTGTGCTGCTTTTTGTGTAATTATAAAATACTATGTTTCATGTAGAAAATTTAGAAAACTACAAAAAGTGTGAGCAAGAAACCAACCCCCACAAAATCTCACACTGAAAGTTAACTGGGCCAGGCATGATGGCTCACGCCTGTAATCCCAGCACTTTGGGAGGCCGAGGCAGGTGGATCACAAGGTCAGGAGTTCAAGACCAGCCTGGTCAAGATGGTGAAACCCCGTCTCTACTAAAACTACAAAAATGAGCCTGGTGCAGTGGCAGGTGTCTGTATTCCCAGCTACTTGGGAGGCTGAGGCAAGAGAATTGCTTGAACCTGGGCAACAGAGGTTGCAGTGAGCCAAGATTGCACCACTGCACTCCAGCCTGGGCAACAGAGTAAGACTCTGTCTCAAAAAAAAGAAAGTTAATTATTATTACCCTTATTTTGCTTCTAGCCATTTCTCCATGTATACACATTTATACATATAGTTACATAACTGGTTCATCAGTTTTTATCTGATTTTTTTCCCCCACATAACATTATATTAGGAGCATTTCTCTGTGCCATTATATACTCTTATTTAAAATTTACTTAATGTTCCATGTTATGTAAGTACCATAATTAATTACCTACTTTTCCAATGATAAATATTCATGTTATTTCTGGGGTTTGCTGGTATAAGTGAATGCTACACTAGATATCCTTATATAAAATATTTCTCCAATCCTTATTGCTCCATTAGCATCAAAGGATAAATGAGGATATGGAAGAGAAGAGAGATTTAGGCAGGACAGTGCTGGACCCTTTCAGAGCAGTGGCTCCTTGTGTGTAGGGGTAAGCAGAGAACTCATGAAACTTACCAGTTAGGAATCAAGGTGGGAAAGAAGAGAGGAACTTAAGAAAGGTGCTTTCTATTTCTGAGCTTAAATAACAGTTGTGAGAGTAGAGGCATCTCAGAAGGAAGGACAAACAAAATGAAGCAAAGCAAGTGATTCTTCTTTTGACACCCTAGATATTCACCCAAAAGGTAGTAGCATTTGAGGCCAGTGCACACTTGTTGTTTACGAAGACACAAAGACTTCAGTTTTTCCCCCCCGATTCAAGACATCAGCCTGGGGAGGCTGAGTCCATTCTCATGTTATGGTGGCATTTCCATCTATGATAGATGGGCTGAGGTCACCCCAAAAAGTCCAGGCCTTGTTGTGCTAAATCCCTATCAACCTCAATGGGGACGGCACCAGGATTAAGAAGCCAAAGAAGGGACCCAGAGCCAGCAAATGAGACATGCCGTTTTATTGGGAGCTTACATACAGGGGAGAGAGTGCAGTGGTGGAGATCTGTGCAGAAGAACCACATCCACTTGCAAAAAGCATGCAGTTTATACAGTATTTTCACTTTGGACCCTCCCCCTAAAAACCTCCATCTGGCAATTTTCATTTAACCCCAAACTCAGGGCCTGAATCCCCTGTAAGGCCAGTGTTTCACAGGCTGGGCTGGGGGCTCAGATGTTCTTCATAGGTAAGGAATTAATTTCTTAACACACATTCAGGTGCATCTGCCATACAGGGTCACTCTCAGGGTATGCTGAAGTCACTACTGTCAGGTGAATTTATTGTACGCTCCACCCCAAAATGCCCTTGAATGGCCCTCATGTTCTTATCATCTATTTTTCTGCAATTTCCCTGGGGCCAGGCATGCAGGGGAACATTGCGGCCAGATGCCACGCTGCAATACAAACTACAGAAACAAAAAGTCCTTCCGTGTGCTGAGAGTTGATCCTGGATGCCCATAGCAGTCCCACTGTGGAGGAGAGGGCCTGGCTCTCCACAGACCCAACAATCTGTTTTGTTCTGGAGAGAGGCCACCATCTGTGCCCAGTTGGTGAAGAGGTTTGCTGCACATCATCTATGGGCAGAAGATGAGATGTTTAGTGGGTACAAAAAAGGGCAAGTCATAACCATTTAACAAGACACAGGAAGTCGTGTCATTGAAAGAGCACTGCCCTTGGCAAGGACCTGGTACCTGGTTTACAACATCAATGGATTGGCTCCCCTCTGTGACATGTGGTGGGAGGCCGGAGCAAGACACCAGGGCACCCAATGTTTCACAGTAAGAGGATAATAGTCCCCTTGCCCAAGGAAGGACCAGGACTCACCATTCTAGAAGTACAAGAGGGAATAGGGTGCAAAATAGGTGTGACCTGTGTATCCTGTTCCAGTCCCTTCCCCCATGGAGTGGGAAAAGTGAACCATCATAGGCTAATTTGTCATTTCTAGAGCCACATAATGATGTGCTCCCTAGACGGTAGGTCCTGAGGCAAGGGCAATAGCAGGTTGTCTCCAATTCCAGGCTAGTGCGAAGTCATGTTAGGAATGGGGTCCTGTCCCTCCTGTATGAGGGAATCCATGGAGGTCCAGCAGCCTCTGTCAAAGAGTGCTTCAGCTCAGGTGACAGGGCCAAGCACTGAATGGAGCTCAGTGCTCAAGGGGCTACCAGTCAATGTGCTCCCCTCTTAGAGGCATGCATGCCATGTGGTCACAGTCTGCATCCAGGGATTCCCAGACCTCAGTCTCTGGAAGGTATCCTGTAGTCAACCTGCCACGGGATACTGGGCAAGCACCAGCACTGGGACCCCCTCTGCAATGTCCTCCACCTGTTGCAAGGCACAATATGCAGTGCAGAGCCACTGCTCCATGACGCTATCATCCACCTTCAGCCTCCTGCCGTAATTGGGACCCGAATCCTAAAGGCACATATTCATTTCCTTGCCCTTGCCACAGGCCCTACATAAACCCCTCAGGGTAACCAGCTATATACAATTCACAAGGCTGTAGCTGCACAAGAGTCCCTGCATCCTGTGTTTCACTGCAACTTTAGTTTATTCAAAGGCCTCATCCTTCCTTGTGGACCCATCCCAGTGGGCCCCCTTTTTGACTAAGTGGTATGGGGGCCTAAGACATTGGGCCAAATGGGGAATAAAAGACCATAGAAGGCCTAGGAAGGTTTGCAGCTGCTTTGGTGTGCTACGACATGGGTAGACCTGCACCCTATCCATAAAGGCAGATGGAATGACTTTAGTCTTACCCAACAAGATGACATCCAAGTATTTGACTGCCAAGCCTAGACCCTGGACTTTGTTTGTACCAACCTGATTGAGACAGCAGAGTGTGGGCTGTAGTCTGTAAACTGGAAAAAGACTCAGAAGTTAACTATCTCTGGGGCAGATGGTAAAGGTCCATTATTCTCTTTCCCAGGTGAATGCGAATTGGCCTTGACGCTCTGGGGCAATGGGAATGCTTAAGAAGGCACTGGCTAAATAGATAACAAAATGGTACATGCCAAGTACCTCTTCTACCCTCATCTGTAGGGAGATGATACTCAGAGGAGGAACAGCTGCATACGCTCTGGGAGGACCACCTTATTTAGTTTCCAGTAATCCACTGCCATACTCCGTGTCCATCAGGCTTCCACACAAGCCATACAGTGATACTGTATGGGCTGTGCACTGGCCTTATAATGCCTACCCAGGCCAACTCCTCAACAGTCCTGTGATTATATCACATCCCTCTGCCCCAAGGCAGGTGGTATTGCTTCAGGACTACTTTTTGCTGTGGGGCTGGCAACTGTGCTGGTGCCCATTTCACGTTCCCCTGATCACATGCTTCACTGCCCCAACTCTCAGTCGGAATTCCCTGGCAGTTGTTTGGGGGCTCATAAGATATCCATTCCCAAGATGTATTCTGGGATTGGAGCTATGTATATTAGTAGGGTTTTGGTGGCAGTCTCTCAACTGGTAACACTAGTTTAATCTGTCTGACTTTCATGACTCCCCGGCCCCATAACCATCTATTGTTATCACAGGCCCTTGGAACACATGAATGTTACCATATGTATTAGTCCATTCTCACATTGCTATAAAGAAATACCTGAGACTGGGTAATTTATGAGGAAAAGAGGTTTAACTGGCTCATGGTTCTGCAAGCAGTATAGGAAGCATAGAAGCTTCTGCTTCTGAGGAGGCCTCAGGAAACTTCCAATCATGGCAGAAGGCAAACGGGGAGTGAGATGTCTCACATGGCAGGAGCAAGAGCAAGAGGAGAGGGGCAGGTGCCATACACTTTTAAACAACAAGATCCTATGAGAACTCAACGATGGCAAGGACAGTACCAAGAGGATGGTGCTAAACCATTCATGAGAAATCCACTTCCATGATCCAATAACCTCCCCCCAGGCCCCACCTACAACATTGAGGATTACATTTCAACATGAGATTTGGTGGGGACATAGATCCAAACTATATTGCCATATATGAGAGTGCATTGGCAAGAGTATCCATGAGGCATGCACAGTTTGTTATTTTTAGGTAACCCAAATATAGCTCTACATGTGGCCTCTGGTCCCTGGACAGCCTGGTCATTATTGCTGTTATTGGGATCCTGGGGCTTTGGCCTGCATCCTAGTTAAAGAGGTTGGTGCTTGCCTTCTCTCTGTGGGAGGGGCAGTGGGATGCACCTGAGGCTCCTTAGTGGAGCTGTTCCAACTTGAGCTTCTGCCCCAGTCTGACCAGAACAGCATTAGACTTTTTATCTGTTTTCACAGCAGATGTCCCTGTCACTAAGAGATTGCGCCACATTTGATGGTGGGTCACTGTGATGGGCCCCATTGCTGTTTCCTTTCCTTTCATTCCAGCAGTGTGTACCCTTCACCCATGTAGCATCCCACCCCTGCCACCATTTCCTCCAAGTCAGTGTCTGCTTGGGCCACAAGAGACACTGGCTGTTCTATGAAGGGGCTCAGGATAGACACTAGTGTGCCATACCATTGGCTGGTGCCAAATATAAGATGGTGTCTTTCATGCCAGCACTGAAAAGCTCATCGTTGGTACCTCCGTAATGCCCAGCATAGACAGTATGCTTCATCCCTAATTCCTAGAGAATGTCCTGCAATTCTTCCACAGTCTGTCATTGCAAAGGAGATGTGGGGACATCTCCCATACTTGGCAAAGCTGCCTTGCAGCCTACAAAAGCACCCAGCCAACGGCACAGCCTGATCCGCATTACCAGCACCACAGAGGTGCTGCCTCGAGACCCAGTGGTCTATAATGGATGCCAATTCACTCACGGAGTATACAACACCCTCTGCCCCCATGTCCCAGAGACAGAGAAGCCACTCCACAGTCACCTCTCTCCCTTTCTGCCTGAATCTATTTTCCAGCTCCACCAATTCCACAGCTGTGTGGTCCCACATGGTGGTGCACTGTGGTCTTCCAGGCAGAGGCAAGTCCTGCCGGGCTACCTGCTATGGGCACACTTGGTTTGCTTTTCCCTTGGTGGTGACCATCAGATGCACAGAGGGGATGGGAACCTCTAAAAGTTCATCCCAGTCTTCACTCTCCTCCTCACTAGAGCTCTCCACAGGATCTCAGGCCTTAGGGTCTCAGGAGGATTTAGTCATGATAGCTCAGACTCATTGATGTGGCAGCTGGTGACTGTTCAAGTGGGCTACCTGACAATCCAGGGTCTCCATCTTGTCATCCTGTGCCTGCAGGCAGGACAGTAAGATTCCCAATGTTTCAGCTTGAGCTAACCTGGCATCTCTTTCCAATTGCGGTTCATCCTGTAACTGACAAACACTTGCCTGCAATGTGCACTGAGCTTCAGTGGCTACTCTGCAGAGCAACCAGCCAATTGCAGCTGCCACCACTTGGGCATCTAACCCTTGTTTAGTCAGATCCATCTCTTGCAACAACTCTTCCAGATCCTTCAGAATTTTGGGGCATCCCTGTGCTCACACGTTGGACCCCATCCATCATGGATAGTGGCTTTCAGGTCCCACATAGATGTGGACAGCCAGCTCAGAATTTCTGCTGTGGATTCCCCTTCCCTGATCTCATCATGTTGGTGCTCACAGGATTTTCTCCAGCCTTCTGGATAGCTCACCAATTGTGCTGAATCCCTATCAACTCCAATGAGGATGGCACCAGGTTCAAGAGGCCAAATTAGACACCCAGAGACAGCAACTGAGATATGGGGTTATTGGGGGTTTACATGCAGGGGAGAGAGTCCAGTGGTGGCAGGCTGGCAGGAGAACTGCTGGTCCAGTGGTGGTGGGCTGGACTGAAGAACCACACAGCCCAGTGGCAGCAGCCTGGACAGGAGAACTGCATGGCCCAGTGACAGAAAGCTGGGCAGAAGAACCACAACCACTTGCAAAAAGCATGCAGTTTATATAGCATTTTCACTTAGCACCCTTCCCCTGACATTCTCTACCTGGCAATCTTCATCTAACCCAAAACTCAGAGCCTTGATTCTCTGTACAGTCCATGTTCCGCAGGATGGGCTGGGGGCTCAGCTGTTTCTCATAGATAAGGAATGAATCCCCTCCAAACACACATTCAGGTGTGTTAGCCATACAGGGTCATTCTCAGGGTATGCGCAAGTCATTGCTGTCAGAGGTGTTTACCATATATGTCTGGGCACATTATAAGTGTTTCGGCAATACTTGCTGACTGAATAAAAATAAATTTTAAAAAATAGATGGATAGATTATTTCTGAAAACCCAGGCATATATAATATTATCTCAAATGCCCCAGATTTAGTGATTCCCTATAAAATCCCATGCCTAGAAATGGATCCACTTCCCAGCCACTTGCATGGCGCAAATAGGCATTCTTCCCTCTTCTGCTCTTGCCAATTAATCAACAAATATTTATCATCTGCCACATGTCTAGCACTATTCTTGTGCAGGAAATAAAAAAGTTCTCACTGCCTTCAAGGAGCTTATAGTTTATTTTTTACTTTTTATTTTTAATTGACAAAAAAATTGTGCATATTTAAGGGATAAAATGTGATGATGTGATGTTTTGATCAATGTATATACTGTATTAGAAAGACTCAGTCAAGCCAATTAATATATCCATTTTCTCACCAACTTATTTTTTGTGGTGAAAATGTTAAAAGTCTATTCTTTTAGCAGTTTTGAAACATGTAATACATTATTATTAATTGTGGTCACCATGCAGTGCAATAGATCACTAAAGCTTGTTACTCCAGCCTGAGACTTTATACCCTTTGACCAACATCTTTTTCCATCTCTATCACTCTCCCCTAGCCTCTGGTAACCTCCTTTCTACTCTATTTCTTCATGGAATATCTTTTTCTATCCTTTCACTTTCAGTCTATTTGTATTCCTAGAGGTGAGATGAGTTTTTCTGGGCAGCATAGAGTTGGGCCTTATATTTTTATCCATTCAGCCACTCAATATCTTTTGATTGGATAATTTAATCCACTTACATTGAAAGTAGTTATTGACATGTAAGAGCTTATGATTGCCATTTTGTTAAATTTTTTTCTGGTTGATTTGTAGATCTTTTGTTTTCTCTTCCCTTGTGGTTTGACGATTTTCTGTAGTGGTATGCCTCAAGTTCTTTTTAACTTTTGTGTATTTACTAAAGGTTTTGCTTTGTGGTTACCATGAGACTAACATAAAACATCTTATACTAATAACAGGTTATTTTAAGCTGATAATAATTTTGATCACTTGCACAAATTTTACACTTTTACTCCCTCCTAATTTGTTTTTGGTCACACATTTTGTGTCTTTTATAATTTGTGTCCCTGAACAAATTACTGTAGCTATAGTTGTTTTTAATAGTTGTCTTTTAACCTTCATCCTAGAGACATAATTGATTTTCAGATGACTATTATAGTATGAGTGTTCTGAGTTTGACCATATATTTACTTTTACCAATGAGTTTTATATTTTTATATATTTTTATGTTACTACTTAGCAACTCTCCCCCTTTTTAAGTCTGAGAAAGTGATTATCTCCTTTTCATTTTTGAAGAGTGGGATTTCCAAGTATAGTATTCTTGGTTGGCAGGCTTATTTGTTTTCTAATCTTTCAGCTTTTTGAATATATCATCCCATTCCTTTCTGGCCTGCAGGATTTCTGCTGAAAACCCTCAGAGAGTCTTGTTAGAGTCTCCTTATATGTAACTGTCGTGTGTGTCTGTGTGAAGAAACCACCAAACAGGCTTTGTGTGAGCAACAAGGCTTTGTATTTCACCTGGGTGCAGGTGGGCTGAGTCCGAAAAGGAGTCAGGGAAGGGAGATAGGGGTGGGGCCATTTTATAGTATTTGAGTAGGTAGTGGAAAATTACAGTCAAAGGGGGTTGTTCTCTGGCGGTTAGGGCAGGGGCAGGTCACAAGGTGCTCAGTGGGGAAGCTTCTGAGCCAGGAGGAATTTCACAAGGTAATGTCATCAGTTAAGGCAGGAATTGGCCATTTTCACTTTCTTTTGTGATTCTTCAGTTACTTCAGGCCATCTGGATGTATACATGCAGGCTTGGGCTCAGAAGCCTGACAGTAACTGTCACTTTTCTCTTGCAGCTTTCAATATTCTCTCTTTGTCTTTATGTGTCTTGATGTGAGTCTCTTTGGACTCATTCTATTAGGTGTATGTTGAGTTTATTGGATTTAGGTTTTTATTTCCTTCCCCAGAAGTAGGAAGTTTTTGCCATTATTTGTTTGAATATGTGCTCTGTCCCTTTCTCTTTCTCCTCATCTTTTGATACTCTGATAATGCACATGTCATTCCACCTGATGATGTCCCATAGTCCCTTAGGTCGTCTTCACTTGTTTTCATTCTTTTTTCTCCTCATGTTATATGATTTTCTATAACCCATCTTTATGTTCACTACTTCTTTATTATGCTTGATCTAGTCATTTTTAAAGCCTTCTATTGAATTTTTGACAAGTTATTCTTCAGCTCGATGATTTCGGTTTGTTTGCTGCTGCTTCTTCTTCTTCTTCTTCTTCTTCTTCTTCTTCTTCTTCTTCTTCTTCTTCTTCCTTAACATTTTTCTAACTCTCTGTTGAAGTTGTCAGTTTTTTCACACATTGTTCTTACCCTAATGAACATCTTTATGACTGTCCTTTTGAATTCCCTGTCAGGTAAATCACATATCTCCATTCCATTGAGTCAGTTTCTGGAGATTTATCTTGTTCTTTTATTCATAACATGTTTTCTTCATTTTCCTGTTTTTCCATTTTCCTTCACTCTCTGCATTGGTCTCTGCACATTAGATTTAAAAAACTACCTTCTCTAATCTTGTTATACTGCTCTCTTGTGGGAGCTGCTCCTGCCCCATTTGCCTGACCAGACATTCCAGGTGCCTCTAAACTGTTTGTGCATGTCCCCAACCCGATGTTTTTGTTCTTAGTGGCTTCCAAGAAATTAAAGTGTCAGGTGGGCGTGGTGGCACACACCTGTAGTCCTAGCTACTTGCAGGGCTGAGGCGGGAGGATCACCTGAGCCCGGGAGGTTGAGGTTGCAGTGGGCGATGATCATGATCATGCCACTGCATTCCAGCTTGGGTGACAGCATGAGACACTGTTTTTTTTTAAAAAAAAAAAAATAGAATTAATGTGTCAAGTTGTGCTATTGTCTTAAGAGAGGTGGGATAGAAGTCAGTCCTTTGAGATGCAGATGGAGACGTTTGGGTGTTAGATATGTGTTCTAGTTCCTTCTTCCTTTGCAGAGAAACTGAGAGCTAGAGTTTACCTCCACTCATTCTACTCTACATCAGGGAAAGAGTCTGAAGCAGATGCTGGTACTCTTGATCAGACTACTCACTTTGAGATGACTGCTGAACATTTACAAGTTTAAAAGTCACCTTTTTGTTCTCAGTGGTCTAGGAGACTCGGGAGTGCAGAGTCTGTCAACTCCCATAGTGAGGTGATTTAGGAGCTAGTCCTTTCACCTTTACAGGTGAAAGCTGTAAAAGTTGGGGCATGCAGAAATTGCTTCCAGGGAGAGTCTGCAGATTTGAATTCATTTCTGGAGCAAGCCAGGGAAGAAGGTGTGGGGAGTTTCCACTCTCCTGTTTGAGCAAGCAGAAGTTTCACACCTTCCTAGCAAAGGGAGACTTCTGGTCTTATCACTGAAACGAGCCAGAGAGGAAGGTGCAGGGAGTACTCACACCCTCTTTCAGGCATGGAGAGGTCCCCCAACATCCTCCCAATGACAGATTCCAAGACTTCAACTTTAGAGTAAGCCAGGGAAGATGGCACAGGGAGTGCTGTCATTCTTGCCAGTATAGTTCTCCAACCTCTTTCTACAGAGAGATAGCAGGGCTGGGATTTTCACTGGAGCAAGCTGGGGAAGCAACTGCAGAAAGTGCTCACTCTCCTGTTCAAGAAAGAAGAAGTCTCAGATCCTCCTTGCAGAGGGAGCATCCTGGCCTGGAGTTATATGCAGCAAGCCAGGGAAGAAGCCACCGGGGAATGCTCACTTTCCCTTTCGGGCATGGAGAGGTCCACCAGCCTCCCTTTAACAGAGATTGTAGAGATTTGCAGCTTATTTTTTTGAAGACAGACAATAGATATCTATAGTTCTATGAGAAAATTAAGAGTTTAGCTTGACACGCAATGACCAGGTTTAACCAAACTCAGATCTGGCTGCTTGCTGCTTGGAAGCCAAAACACGAGAAGCAAGATGGAATGGAGGAAAGTAGTTTTATTCAAATGCTAGCCATTGAAAAGAATGGCTGGACTTAGGTCTCAAAGAACCATCTCAAATTTTTAGACTGAGTGAAGGGGGTTGAGAAGGGAAACTTGGTATGCAAAGCGTGTGGGAGTGTGCAGGATGGAGGCTGGCATATCTTGCTCCAATGGCTATCTTGAGTTGTTGTCCACCTGAAGTGTGGACTGGAACCATTTTGGTAATGGTTGGGTTGTAGATTAACCACCTTGGGGCAATTTCTAGGTGAGGGAGACTTCCGCAACTGGATCTCTATGCCTGCTTTATTTCAAGATTAGCCCCTGGAACTTCTAAGCAAGTGCATTATTAGACAAGCAAATATGGTGCAAGGGAGTGTCTGGAATAGAAAGAGGAAGAAGGGTTTTCTTGAGATTAAGAAGAGAGAAAATGAAACTTCAAAATACATTTTGAGGTTAAGATACTGGGTTGCATAGAGTGTGAAGAGTGTATGCTACTTTCGTCATTTTATAGTTCCAGCTATAGCAGTGGAGGCTTAGCGGCGGATGGTAGATGGCCTATCTTAGATTCATTTGCAAACCAATAGTCCAGGCTCAGCATAGATTTCTAATCACACCCAGCAGAGGGTGTGGCAGGTCTGGATAGGGTTTATTTTTTAATTAAAAAAAAAATTTTTTTTGAGATAGGGCTTTACTCTGGAGTGCAGTGGTGCAGTCATGGTTCACCGCAGCCTTGACCTCCTGGGCTCAAGTGATCCTCAGCCTCCCAAGTAGTTAGGACTACACACATGAACCACCACACCTGGTTAATTTTTTATTTTTATTTTTTGTAGAGACGAGATCTTGCTATGTTGCTAAGGCTAGTCTCAAACTCCTGGCCTCAAGCAATCCTCCCACCTTGGCCTCCCAAAGTGCTGGGATAACAGGTATGAACCACTGAGCTCGGCCAGTTTTATGCCCTGAGAGGCTTCACGTGTTAGTGTCCTGATTCTAGTGATGAGGAGTAGTGGTTAGCACTTGTCATGACTTGATTAGGAATGAAATAATATAGTGACTATATAGTAACCAATGTAATCAAAAACAGTTTCCTCAAAAATACCTGGCTGGAGTGGAAGCTAGGTTCTTCTCTCATGCTGATTCTGGTGTAGGAAAGTTTAAATTTCTCCCCTGAAGTTTCGATAATTTGAAGCTATAAAACAAATTGATAATAGATGAAAGAAAAAAGGCATACACATTTATTGACATGCATATGGGCATGAGAATCATACACAAAATATGAGGCTTAAAGGTGGGGGGTTGATGATTGAAGTTTTTATACCATCCTGAGATTACGGAAAAAATAGAGGCTTGGAGCATGGCAAGACAGGTTACAAGAGGGAGAGAAGAGAAAAAGGCTAGCATAAGACCACTAGCCTGGCTAGTGAGGATGGTCTTGTCATGCTGATGAACCTCACAGGTAGCAACCCTTAAAGAATAGATAGATAGTAACCTGTAATAACAGCTTCTCTGTTAGACCTTCAAAGGTGTCAGACTCTGAGTCTGACTCTCTCTCTTTCTCTCTCTCCCCATCAGTTAATCTTTCCTAGATCTGGACAAGGGGTTACCTCAGAAAAGGCCTATTTACATGTCCTAGTTACTTCACTTTATTTCCTCCACAGATGCAAATCTCCTTTTCCCCCAAAAGGGAGGAAATTGCAAGGCTATTCTTGTGCTTGCAGCCTCTCTGAATAGCCATATCAAATTATGCCAAAGAAGTATATTTGGCTGGGCTCAGTGGCTCATGCCTGTAATTTCAGAACTTTGGGAGGTCAAGGTGGGTAGATCACTTGAGGTCAGGAGTTCGAGACCAGCCTGACCAATATGGTGAAACCCCTTGTCTACTAAAAATACAAAAATTAGGAGGGCATGGTGGCGGGCACCTGTAATCCCAGCTACTCGGGAGGCTGAGGCAGAAGAATCGCTTGAACCCAGGAGGTGGAGGTTGCAGTGAGTCAAGATCACACCATTGCATTCCAGTTTGGGAGATAGAGCAAGAGTGAGACTCTGTCTTAAAAAAATAAAAAATAAAAGAAACATAAAATCTAAAAAAGTATATTTTAGGGTAAAATATTTTTTGTTTCCTTCACTGGTCAATTAGTAGAGGCTGTTTAAATCACTGTCTTGAGAAGAATTCTTCAATGGGAATTCCAATTTCAGAAGGAGTTAGAAGCAAGCTAAAGCAAAGCGAGTGATTCTTCTTTTTTTTTTTTTTTTTTTTTTTAGATGGAGTTTCACTCTTGTTGCCCAGGCTGGAGTGCAATGGTGCAATCTCAGCTCACTGCAACCTCTGCCTCCCAGGTTCAAGCGATTCTCCTGCCTCAGCCTCCCAAGTAGCTGGGATTACAGGCACAAGCCACCACGCCTGGCTAATTTTTGTATTTTTAGTAGAGACGGGGTGTCATCATATTGGTCAGGCTGGTCTTGAACTCCTGACCTCAGGTGATCCACCCGCCTCAGCCTCCCAAAGTGCTGGGATTACAGGCGTGAGCCACCGTGCCCGGCCGCAAGTGATTATTCTTTTGGCACCCTTGGAATCAAAGAACAGTATGTTCTGAAGCAAATCATGCTTGTGTTTTCTGAGGACACAAGGACTTCACCTAACTTCTTTTTTGATCTGCTCTGAGCCATTTGCCAATGAGAAAGGCAACTGAATGGTGATGTCTTCCATGAGTCCAGTAATAAGTATGCTTGCGTCCATCTGTGATGGTGCTTAGTCCTATCCAGGCCCAAATCCACAATGGGGCATAACTTTTCAGTAACTGCCTGAGGCTTAGGAAATTAAGTATTATACTAAAATGTCCAAAACACAGGAGCATGAACCTGTAGTGGATGGTAAGCCTTAGTGGCTTCCAAATGTAGCATAGATTAGAAAGACTGCTGGACTACTGGATAGCATAATCCTCAGAGTCTAGGTTTGTTTGTTTGTTTGTTTGTTTTTTGGAACACTCACAAACTGCACGAACTTGAGAAGGTCAGTTTCTTTCCTAAGCATCAGTTTCTCCATTTATTTAAAAAAAAAAAAAAAAAGCCCAATAATTTCTGTCCTTCCTACTTCACAGGGATTTTATGACAATCAAATGAGCTCATACTTGGGAGAGCACTTCACTCGGTGCTAGACAAGAACAAGCTATCATCGTTAGTTCACTGGTGACAGGGAAAGCTGCTACTTCCTTTCCCTACCTTCTTTTTTCTTTTTCTTTCTTTCTTTTTTTTTTTTTTTTTTAACAGAGGTAGTCATTTATGCACCAGAAAGAACAGTTAAATTCCTGTGCTGTGTGCTTCTCTTAGTGAAATGATTTAGAGCCATGTGTAAATAGCACATAAATTTATTATGACTCAGGTCCAAACTGGGGAATGTGTCTGTATATACACACACATGCAATGACCTCTCAACATCTAACCATGAAAAATATTGCAGCCTTGTAAAAAACAAAGCCACCTTCTTCCTGACTCCTGACAGCTAAAATGTCCTTAAAATAAATGGGAAAGAAAGTTTACTCCACACACCTGTGCAATGGAGTTTTTATGAATCAGACAAATTTTGAGTCTCGCAGGTAACGTCAGACCTGAGAGTGATGTTTACACTCCTGGTATTTCAAGCCTAACTACTTGCTGCTGATTCGCCCAGATGGCTCTCCAGGCACAAGGATGTGGAACCTCTATTTATTTACTCCAAAGAAACAAACAAACAAAAGGTTGACCGTTGGACCAAGATAATCAAAAAGTTTTTAATAGAGTCGTTGAAGGACCAAGGCAAATGCTTGGAGCCATAAACAGGTGGCACAAATCATTTTTAGTCTTGTTAGAGAATGCGGAGCGGGCTGCTGCAGGGAGATGATTTCCTGCCTAATTAATCTGCATGTTACCACCCTGGATCTTATTCATCTGGGGGCATGAATCCCATCTGTAAGGCCAGTTGTTAGAATTGGTGAGAAAAGACTTTCTTTTTTCCTTATTTATTAGAGGAGAGAGGAAGAGAGAGAGAGAGCTCATGTAGTTATATTTCAGCTTGAAGCAAATCAAATACTCTGAGTCTTCAGTATTTGAAAGCAGCCAAATGGCTGATGCAGGATGGCCTGTTCCTTTCGTATTTATGAAGGAATTTATATGTATGTGTATATATATATCACGTTTCCTTCATAAATGTATATATTACAAAAACCATGTATATACTACAAAAACCATGTATATACTACATTATATATATGTGTGTGTATATATACACACATATATATACACATTTTTATATATACATATATATACATTTATATATAATATATATATAAAACTTTTTTGTTTTTAGTGGCAACATCTTAATCGGACAGAGCTGCCAGTCACTAAGGGTGAAGTGAGATGTTTTGATTAGCCAATCAGGCAATGCTGCACTAGTCTAAATAATGTCTTTGTGAAAGTTAGAAAAGGCACCCTTGCTCAAGACATTTTACTTCTATTTGCTGGGAAATTGACATACTACATTGAATATGTTAGAGTAAGACACTTTACTCCCACCTGCCAGAAAGCTGTCATTATACAAACTGAAAGCTACAGTGTCTTCAATGCGAAGACTATCTCTTTAGATGCACTGCTCTTGTGTAGCACATGGCCTAAACAATTGTACACCCGGCACCACCACTGATGCAGCATTTAGCAAGCTGCTGGGCAAGGCTGGCTGGCTTATAAGATCCCTGCCCTCAGGCAGCTCAGTCTAGCTGAGAAGACAGACATTAGTCAAAATAATCATCCAAATACACGTACGATGACAAAATGGGGAAGTGCTTTGAAGCAAACCTTCAGGATGCTAGAAGGGTTCTTAAATGCGATGATAAATGTGTATCTAGTGTTTAAAATAGTTCTTGGCGACACAATGAGTGCTCAACTGATGTTTATAGGAGGAAAATTTCACAAATTACAACCATCCGCAAAATGGAGGTGTGTGGAAATACAGCTTTCTTTGTACAACTGATTTTAATATTTGACTCCGAGATCCACCAAGCGGACAGTATCAAACAGTGATGTTTGGGTAAATCAGTTTAATCTAGTGACTTCTGGTCAAATTCAATCTCCATGCTCTTCCAAGCTCTGTCTGTAGCCAGTTTAAGTCTTCAGAGAGAGACAGATGATTCCCTGACTCTTTGTAGTTGGGTCACAGGCGTCCCGTGGCTGCTCCTTCCCTCACCCCTCCAGGCAGCCTATTCAAACTGGGATGCCAATGTCCCTGCTTATATGTGGGCCTGTTTCTGAATGCTGAAAGCCTGGTTGGTCCCCTCCAAGCCATTTTTAAGGCAGGGCCCATCACGACCAAGGGCAGCCAGCTGCTGTTCCTCCAGCTTGTCCTGTGCCCGTGTGTAGGGTGGGTCTTTGGTGCTTCCCCTCTCAAGCTGCAGCCAGGGGACAGATTGGTTAATGCTCTACTGTCACCATCTTGAAATTCATAATCATTTTATCTTTGAATTTGTCTTTTGTGAAGTAGTGCACGCACCTGAGCAGAGGAGAGGTGTGCATAATGCATGTTGCCATTTCTTCCTGTCCCATTTGCACATAGCATTTGTGTTAATTCCTTGTATGGACCAACCACTTAAGTGAAAATGGTGACATAGAAGGAAAGAGAAAGAGGGAGACTTTTGTCTTCAGTCCTTCCTTAACTCATCAGTTAGTCAAATGTAGAGAATGTCAGTAGAATGTGTATATGTCACAAAGGGAAATAAAGACAGCATCTCCCCTGTTCTGGAAAGGACAAAATACATATGTGCACTCAAGCTATGAAATACAAATTGTGCAATGTCAGGGCTTCTGCATATGAGTTAAATGCTCTTAAATTTGCATTGAAAGCTGGCATTGCACAATATAAATAGAATGGTAAAATTCAGGCTAATAATTTTAAATTCTAATTTTTCTTTACTTAGAACAACATTAAATAGCAAATAAAAAGCTCCATGACAAGTTGAGCGAGAGAGAAAGACTGCAGAAGAAAGTGAAAAGCTTTCAATTTTATGCTTTGTCCTGCTTTTTGAACAAGGAGCCTTACGTTTTCATTGCACTATGTCCTGCAAATGATGTAGCTGGCCTTGCTCAAGCACCACACGTTGGGTAGAGCTCCTTCCCTGCTTTTCCCACACCCAGCAAAATGCAAGGAGGTGGGGAGGGAGGGCAAAAGTTACACAGCTTTGTGCACTTTATTTTACTTTTTTCCTAAAACTACAACCCTTTGTGTCTTCCCAGCATGTGTTTCTAGCTCCTCCAAAGGCAAATCATTGACAGCCGGGTTTAGTTGTCTCTTTACACTTCTGGGAAAACGGCTGTGGCCTCTAGCTGCGAGCCGTGTCTTCTGAACGTAGTAAGAGTCTGGTCTTAGCTTTCGGCCTGGCCTGCCTCCACAGCTATTTATTACAGTTCACACTTAGTTGGGGCTTTTGGGAAAGAGGGAGAAGCTGGAGCCAACAAGAATGCAGAAGGGAGAATGCAGGAAGACAGGGCACAGTGCTTCTGCATCTCTCCTGATGTGGACAGTAGAAACTTCCTGAGCACCTTCTGCGTAGGGCATGGCTCTGTTGGGGCTCAGAAAACAGTACCCCAAAAGGAAGGCCTCAGCAGCAGCCTCAGAAGCAAACGTTTCTCTCTGACCTTCTCCTGCCCTCCTCTCAGTCCCGTTTTCTCCCAAGGTCAGCCACTGAAACTAGAATCCCTCTTTCTTGAGGCAGGTTATAGAAACCAGAACCCCTTTTCCCCAAAGCCAGCCATAAAATCTGAAAATATTATCTGTGAAAACTGACCATGAAGAACGTATCTGACCTACCTGGTTTGACTGTGGGTCACAAGACCCCCATTCCAGAGAGGCCCTGCCCCACACCCAGAAGGCAGGAATGCTTTAGAGAGGCCGAGAAGAATCTAGACAGGTCTTGCTGGGTTTTCTGACTCAGTCTATTAACATTAGACCATCCCCACTTTTGTCAAATCAGACTTCTACCTGGCTGTCCACACTCTGTTAAGCCTAAACATAAAAACAGACAATCTCCCCCGTGTCTTGGGGTCTTCATTCTGAAGCCTCTGTGGACACACATTGAATGAATTAGTATGCTTTCTCTCCTATTACTTGGTTGGCCTCATGTCAGTGAGTTTTCAGTGAACGCAGTCCCCTCGTTAGTGGGCTGCCGTGTCAGGCAGGCAAGCGCAGTGGACTCTAGGAAGGACGAGGCAAGGACCTTTGGGGAAGGAGCATCACTCAGCGGCAGAGACAGGAAGCCGCAGAGCGGGGTTTTTCGGTCCTCTGCTCCACAGTGCACAGGTTTCAGAATCCTTCCTGAGAATTCTCCATTACCACCACACTTTTTAATTTTAGGAAATCAGCATGTTTTATTCATTAAAAAGATAAAATATCTTTGTGCAAGGGAGGCCCCAGAGGAGAGCAGTGCTGAGAGTGGCTAATGGATTTCTTTATAATGCGGTTTAATGCAACAAGGCAACTCATGTCTTTATGGTTGGGAGAGTTTTCTCCTTGGATGGGGAACGAGGGGCTGAGAGCCTGAGACCGGGCGTACTCCAGAATCCACACCCAGTCCCTGGCTGGAGGCAGCCACTCTTTGCCTGAGCTACAGCCCTGAGGCTGAGCCATTACCCTGAGTGACTCATCCCTGAGAGACCAACAGGCAGTGGGGCTGAGCCATGCTTTAGATGTCACCCCTCAGTCCCAGAAGGGATACCCTGCAGGTCACCAAACAAGAGTCGAATTGTTCTCTGTGAAAAAGTCAACCTCTTGAGCATGAAAAAGCCCTAGCACTGGTGGTAGAAACCAGCTGAAGCAGGGGTGGCTAAGCCTTCTGTGAGGAGGAAATTCTTTTTATTTTCTAGAATCTGCGATTCCCGAGGAGACTGTGGAGGGAAGGCCTCCTCTTCTGAGAGTGGGGTGGTGAAACAAGGAGCCTGTGAAGCCGAGGCTCTTCTCACTGGGAGCCCTGACTAATCAAGAACAGCCAGGGCAACAGCTCCGTCTGTGGCCAGCAGAAATCTGTCTGATGCCCCCTGGCTTAGAGGAAAGAGAAACTGTGGGATTACAGCTATCCCATAAAAAAAGCAAAATTCATCTTTTTCACTTTCATCTGTGGGTCAGAAAATAGACAGTGAGGGCTGAACGTCCTTCCACAATGGGTTGGCCAGGATAGCGTCTGGTGTCTAAGGGCCAGAGGCAGGTGAGGGGAGTGGAGGCTGAGAGCGGCTCTGAGGGAGGAGGGCCCCACTGTTGGCGGCTGCTTCCCCTCCTCGTATTTTCTCCCTCTTCTCTCTGTTTCGATCTACTAATACTTCCGCGTTTCTGTTTCTCTACTTTTCTACTCTTGGAGAGGCACTCAAAGAAGGCTCACAGCAGGTGAGCAGAAGGCAAGAGATACGAAAGGAAGCCAGGCGGTGGGGTAATCAGGAGGTCATGTTGTGGAGCCAGAGGTCAGAGCACGTTGAGGTCAGTGTTTCTGGTATGGGGGATCCTATCTCTGCTAGAGCATAAAGACACAGAAGATGTTTTCTGAAATCGTTCTTTCCTCCAGAGCTTTCTAGTCTGGTTGAAAACAAAGCGATGAACAAGCTCCTAGAGGAGAAAATAATTTCACCTTCCACTTTACAAAGTAATTTCAGCTTTTATTTTAGATTCAGGGGGTACATGTGCACATTTGTGACATGGGTATACTGCGTGATGCTGAGGTTTGGGATATGATTGATCTGTGATATCATCACCCAGGTAGTGAATATAGTACCCAATAGTTTGTTTTCAAACCCTTTCTCCCCTCCCTCCCTCCCACCTGTACTAGTTCCCAGTATCTATCATTGCCATCTTTATGTCCGTGAGTACACAATGTTTAGCTCCTACTTATAAGTAAGAACACGCAGTATTTGGATTTCTGTTCCTTAGTTAATTCGCTGAGGTTGATGGCCTTCAGCTGCATCCATTGGATTTCCTAGGTTTTCTTCTAGGATTCATATAGGACATGATTTTGTTCTTTTTATGGCTGCATAGTTTCCATGGTATATATGTACCAGTTCTTTATCCGGTTCACCATTAATGGACACCTAGGTTAATTCCATGCCTTTGCTATTGTGAATAGCGCTGCAATGAACTTGCGAAGTGCATGTGCCTTTTTGGAAGAACGATTTATTTTCTTTTGGATATATACCTAGTAATGAGATTTCTGGGTCAAATGGTAGTTCTGTTTTATGTTTTCTGAGAAATCTCCAAACTGCCTTCCACAGTGGCTGAACTAATTTACCTTCCCACCAGCAGTGTATGTGTTCCTTTTCTCTGCAGCCTCACCAGCATCTGTTGTCTTTTTGACTTTTTAATAACAGCCGTTCTGACTGGTGTGAAATGATATGTCATTGTGGTTTTGATTCACACTTCTCTGATTGTTAGTGATACTGAACATTTTTTTCATATATTTGTTGGCTGCTTGTATGTCTTCTTTTGAGAAGTGTCTGCTCATGTCTTTTGCCCTTTAATGGGGTTGTTTGGTTTTTGTTTGTTCAATTGTTTAAGTTTCTAATAGATTCTGAATATTAGATCTTTGTGGGATGCATAGTTTGCAAATATTTTCTACCATTCTGTGGGTTGTCTGTTTACTCTGTTGATGGTATTGTTTTGTTTTGTTTTGTTTGTTTGTTTTGCTGTGCAGAAGCTCTTTAGTTTAATTAGGTCCCACTTGTTAATTTTGTCTTTGTTGGAATGGCTTTTGAGGACTTAGTCATAAATTTTTTCCCAAAGCCAATGTCCAAAATGGTGTTTCCCAGGTTTTCTTCTAGGATTCTTATAGTTTGAGGTCTCACCTTTAAATCTTTAGTCCATCTTGAGTTAATTTTTGTATGCGGTGCAAGGTAGAGGTCCAGTCTCATTCTTTTGCATGTGGCTAATCAGCTATCCCAGCACCATTTATTGAATAAGGAGTCCTTTCCACATTCCCTATTTCTATCAACTTTGTCAAAGGTCACATGGCTATAGGTGTGCAGCTTTATTTCTGGGTTCTCTGTTCTGTTTCACTGGTTTTTGTAGCAGTGCAATGCTGTTTTGGTTACCATAGCCTTATAATATAGTTGGAAGTTGGGTAATGTGAAGCCTCCAGCTTTTTTCTTTTTTCTTAGAATGCTTTGGCTATTGAGGCTCTTTTTTTGTTCCATATGAAGGGATAGTTTTTTCTAGTTCTGTGAAAAATGATATTGATAGTTTGATAGGAATAACATTGAATCTGTGGTTGTTTTGGGCAGTATGGCCATTTTAACAATATGGATTCTTCCAACCCATGAGCATAGAACATTTTTCCATTTGTTTGTGTCATCTCTGATTTCTTTCAGCAGTGTTTTGTAGCTCTTCTCACAGAGATCTTTAATCTCCTTGGTTAGATGTATTCCTGGGCAGTTTTTTATGTGTATGGTTATGGAAATGGAATTGCATTCTTGATCTGGTTCTCAGCTTAAACATTATAGGTGTATAGAAATGCTACTGATTTTTTTATGTTGATTTTGTATCCTGAACTTTACTGAATTTGTTCATCAGTTCCAGGAGGCTTTTGATGGGGTCTTTAAAGTTTTCTAGTTACAGAGTCATATCATCAAACTTATTTCTTTCTCTTGAGTGATTGCTCTAGCTAGGACTTCCTGTCCTTGCTTTACCCTTTGCACAGTTTTTTGCTTTCTTTTCTCTACCTTGTCTTCTTTTTTAAGTGTAGATAGTTGTTGGGGTTGGAAAACTAGACTTGGGAGCCAAGGCAGTGGCTAAGTTGCATAAAGAAAAGACACAGATATCTAATGAAGTAAATCTATAAAGACAATAGGAAAAAAACTGAGGATGATAATAATGGTTGTTATAGGTTCAGAATCCAATATATTCAAAGAACTTTCTATATATCACCTCATTTAATCATCTCAATAATTTTTGACCTCATTAGGGGCCAAGAAGAAATCATGTGCCCAAGTAGAGAAAGAATAAAAGGAGAAACCAAAGAGAATAAGAGAAATCAAGATGTGGGGTATAAGAAGGTGAATGCCTAGAATATGTGCCACTTCTCTCTTTTTCAGGCCTGTGACAGGCATGTTAATCAGTCACAGCGTCCTAGATGTAACTTGAATTTTCTTCTCCACACAACACTCCAAGCAACCATTACTAACTGGTAGAAGAAAGCACTCAATTTTAAATGTATTTGCTATGCTTAGTGTTCTAAGAAAATCAGACAAAGTTCTAAAAGGGGAAGGGTTGGGAGATGCCAGCTGCTTCAGAGGGCCATGCTGAATAGCCCTGATTGTCCGGGTAGTACCTGGTAGTACCTGCAGTGAGGGTGTTTTCTGTCAAGGGGCAGAAGGGTGGTGGGATCCGTGCTGCGAGAGGTTAAGAAGGTAATGGAAAGAGAAGTAGAGGCTGCGGGTGCTGGCCACCTGTTCCTTGAATTTGCAAGCAAAATAGGTTCGAAAGTTGCTCTGACAGGTAGTAGGGTCCAGCAAGAGAGAGGAACTGGGTATTCATGACAGAGGCCATAAGGAGAGAGAAGCTGAGAAGCCTAGAGACCACAAATGTGAAAATGCTTCAAAGACTATGAAGTGCTTTACAAACATGCAGAAAAGAACATAAAATAGTAAAATGTTTGACTCTTACCTTTTCCTAATTAAAAATAATAGGTGGATAAACCATTTTCTCCCAATGTCATACACATCAGGTACTTAGTCTCCATTGAACTGATAGGATCAATGGCATTAAGCAGCCAGGATGTGGGATGTGTGTTCCAAAGGCCTGTTTCTTATTGTCTCAGTTGTCATTTTTATATTTTAAGGACAGATCTTGCTGTGAGTAATTGGAAAGCGTGGGCTTTCTCATAACCACGGTTCCATCACTGCCTCTCAACTTGACCATGAAGTCCATACAGACCCCGCTCCACCTTGGCTCCTTCAGAGCTCAGCTTCGATGTACTCCCCAAATTGCTGCAACCACCTCCTCCCTGTCCTGCTGGTAAATAACACCCGCCCCCCACCCACCCGAGGCATTTTTTCACAAACACTATCACTACAACATATTTCTACTAAATGCTCACAAAACAAACAAAATCCATCTGCTATTACTTTCAGAAAATCGTGCCACAAACAGGCTTCCCACATCACACTCTACGGCTGTGTTATCTTGTCGTTAAGGTGAGTTTCAGCATCATTCAGCCACAGGCAGGAGGGGAGAAATTGTTTTAAGGTCCCACTAACATGGATGATATTTTCCTCGAGACACATCCTCCAGGAGTTACCACGACATTTTTCCTACCCATGCTCTGTGTTGAATAACAAAAGCTACAATTTATTGTGCAGCTAATTTGTGCCAAATACTTACAAAAGTTATTTCGAATCCTTCTAAGTTGAGCAGGGGAGGATCCTGTGGTAGACATAGAGAGATGTCACTCAGGATTTGTTCACCAGCAGGGGGGTGCGGCCAGCAAATGACCTCAAGCTGTCAGCAACTTTTGGGTCTTCCTCAGTTGCAGAGGACTGCCTGTCTTTCTCAGGGCAGCCTGCATCCTTGTAACTGCCCAGCCATTGTAGCCCGAAGTGGAACATTCCATCAGACAATTCTCATGCCCCAAAGCTCTGGGGTCAAGGCTTTGTTTGGTCTTCATCAAAGTTCAGCTTCTTCCTCTGCCCAATCTTGTGTCTTCCTGCTTTTTTAAAAAAGTTCTGATCCCTAGTAAACATCTTTTACTGCAAACTCAGTGTTTGCTTTGAATTCTGTTCCCAGTCTATAAAAGGAGATAGCACCTCCTATGGTTATTACAAAGACAAAACAAGATCATGCATAGTAGAGTGCTTTTCATCATGTCTGGGATATAGAACACACTCAGTAAATACTTGGCCATGTCCAAAGTCACACAGCTAGAAATTGTCAGATCCAGGACTCCAACCCCTCTGCCTAACCCCTTGGCCCCAAGGTTGGTTTGGAACTCTCTCATGATACTTCTCTTCTGCTGCTTTGTTTCATGGTTATTTGCCTGTTATTATATCCCTGCCATCTAGCTGCTAAGTTCTTGGAACAGAGATTATACTGTATCCACCTGCGACCCCAAGGCCTAGCAGGGGCCTTACACAGTGGGTGATGCTCCATTGTTGTTTAATGAGTGAATGACTGTATGCCTGACTAAATTGCCAACTCTTTTAAACTTCCTGTGGGGCCTGGAAGAAAAAATTAGATCATTTAAGATGCCCAGGTTTTACTTGGTGTTTCTGGGTTTCCCAGTCTTCCCTACGCCTATTTTATGGGAACCTCTAAACTAATAAACCTAAACACCAACCTGAACAGGACAAGGGAGTGACTGTGTTGGACCAGATTGCAGGGTTTTGAGTGAGAGGCTAGAGCTGGAATCACACTGGGGAACTGCCATGTGCACAGCCCAGACCCCTCTGGGGCTGTTGGCCGGGCAGGGGACACTGAGCTGGCCCTGCCGCTGCTCTCAGCATGGGCCCCTGTTCTGGGGTGAGGGATAGGCAGAGAAACCTCCCTACCCTAGCAACTTCTGTCTATCAAAACAGGCTTCCTGATGGGTTTTCTCACTCACTTTCATGAGCCAAGTACTTGGATGTAAGACTAAAAGGATTTGTCCAAATTCTGAAAACTTGGATGTAATAGTTTCTGCAGAACACTCTGGCAGAATAATCTGAAAAAGTCTTTCTTAGTAGAAAGTAACACCAGCATATCATGAAACAAGTCCGCTTGGGTGAGCCAATCTCCTTTCTGATCTTCCCAGGATTCTTCCTTGCCACGAGAAGAGCTGGGAATTCACTGCAAGGTGGTCCTAGTCCCAGAGTACGTAAAACTGTTTTTCCTTTGTCTACTTCCTCCACTCCTTTTCACTGTGAGGGAGATTTTAAACAGAATTCTTTGCTGTTTAATTACCTTCCAGCAGAATTAAATCTTTAAAGAGGAACCCAGAGAGGAAAATGCTTAACCTAAAGGTTTTAATGGTGGAATTGGAGACCATATGACACTGTCCCATCCCAGCAACTGCCTCCACTGTGTGTTAAAGGCAGGTCTTGCTCACAATGTCTCTGCCATGCTCTCTGCCAAGGACCGTGGCAGTGTGGGATGCCACATGTTTAAGTAAAGGTGATAATCTAGGTTCTATTGGGCCAAAACACCACATGATTGGATGAGATAGGTAGAGGAAACAGAGCAGGAGAAATTAAGACATATACTACGAAGAAATGGAGGAAAAATTTTTTTTTCCGATGAGAATTGAAGTAAGATGGAACTAATGGGGCAGAAAGCAGTTTGGATTGGCAAGAACTCTCAGGCTAGTTAGAATGTCTCCTCAAGGAGGTGGGAGGTAAGGTAGAGATGCTGGATGGGTCTGGGTTTCTTTTTGTTTGTTTGTTTAAAACATTTCTCCCCTCAATTATAAGTAGTACATGCCTATTGTAGAAATTTTGTAAAACAGATAATTATCGAGATGAAAGTTAAAAGCCATATATGAAGATTCTACTGCCTAGAGTCAGCCATTCTTGACATTTTGGAATGTTCCCGAATGGTCTTTAGAAATTATACACACGTGTATTAATTTTTTTCCCAGAAATGTTTTGGTTTAATAGACTGTCCATGTTAGTATGTAAATCATAGTAAATTTCATATCTACTATCTTTTGATTTCCAGGCCTGCTCTAACAATGTGACATGATGTGTCCTTCTAGACATGGGCAATATTAATGATGACACGTGAGTTTGCATTTGTATGGTGGCTGTATTTAACATAGTTGCTGAAATCTTTCCTAATTCTGATAGTCCATATGGAAATTTTCAAGGATTTTCCACATCAAGAAATCACAGTACTTGTGAATAATGCCAGTGCTGTCTCTTCTTTTTTAGTCCATTTACCTCTGAATTTTTTTTCTTGATGTACTCTGTTGGGTAAGATCTCCTGTAGAACAATGTTCAATAGAACTTGGGACAAAGGACCAGGTATCCTGTAAAGCTTCTAATGTTTTAAAAGTGTAAAATTAAAGACCTGTTCATAATAAAAACTGTTCACCAACTATAAATGAAAAATATTTTTCAAAACTTGATGACAAACATCTACCAAAATTCTAATGAGAATATTCTACTTTTGACACATATTGCCCATGTCTAGGAGGATAAATGCATATTAATAATTGAATATGCATGTGAATGCATATTAGTTAGGAAACCTAGAAATCAAAAGGTAATTAATATGATATCAATATTATGCACATATCAAAATGGGCATCCTTCTAAATCAAAGCCTTTCTGGAAAAAATGTAACATGTTTATGTAATTTCTTTAAGGCCAGTAGGGAACATTCTAACATGTTAAAAATGGTTGACTCAAGATACTGAAATTTATATTTATAAAAGACAAACAAGTTTTAAGACAAAAATAATTTATAGGGAAAAAGATAAAGCATGAAATAATGATAAAATGAAAAATTCACTAGGAAGATAAGGCATATATATATATATATAT
>NW_012101321.1:1099264-1220842 GCF_000951045.1 Mandrillus leucophaeus | reverse complement strand
TCAGCCTCCCGAGTAGCTGGGACTACAGGCACCCGCCACCACGCCCGGCTAATTTTTTTGTATTTTTAGTAGAGATGGGGTTTCACCATGTTAGCCAGGTTGGTCTCGATCTTCTGACCTTGTGATCCACCCGCCTTGGTCTCTCAAAGTGCTGGGATTACAGGCATGAGCCACCGGCCAATAAGGCATATTTTTAAGAAACAATTTTATAAGCTCTGTCTTTTAGTGGGTAAACTTAATATAATTATATTTATTTTGAGTATTTATATTTTTAGAAGTACATATTCAATTTTTATTCTTTTAGCGGTTACCCTTGAATTTTTAGCCTACATACTTGATTTAAGAAATCTAACATTAAATCAACACATCCACCCTCCATGGAACAATACCAGAGCCTTAGAATGTTTTAATTCTGGTGACTCTCACTTATGATCTACATCATTATCTAAAATTTTGGTTCTGTTTTGTTTTTAAATGCCCTAAAATTAGTCATTGTATTATGTATAGAGTTTTTGTTTTGTGTTTCTTTCGTTTCTACAGTTGGTACTTGTTTGGACTTCCCTTTGTATTTACCAACTTATTTGCTCCACAATGTTTTATGTGTTCCTCTTCTACTTTATAGGTTCAATTTATTTCTAAATAAATAACTATCTTCAGTAGTTCTTTCGGCAATGACCTGTGAGTGATAAACTCTCTTTGCTTTGTTTTGCCCTCACTCTTGAGTGATGGTTTCTCTAGGTATACAATTCCTTGTTGATGATTACATTCCTGAGTACCTTGAGGATAGCATTCCACTGTATCTGGGCTCTATTTTTTCTGATGAAACATGAGTCCATTTATTGTTTCTTTTTTTTTTTTAGATATCTGTCTTCCCTATCCTCCAAATTCTTAAAATTTTTGTATCATTTTTCATCTCTTTATTTTTCAGTGCTGTAAACACAACTCTTAATGGCAATGTGTTTAATTTTATAAACATGCATAATTTACTCAATTGTCTCCTTAACTGAATATTTATATTTGTTTGCTTTTTAAAATTAACTGTTCATGCTGGGACTGACATTGAGTATACATATATTTTTCCATACATTGCATATTAAAAGTTACATGAAATACAAAGTAATGAATTGAGTTAGGAGGAAGGGAAATTATTCATAAGAAAACAATAAAACAAAGTACAGGGTAAGCACAGAAAAATTAATTCTACTTTTTCCTTGAGGTAAGCAATGAACCTAAGGTGCTTAAGGGGAGATGGGAACATGGTTTAAATATGTTTTACATTGTCCATAAAATAAAATTGAATGAATCACTCAGGAGAAGCAAACTATTTTCCTAACACTGTTATAGGTGAAGAAGAGACCCATGGCATGATACTGACATGCAATTCAGTCATGGTGATTCTAAGAGGCGTTGAAACAATGTGTTTCATATATACAACTTTCTGAGAGTCTGGCTTCCTCTATGGGTAATGTTCTAAATATTTCCTGCAGGGTCTTTTTTTTTTTTTTTTGAGACAGAGTCTCGCTCTCACCCAGGCTGGAGTGCAGTGGTGCCATCTCAGCTCACTGCAAGCTCCGCCTCCTGGGTTCACGCCATTCTCCCGCCTCAGCCTCCCAAGTAGCTGAGACCACAGGCGCCCGCCACCCACGCCCGGCTAATTTTTTGTATTTTTAGTAGAGATGGAGTTTCACCGTGTTAGCCAGGATGGTCTCGATCTTCTGACCTCGTGATCCGCCTGCCTCGGGCTTCCAAAGTGCTGGGATTACAGGCATGAGCCACTGCGCCCGGCTTCCTACAGGGTCTTAATTAGCAGACTGTGAAACTTCTGGAATTGTCTGCCAAGTTTGCATGTTGCATTTTGGGGTACAGGGATTTGAGGCTGTTGCTGTTAGTCCTGTCTGATTTTGTATAGGGATCCACTTCAGCATGAGACCTGAGTTGGCTCAATTATCATATGGTGAAGCTTGTATATGCTCTGTCTCTTTCTAGATCTGCACAGGAAGCACAAAGCTCTGGTTACCACTGGAAGCCATCTCACCCCCATAAACCAGCCTTAGGATGCCACTGATGCTGGATGGCAGAATGGAGTAACAGAGAGAAGTAAGTTGTTGATGACACCATTCACTGCTGATTGTACCATGTCTGGAATCTGCTCTACATCTTGATTTCAGCTATTTCCAGATATTTTAATCGAATGTAAGCCAATGTGAATAATGTTTTTATGACTTGCATCAGTAAGCATTGTAACTGAGATGCATAAGTTGCCATTGAAGAAACTATGACTAAACGGATGTAAGAATCAGTTAGCTATAAAAATGGATGACAGACTGGGTGTGGTGGGTCATGCCTGTAATCTTAATGCTTTTGGAGGCTGAGGTAGGAGGATCACTTGAGGCCCAGAATTCAAGGTTACAGTGAATTTCGATCGTGCCACTGTACTGCCGCCTGGGCCACAGAGCAAGACTCTGTCTCAAAAAGGAAAAAGAAAAGAAAGAAATAAAAAGGAAAAGAGAAAGAAATGGATGACAGGTCATAAGAGTTGTCACATAATGTTTTCTAAGCACTAGGCAGTGGTCTTCGTATTCTATGCACATTAATTTATCATCATAAGAACTCAGTAAGATTGGTATTATCATCCCCGTCATTATCTCATTATCGTTTCCATTTACAGAAGTAGAAAGTGAGTCACAAAGGTTAAATAACTTGGCTAAGTTCACTCAGCTGCTGAGCTCAAGCAGCCTGGCCCCAGACCCTGGGTGCTTAACCACAATACTATACTGCCTCTCAGTGAAGTGCATGGACTACCTACAGAGGTCACATTTCTTCCAACCTGGGATTTTGTGTAAACATTGGACAACACAGAGGTCATGATTTTAATCCTTGGCAAGAACCTGGAGGACAGCTATTCTGAGTTGCCAAGGAATTGGCAGATATACAACTTTAGTAGTCAGTGGGGAAGGGAGGACAGCATACGGGTTAAGAGCAGGAATTGGTACTCAGCCTGAGTTGAATCTAGCTCTGCTGCTTACCAGCATTGTGATCTAATCTGTGGGAGTTTTATTTTCTGCAGCTAAAAGGTGGGGGATAGTAATCTCCAGCTTGCAAGGTTTTAAATAAGGTGATGTGTACAGAGGATGGACTTCCTGCGGAGAGACCACAACTTAGAACGGACGGTCTCTGGCCTCTGTATGAGTGTGGGGAGGCCTGGTGGTCAGTCTCTATATAGCAGGGTATCAAGGCACAGTGCCTGATTTGGAGAGTAGAATAAAAAGCAGATGCTGCTGGGCGCGGTGACTCACGCCTGTCATCCCTGCACTTTGGGAGGTCGAGGAGGGTGGGTCACGACGTCAGGAGATCAAGACCATCCTGGCCAACATGGTAAAACCCCGTCTCTACTAAAAATACAAAAAATTAGCTGGGCGTGGTGACGTGTGCCTGTAGTCCCAGCTATCTGGGATGCTGAGGTAGAAGTATTGTTTGAACCTGGGAGGCGGAGGTTGCAGTGAGCCAAGATCACACCACTGCACTCCAGTCTGGCGACAGAACGAGACTCTGTCAAAAAAAAAAAAAAAAAAAAGGATGCTTTATTGGTATGAGACACCTGGCATAGCAAATTCACACAGACACAAAGTAGAATAGGGGTTACCAGGGACTGGGGTAAGCGGGAAAAGGGAGTTTGTGTTTAATGGGCACAGTGTTTCTGTTTGGGGGGGATGGATGGGGTGATGGTTGCACAACAATGTGAAGTATTTAATGCCACTGAAGTGTACACTTAAAAAATAAACTGACAAATTTTATGCTGTGTATATTTTACTACAATAAAAGAATGAGAAAAAAAAAGCAAGAGCTCATGGTAGTTATTGGTTGAGGGACAGTTGGGATGATGATCACTGGCTATGAACACCATGAACAGAAACTCTGGTATGAAAATTTAAAACCCATAAAAATAATGAGATTATATTTTTAGAGCACTTTTTATACATAATATCTATTTGATCACAATCATTAGTTTGCATAATAAAAAAAGTAAAAAAAATCATGAGGTAGCGAGGATAGCAAAAGGTCATTTTCCATTGCCTTGCTGTTTGGAAACATTATATTTCAACCCCCGCCATGGACTTGCTCTGTGGTGAAAGGGCTCTGACCCACACATATTACCAGGAGGCAAGAAGCTCATAACATGTGTCCCTCCAGCTCTACAGACGGAGGTGAGACTTTCCTCGGAGGCCCCATTCAGTTCCCATAGTTCTCACTGAGCATACTGTGAAGCCTCAGCCTTAAAAATAAGAAGCGTCTAATAAAGAAAAGTGCATGACCTCCTGTGACTAACAGAAGGAAAAAAAATCCAGCTCTAAACTTTTAAAAGAAAGTGCATTTTTATAATAACAATAAAATCCTCCCAATCAAGCCTTTAAGAGGCAGACTGCATCCCCATCTTTGCCTGGGGCCCATAACTATCCTTAGCTAATCTTTCTCTGACAGATAAAGAGCTGCTATATCCGTTCTTATAGCTCAATTTTAAACTTTATTCAGAGAAGTGGGGAGAAGCAGCCCTGGATGAGAATAAAGAATGAGTGTTTGAGAGTGGGCAAGGGGAAGAGAAAGATGGGATTACTTATTTGCAGAATAGATGCTTGTAGAAAAAGCAAATCTAAGATCCAAAGCCCTGTGGTTTGTTCAGGGATACTTTAGACAAATCTTTGAGGCTGCAGGGTCATATCTAGGTCAGTTATCTACAGAATTCCACATTTACTCCAATCTAGCCTTGCTGGAGGTGTACCATCAGGGAGGGTTATTCTGACAGATAGAATGGGTGCCCAAATGACTGCCTTCTGAATGAGGAGAGAACAAGAGGAGCTTTTCACAGGCTGTGACAAGTGCAAAGGTGAGAAACAAGCAGAAAGCATTTGTGAGAATTCTAAGTCCCCACCAATGGTCCCTGGAAAAAGGACCTGGAATGGTCCCAAGGAAAGCTATGAAATCTTCTGTGCAAGATATCTCAAAAAATAAGAAACATATTTATCAGCCCAAGATGGCTTCCATTTAACTCTGTACTAGAGGTAGATCATTCTAAAGGGCCATTCGAGTCCTACGGTGCTGTATCTCCATGAAATTGATATTCTTAGTCAATATGGACCTTGTTAGAAGGCTCTGGGAGGGTGTCCCCCCAGCTCACATAGACCCCTTTCTCTATGACCTGCCCTTTTCTCATGGATGGGCAGAGGCAGCCATGTTTGTACTCTTTGGTTTCATCCTCCTGGCTATAGCTGATTGGACCCTGACCCAGGAAAAGTTAGTTAAATTCTTACTCCCGGGGGGTTAAGGGTGTCTAGATTGGTATTGTTTGTTTGCTAGAAGTAAAATGAACTCAGAATCCTTGAAGATACCGTCATTTGTCATATCTATGGAAAAGTGGAAAAAGTGGTCTGTTCAGAGAAAAAGAGCTAAGAGTATTGGTGGTTCCTGTAATCTTTCTAGTCCTCAGTTCTAGTCCTTTTAAAAGATCTGCCTATACTTGGGTTCTATGAGCTATGTCAATCCTTCCAGTAAATTATTATGTCTTAAACTAGTCAGAGTTGGTTTCTGTTACATGCAACTAAAATAATCTTAAGTTATTTTCAGCTCAAATGTGGGACATGAAATCTGTGTCTATACAGAAGACTATTAGACTGACATTTGTGGTATGCATCATCTCTGAGTTTGCTATCTCACGGGTAGTTTCTTATGTCAGGGATGTCCCAATCTCCTTCTATGGGGCCCACCTCCTGTTTCTTCAGATCCCATCTAGATATCTGGGGAAACCACCAAAGGATCCCAAACTAGGCGTTACCTTAATATTCTTTTCTCAACCTCTCTCCCAATCATCCAATCCCTCCTCAAATCTTTTTGGTTCTACTTCCAAAATCGATCCCAAATCTATTCACTTCTTTTTATTTGTAGAGTGGCTACCCTAAGCCATCAATGCCTTTAGTTTGGATTACTGCAATGGCTTCTGAGCTGGCCTCTGGCCTCCCTGTTTGTTCTCTCTCCTCTCCCAATACATTATCTACATGGCAGCTAGATTGATCTATTTGAAATGTAAATTAGATCATGTCACCTTCCTACCTGAAACGTCCTGTATTAGTTAGGATGCAGGCTGAGTTGATATAACAAAGAAACCAAAAATGCAATTGCTCAAGCAAAGGAAGGCAGATGATTCAGGGCAGGCAGGTGACCAAGTTGTGAACAGCCATGAAGGGAACCAGAGTCCTTCCATCTTGGTGCTCACCATGTCATAAGGTGCTACCCTACACTCTCCAAAGTCAAAGCTGGCTCTCTAGCTAGATGCATGCACCAACCACTGAGATGAGGAAAAGAGAAAGTGGAGGGCACATGCTCAAACATTTCAAGAACTAGGTCTGGAAGCAGCATACATCACTTCTGCACACGTCTTGTTGACAGGAGCGTAATCCTATGGCCACACATATATGCAAAAAAGACTGGAAAATGGACTTTCTAATCGTGTGGGCATTTGCTGGCTAAAACTCAAGCATTCTAGGACTAAAAAAAAAGGAGAGACTGGATGGGTGGGGGCAGAGGGAGACAACTAATAGTCTTTTCCACACTCCCTAATGGCTGCCCATGCTTGCACAGCGAAGTCTAAACATTTCATGATGGCCGCCAAGGGCATCTGGCCTTTCCCTATGTCCTCTTGCCACTCTTTCCTTTGCTCGTGGGGTGACACAAGGACCTCTCTTCTTTCTGCTCCTGGAACATGCCAAGCCTGCTCTTGCCCTGGAGTATTTGCACTTGCTGTTCCTTCTGCCTAGAAAGTTCTGAAATCATGTCACCCCACGCCTAGCTCCTTCTCATCCTTTGGATCTCAGCTCAAATGCACCTTCCTTGGAGAAGCCTTCCCTGCTCTTTCTGTCTGCATTGTCCAGGCTCCTGTGGCTTACCCTTCTCCATCACTTTCCATCATTGTTCTTTGTTTTGTTGACTTTGTATCATTTTAAAATTTATCTGAATTTATCTTGAGTGTTTGTTCATATGGTCACTTATTTGCTTATTTATCTGTTTCCCCTACTCCTCACCTTAGAATTTGAGCTTCCAGAGAGCAAGGACTTTGTCTGAACTCAGTACGGGGGACAGTACCTGGCTCACAGTACAGACTCAAGTATTGGCTAAGTGAATCAGTGGTTAGCTTGGATCTGGTGCCAGCATTCCTAAATAGAAGCTTTTCTGTTAAATTTTGGGAATAATCTCCCATCCCTATCTTCTGTCTCCAAAAAGTGTCTTACCTTGCTGGAGACATGGCCCCTCTTTGATGGGTCCTGGTTCCTTGCTGTGGGGCCAAGTCAGTGTCATTTGTTCTATAACCTCATCACCCACTGGGCCAATTCAATCTGCTTTCCATTCCTGAGATGTCTATGAAACCTGCCTGCCACCTACATCCCTGGAAACTTGGGGAATGAATCAGTTACCTGAAATAAGGGAATAATTTTTTATAACTGATTTAATCATGTGCAGGATGACTTTCAAACTGACTTTGCTTAATGGATCTTCCAAACAACACCATCTCCTAACCCCCACACAGCCCTCCACCACCTTGTCCCCTGTGCACTGGGAGGAAGTTGAAGGGTGTAGTATTTATAACAAGCAAGTTGAGTGCTAGAATTCCTGGAGAGTTACACAGGATGAGAACCTGGCCCAATAATAATAATCCTAAACGTTCTTTATATGTTATTTCTCTGCCAAAGTCATCTAGGTAGCTCCCAAAAGGACCATGCAGGAAAATTCCACTGTCAGCATGTGCCAAAAGTCTTAATGAGGAAGGTTCAGGGGTTTTAATTAAAAGGGGTTCATTCAGTGGCCTTTCTGCAGTCAGAATAAAGTCTTTTCCTAATGTGTGTGCCGTGGCAGTAGATCCTGGGAAGATGATCTTGCCATCTTTAGGCCCATTTATCTAAGGAAAGCAGACTCCCAAGCCTATCCTGAGGCAGTGCTCTGCCCAAAATGAAATTCCATCCTCAGGAGCCACCTTTGCTGAAGTATTGTCAGCTCCTGTGGAGGGAGGGTGGCAAAGGTCCTGAACACCTGGAGAAAGGCATCTGTGGGGTGTTCTTTCTCAATAGTGCTTAATACAGTATTAAGCAAAGATTTCTCTGGATCACGAATAAGTGTGGCTGTCAGTATAACTGCCACTGTTGAGTTAAATAAAAATTGAAACATCAGAAAGAGCATTTAAAAAAAACCCAGTAATCATTTTACCCATTACTTTACAAATAGGTTTCTACTTACTGATTCCTATGAGAATAAAAATGCCATAAGGGGGAGAAAAAAGCTCTTCTTTTTAAGTCAAGCTGGAGAATGAGTGTGTCAGAACACCCAGGAGAGATATTCAAGCTTCTAGCTCCATCTTAGATCTGTGGTCTGATGTCTGATGGGACCTGGGTCTCACTAGCAAGACATGGCAGGTACTTTTCAGCTGTTTTCTGATGGGAAGCTGAGCTGCGGAGTCGGGAGAGGAAGCTATGTGTACCTGCAAGTTCTGGTGGATGAGACCACAGGCGTTTGCAGATCCTGCATGTTAAGCTGTTGACCTAGAGACCTGCAAAGTTCCAAGGAGCTCGTTTCTGCTCAGAGAAAACAGCTCTGATTGGCAATAGCAGCTAATGAATTCCTACTTGGAGGCAAACATTGACTTCACCTTTGAACCACAAAGAGCCTTTGGGAAGCTCAGAGCATTTTAAGGAATTCTACTTTCAAGCTGAGGATTTAGGCCAGATAACGTCAGTGGGATGATGAAAGGTCAGCATCCTAGCATCCTACAGACAGAGGACTTGAGGAGTATTGGGTCAGCAACCTGCCCCTCAAATGGGTCAGTGCTCAAGCCAGCTGCTAATCCCATTTAAAGACATTGCTAGCACTGAAGGTTCATGTGACCTCATAGATGCCATCGATGTTAGAATCAGAGGGACTTGTGACCATTTCCTCTTTTTTTTTTTATTTTTTACTGAAGAAGAGGATGAGGATCAGGGAGGTGCCCATGGTCATGATCTTGTTTACAACACAGCTCAAATATTTCCTGGTCAGAAATATCCAGGACCAGCTTTGGTGATGTGACAGATAAATAGAGATAAATATTTTGTAGTGAAAATGACCAGAAGCTCTGAAAACCAGAGGCAGATGCAAGTCCACAAGAAGCATGATTGGAATGCCCCTGGCACACCTGCTGTGGAACACAAGGTGGGAGAGACTCAGGTGGATGCATTCCCCACCTTCCACTAGGAGCATCTGTCCAAGGACTGATGCCTGCCTGGCCAGAATGTCTTGATATGAACTTCCAGGCATTGAAGGGAAGGCTGATGGCCATCCAAGAAACGGAAAGGAATGCCAGTTGTAGATTGCAGGCTCATCAGTGAGCGCAGGACTGTCGCCACTCAAGCACCACTACCACCATGGCCAGATGTTGAGAAGCAAGAAGACAGAAATAAAGAGGCAGAAAGAAGGACACGAAAACCTACCTGTTGCAGCAACAGTGAAAAGTCCAGAGAGGCTTGCTCAGAACTCTAGCCTTTGTCACTTTGTAGGTTTATAGTTATTCCTTTAGGAGGGTTTTTATTGTGTGTGTGTATATTACCAATGAATATTGAGCAAGCATTTCCTGGGTATCAATTTTGTCTAAGGCACTATGCTGGAGCAGTGAATAGGACACAATCCCAGACTGGAGAATCTCTAGACAATGCCATGTGAAAAGTGCCATAGAAGGAGTCTGAGGTGCCATAGAATGAGAGTGGGAAGGGAGTACCAATGTCTTGCTCTATTCTAATTGCAAGAATAGAGCACTGCTTTACAGAGAGTGACATAGGTACTCAGTCTTCTACTTCATAGGGTGAAAGAATGGGGCTTTGTGTTCTAAGCCAGGAGTCAAAAGGCAGACTTTTTCTCTAAAGAGTCAGATGGTAAATATTTTAGGCTTTGCAGGTCATAAGATCTCCGTTTCAACTACTAGAGTAGTTGCAAAAGCCACTACAGGCAATACATTAATGAACTGGTATGTCTGGGTTCCAATAAAACTTTATTTACAAAAACAGGCATCAGGTCAGAATAACTGAAAGTCACGTTTGTCAACTGGTATTCTAACCCTTTGATGAGCCAAATCCCGTTTAATGCTCACAACAACCCACTTGGGTAGGTACAGATGAAAGAGAACTTAGGCAACTTGCCCAGAGCAATACAGCTAGTAAAGGGCTGAGGCAGGATTTGAACTCAAACCGTCTGCTTTCAGAGTCAAATCCCCAGCCCCTCATGCTTCCCTTATTTTTAAGATAAACTTACAAATCATCATCACAATTCCCTTATTTTTAAGATAAACTTACAAATCACATCCCCCAACCCCATTTCTTCCCTCCCTGTCCCTTCTGTCATTTCCTTGCTTCTGTGTCTTTTGTCTTTTATTTTTCAAAAACAAACAAACATATTTTTTGAACTCCTATAATTTGCCCAGCAGAGAGCCAGGCACTTTGGAGAAAACATCAACAGAAGAAACACAGAATCCCTGCATTCTGTTGGTTTATCATCCCATCAAGGACACAAGACACATAGAAAAGAATAAGAAAGTACTGGGGGAGGCAGGAAGCCTCCTTGCCGCTCTGGGGGGCTTGTCCCAGGTGGAGGGGGTTCACCTGTGCGACTCAGCTGGTCACTCTCCATCCAGTCGTCCCCAGAAAGGAGGAGGGTCATGTTTTAACTGGAGAGCCATGAAGAGGAACAGGGCTCACAGAGTCATGCTCCCTTCCTTCCCCTTCCTGTTAGGAGCCAGGCTGCCCACAAGAAGTGCTTACTTTGCTCTCTCCTCTGTGATCATTGGCATGGGCGGGATTTTGTGCCCCAGGGAAGAGCTGTCCCCAGGGATGCCTGTGACTGTGAATTCTGCTAGTCTAACAGCACATTTATCAACAATGAAGATGTTATTTTAGTCTCCACATGCCCTATTCTTTTGTCTTATTTCTCAATTAGTTTGTGACTTGCTGGGGATGCCTGGCATTATTAACCAGGCCTATTGAATCCCCCAACAGCTGATGCCAGAGAGCATATGAGAAGTGCCCTCTACTTCCCCTTCCTCTGAAAAAAGGACACAGGTTGCTGGTCAGAGTTTGGAGGAGGGAGAAGAGGTCTCTGTGGCCTTGGAGGGAGGTTAGGAGGCTTGGATAGCTTCACTGAGGAAACAGACAAGTCTTCAGGGAGAAATATGGTTCAGAATGGCTAATCTTAGAGCACATGTTTGTTGCTGTTTGGAATCAGGACCTTGAGGTCCCCAAGCTTTGAAGAATTTTCCTCAGGGCGTCTTCTCGGGGAAGAAGAAAGTCTGGCTCAGAAGCTTTATATGGACACAAAGGATGATTTCAAATGTCCGGTATGTGCATTGAATGATAGAAACTTAGAATTAGAAGGAACTGTAGAGATAATTCTATCTAATTCTACAGCAGTGAATCTCAAACATGGGCTGCCTCAGAATTACCTGGGGAGTTGAAAAAATATGGATATTCAGTTGCCACCCCTGGAGATTCTGATTCAGTTCTGGGGCAGCCGTGGCGATGGTGGTGGTGGTGATGGTGGAGTGGTATTTTAATAATAAGCTTCCCAGGTGATCAGGCAATGAGGTTTGGCACACCTGGCGGGTGATCATCCAACATTCATTTCAACACTCCCAATGATTGGACTCACTGAAGTGGCATTGTCGTCTGGAAGAAATACCCGAGGTTCATTGTCTCTCACCAAGGAAATCAAGTACACGACACACAGGAAGTGGGTTTAGGAGTGGAGGTTTAATAGGCAAAAGAAAAAGAAAGGAGAATAGCTCTCTCTCCTGCGAGAGAGGGGCACCTGAGTGGGACTTCTGGCCCACTGCCAAGTGCACAGGATTTTATAGACAGGCTTGAGGAGGTGGTGTCTGATTTACAGAGGGCCCAAAGATTGGTTGGACCAGGTGGTTACATAGCATGCAAGGAAGCTGGCTTCCCCACCTTAATCTTCTGTTATGCAAATGAAGTCTTTGCCTGGCCCGTGCCATGTTGCCTGCTCCTTACTGTACACATGGTTGACAAAGAAAAGGGAAGATGTAGCTGCCGTTTTTAACATACCTAGTCCCCTTACTATTGGCACAGCTGCTGGTATTCACTTGTGCAAGCTTCTAGCTTGCCTTTCTCTATCTGCAGCTTGATTTTACAGGCTGATCTTTGTTAGAAAAGAAAATGATTTGGGGGCTGCTTTGTATTAAAAGGAAAACCTTACCTTACCTTTTTGTTTTGTTTTGTTTTGCTTTCTTTCTTTCTTTTCTTTTTTTTTTTTTTTTTTTTTTTTTCCCCCAAATTATGTCAGATTGCTGTGTTGAGTGCCATCTCAGCTCACTGCAACCTCTGCCTTCTGGGTTCAAGTGATTCTCCTGCCTCAGCCTGCCAAGTAGCTGGGATTGCAGACATGCACCACCACGCCCAGCTAATTTTTGTATTTTTAGTAGAGATGGGGTTTTGCCATGTTGGCCAGGCTGGCCTCGAACTCCTGACCTCAAGTGATCCGCCTGCCTCAGCCTCTCGACGTGCTGGGATTACAGGTGTGAGCTACCCACCGCATCCAGCCAATAATACATTTTTTAAAAGGTTGTTATTAGGAGATTCCACAAAAAGTCTCATAAACTGTTATATATGATACACAAAGCGGGCTTCGTGTCATGTTAGTTACACCAGTGATGCCAGTGCCCAGTCTGTGTGTGCAAGTGGTCTCTCTCTCCTTAGACTCTTTCTTTTTTCATTCTTTCACTTTCTGTCTTTCTCTCTGCCCTTCTTCCTCTCTCCTTCCCTCCTTTCCTTTATTGTATCTCCTCTCTCTGTTGTCTCTTTTTCATTTCCTTTTTCTCTTTCCTTCTTTCTTCCTCCCTCCCTTTCTTTTTTCTTTATTCTTCTTTATTCTCTCTCTCTCCTGCCCTCCCTGCTGTTTCATGTGTTTGTGTGTGTGTGTGTGTGTGTGTGTGTGTGTGTGTGTGTTGTGTGTAGAAAGAAGAACCTAGGAGACAGAGTTTTGTTTTAAAGAGTATTACTCCTAGCATGTACATGTACTATGTTTTGGAGAGTCTTGCCTCTATCATGTATAATAGGTTGTCCAATGTAGCTTTTATTTTGTTCTTTTTGAGTTTTGAGTTTTGGCCAAGGACTCAAAGTCTGAGAACAGGAGATGTCCAATCACCCATAGAAGAAATGTCAAGGGATTGTGAAGCAGATTTTGCAGCCCTGAGCTTATGGCCCACCTTGGGGTGTATAAGAAATCCTTAAAGATACGAAAGTCAGAGGGAGACGATTTCTTTTGAGCGAGTTGTCAGGGTGCTGGGAACCTCCCTCAACTAAAGTCAAGGGAAGATGACCTCAGGTACCTCTCAGGGGTCTGACATGAGTCCCTGGACATTTGGAGTCTCCAGGCAGATTCTGGCTCCTCATGCGTGTCTGAAAATCAAAAGCTAGAGGCCGGCTGGGCAGTTGGCCAGCGGCAGAGTGGAAAGGAGGCTGCTTGGCGAAGAGCTCACCACTCAGAGTTGTGCTTCCTGAGCAGCAGTGTTGACCACACTGAGGATATCTGACTGCCAGTCATCTTGAGGGACTCTGGTCAAGGTGACCCCTGGATGGCAGCGTGCCCCAGCAGAAGTGTAGGGGACAGAGTCGGGGACTGCCTAGTGCTGAGGATGTCGTAACAGGCAACAGTGCTCAAGTTAAGGGAAATAGAATCTCCTTGCTGTTGGCTCCAGAATCCATGTTCTGCCAGTTTCTTTTATTGCTTTTTTGTTTTGTTTTGTGTGAGATAGGGTCTCACTCTGCCATCCAGTCTGGAGTGCAGTGGCACCATCTAGGCTCGCTGCAACCTCCGCCTCCCAGGTTCAAGTGATTCTCGTGCCTCCGCCTCCAGAGTAGCGGATTTGCTGTCTTGCCCGGCTAATTTTTGAATTTTTAGTAGAGATGAGGTTTTGCCATGTTGGCCAGGCTGATCTTGAACTCCTGGCCTTAAGTGACCCATCCGCCTCGGCCTCCCACAGTGCTGGGATTACAAGCATGAGCCACTGCGCCCGGCCATGCTCTGCCACTTTCTAACTGGGCAAGTTACATACCACCTTGTGCTTTAAAACCCCCACCTGCACTATACAAGTCTGTATCCAGAGAGCATCAGCACTAGATTACACCCATACGGGTCTTTCCAATTTTTCCCTCTAATCCTTTCTGCCCTGGGCTTAAGCCTGAGGGCCTTGAACTAGACCCTGTGAGTTGGAGGAGAAGTTAGCGAGAAAGGGGGCTTCCTCCTCACTGTGATGCTCCAGGCTCCTCCTTCTTCCCCCAGCCCTGCCCCAACAAGTTTCCCAAACTACAGCGGGCCCAAGCTGGGGGCAAGGGGGAAACATTAAATTAATACAATAGAAATCAAAAGTTGAAATACAGGCAAGAGATCGCATTGGTCTGGCCTGGAGTTGGTATCTGGGTGTGACTGGAGGAGTTGTAAGATCTGCCTGGGTGTTACCAGAGTGGAGAGGACCAGGGCCACAGGGAGCTCAGGTCAGCAGATTTCTTCCTGCTTGCAACCAGTATATCCAATAAGCTCCTTCAATAAATGCAAGCGTAGAGACTGTTTTGAAACTGGCTTTTCTGGCAATTACTTTTAATTCTGCCCATAGGCCTTTGGAACAGAGAAATATCTTTTAACTCTTTCACTTCACGGATTGGGTAAGCAGTGATATTATTTCTGGGAGTAGTCACTTCCCCTCCATGACATGCGAATATTACTAGAAATACTGGAGTTTCTGATTTCTCTAGGAGAAACTGGGCATTTTCTGGAATGGGGAAAGATGAGACATGCTGGCCTCAATGCAAATTATCTATGAGGCAGATGTTAGAACCGTTTTGGTAGCTCTGATTTTTGACAAAATCCATTCCCAGGTTATTCTGCAAGTTGTGGGAATCTTTCTGTTTTTTGTTTTTTTTTCTTTAAGTGTTTGGGCAACTCCTTATTCTTGGGCAATTTTCTAATTTTATTTATTATTATTTTGTTGTTGTCATTCCTATTTTTTTTTAGGAGATCCTCCTGTAGCTTGAAACTTCTAGCTAATGTTTAAAGTTGCCCCTGAATCCCATGCCTTCCTCTTCTAACTGTTCAGGTATCTTTCATTTTGGCAAATGACAGTTACCAGCTGTGATTAAAATATGGAGCCAATGCTTTAGGACTGACACAGAGGATGGTCTTCCTGCAGGACAGATGGCACCTCCGGCATTACTCAGACCGACCATCTAAGCCCATGTTGCTTTGGACGTGTGCCTGAGGTCAAGGGTCCAACCAACTCGTGAGTAGGCCCCAGGCCAGTTTACCAGATGGATGAGGATGAAAACAGCCGACAGACCACGCAGGGCCTGGAGAGAGTCTGTGCAGAGGGAGCAGTTGCAGCATTTTACTATCTCCCTAAAGAGGCCCTCATACCTAATGCAAAAATTATGGTTTACCGCGAGACTTAGGCATTTAGAGAGAAATCTCTGCTCGTTCTGTCAAATGTCCTCAGACGCGGAATCAAATGAGAGAACTGAATCTTAGCCTTTATCTGAGTTGACCATAAAAGGCTCTTTGGAGACAGAAAACTGGAAGTTTGAATAGTCTGCTAACTATCCCTGTCATGGAAAATCCTGAGGGTAGAATGAGCACGCAGACTGCGTGGACCTGGCCACTGGGACACTGGAGTGATGGCCCCAGATGGCTCTGTGGACAGATTGGGGACTATAGGGAGGGCATCCCAGGGCAGAAGAAATGGGTCTTCAAGACTGTGTTTCTTCCTGTTTTAGGACATTTTTCGCCTCTGTCTTCTGCAAAGTGTTTACGCCAAAAAAAACCCTGTCTTTTGCACAGCTGACATTGGAGTTGTCTCTCTATGTGGCAATTGGCTGGCCCTGGATCCTGCCAGCGAAGTATCATGGAGACTCTTGCAGGGAGGCAGGGCTGGGATAATAAGAACATCACGTGCTGATCTGTGGATCTAAATTGATTTTTGTTGAACAGGCAACATGCTTACCCGGCCAGGAAAGTTGGAAACGCAAGGCTGATGATATGTGCATCCCAAACACCTAAATGAATTTCTGGGGAAAATTGCAGGCAGCCTTCAGGGTTTTATAGATGGAGAAGGGAAAGGGACCCTGTGCAGACAAGAGAGCTAGGGCAGGACCCTACTGACGGCAAAGGAAATGTAGCATGAAAGGCATGTATTCTTCCCCATTCCAGGTGACAGAAAAGAAGACAAGAAGGAGAGCTGAGGAAACTGATAACTATGCTTTTCAGAACTAGTTCTGCCTTAGGCTGCATATCTGAGTTTGAAAGACGTGATTTCCTCCACCCAGAGAAGGTGTCTTACAACAATGTGAACCATGCAATAGGATAATCAAAGAACCATTTGATAGAAAAGTCAGGAAGCTGGTAAGTCCCAGCATCACAAGTGTTCCCTAGCTGGGCATCACCTTTATAGAAGTACGGATGTGTGGCAAGGTACTTACGCCACATTCAATGCTGCACTCCTAGCCCTGATTCTTTGGATCCTATGCAGAACTTATCAAACAAACCTCACTATTTGCTAGACATTATCCTCAGCACTTTACAATTGTCAACTCATGTGAACGTTCTCGTAGCAACCCTATGACATAGGTACAATGATCATTCGTGTTTTACAAATGAGAGATTAAGTAACTTCCACAAGGTCCTGTTTTCCCAGAGCACATAGCTAGTGCGATGCAGACTGGGATTTGAACCTGGCTCCATAGTCCAAATTCTCAATAATTAGGCTTTGTTTTATACCCACTGACTATAGCTAATTAGCAACGCACATGTCTTTAGGCCTTTCTCCCCTGTGAGATGAAGAGCTGCTATGGACAAGAATCATGTCTGGTTTAACCTTTGTTCCTCCCAGTGAGTAATACCTGGTACCTATTTGGCAGTCAATGAATGCGTTTGCAAACCACAACCCTAGGCACCACTGGCCATGCCATTATCTCCTCCAGGGCACAGGTTGTAGAATGAACAGCTTCTGCTCTTATTTTGCACCCCAGCTACTGCTCAGATGGTTTGCCGCAGTGCTTGGGCTGTATACCCTTGACTTCTCCTGACTGTTTATTATTGCAGGAAGCAGCTTCGGGCAAACAGTTGGCTGCCAACTAGGTGACCCACCTCTCGGGTCTGTCTGTTCTGGCCACAGATAGCTGCCCATGGCAATCCACAGCGCTTCCAAAAGCACCTCCTCCCTCAGGATTTCTCTCTCCTGCCCCTGGGAAGTTGCCTAGCAACCTCCTTCTTCCCCACTCCCCATGTGCAGCTCCACTCTCCTTTTCCTCACCCCATCACCACTCCCCAAGCTCTCTTCAGTGTCATTAACTCCTGCATCTCTCTGCTTCATCATCCCATTATCAAACTTTGCAGGGACTCCATTTTCACAACAAGCTCAGCCTGACCCAGAAAGCATCCTGTCATTTTCTTGTCTTTTACAGTTTTGTAGGATTCTTCATAGCATCCTTTTAATATTAACCTCAATATCAAACTGCCAAAGAAAGAGGCAAAGGTAACATGTAAACAAAAACAAAGAGAGAAAAAAAATCGTGATTGGAATTTCTTAAGGGGTTTATTCAAGCTTCAGATACATTTTCCCCCTTAAAAGAGTATTATATCATCCTGTCACATGTACCATATGGTATGACATAAAGGTGAGATGGCATATGATATGATTAATTAACATAATATAAAACAGTATGACATAATATAGAATAGTATAGTACAAAAAAGTAACATGGAACATTTTTACTTATGCTGGCACCGTAATATATGCTTCCCCTGTTGCCCTGCTTCAGAACCTGGAAGAAAGGAGAGCTCCTGATTTTCTTTCCCTCTTGAAGGCCATCCACCTACAAGTAGCATGGTGTTGCTGGCACATTTGCCACGGTTTTGCCTGCTGTTGGCCAAGGGCATAGTCATTCCAGGCAGGCAACAGGTGATGCATTGCCAACCCCACCTCCTCTATAGAGAAACACAAGTTATCTGAAAAATAGAGAGTCTCCCTTTTCTATATTAGGCCAGGACATCAACTTGACATCAGCCCTGAGATTTCAGTAGCAAGTGTGCATCTCTCATTTCTGGCTTTAGGCTGTATTCCATCTACTAAACAGAGAAAAATGCAGGGTACCACCACAGCCATGCTGTCAGGAGGAGTGAGCATGCAGGGCCCAGGGATTTGTTTCACCAAGAACACAACCCTCTGCCTTCTATGGCTTGTAACTGGCAGCCTCCAGAGTGCGAAGTTGCTGTAGAATAGGACTCAAAGGAACAACGATACTACAATGGTCCCCAGTGCTGCCTGCTATCTAGAATGATCCTCAAACTTAGGAGTCCCTCTGAGTTTTCCAACTCCATGGGGCTTCAGGCTGGACCTTGTAACCTGAACAGAGCAGACTGGGAGGGAGGCATGGATACTTTTGAGATAGCACAACTAGGTGTGCTTTTGACATTTGTGGAAGTAAGCATATGTACGGGATTTTAGACCCATTCAGGATCATCATGTACAGTTGTTTAGGTTGCACACTGCACAGCCTCTACAATCAAACTGGGGTAGCTCTGGACCTTTAGAAGCTCACTGCTGTTCAGTTATAGGGAGTGTCTTTTACTCCTCCATTTCATCCTACCATTTTTTCTTTCAGATCTGTTCTACCTGAACAAATAGCCATTTGTATGACTACATTTGCATCACATTCGAATGTAAAATCAACTCAGAAACTTTTCAATCTGTATCTCTTATTTTTACTGAGGACTAGTAGAGAAGAGGTAATGCAGAATGCACTCAGACCTGAGTCCAGCCTCATCTTTCCCTGGCTAAATCTAGACTCCCAGTTCTCTTTCTCTCTGGGTGCATAGTCCCATGTCTAAATCCAGATCAGACAGCAGAAGTATAGGAGCAGGCAGCTGGGAGAACCTGACTCTCAGGTCCAAAGAGACCGCCACAATTTACTAGTAAGAGTCTATCCAAATTCCCCCTCCTCATGGTAGTTCGTTTCAATGGACTGTTATTCTTTATCTCTCAGGCTCAGAAGACTGTACTCTGTTAAAATTGCTACCTTAATCCATGCCAGGAGAGTTGGAGGGCATGGATGTGGCAAGTAGTGATTTTTGCATACAAATTTTGTATCACATGTTATAGAATTAATTATTCACTTGGCTGGGCGCAGTGTCTCACGCCTGTAATCCCAGCACTTTGGGAGGCTGAGGCGGGCGGATCACAAGGTCAGGAGATCGAGACCATCCTGGCTAACATGATGAAACTCCATCTCTACTAAAAATACAAAAAAAATTAGCCTGGTGTGGTGGCGGGCGCCAGTAGTCCCAGCTACTGGGGAGGCTGAGGCAGGAGAATGGCGTGAGCCCAGGAGGCAGAGATTGCAATGATCCGAGATGACACCACTGCACTCCAGCCTGGGCAACGGAGCAAGACTCTGTCTCAAAAAAAAAAAAAAATAAAAAATAAAAGAATTAATATTCATTATTCACTACAGTTGTTCATTCCTTCAGAATTTCTTTCAAGGTGTAAGTGTCAAGGTTTGGGAGAAACTTTGCTAAATGCCATAAGATAATGGGAAGAAATGTCTTGTCACCCTTGGGGAAGGTGGGTTTAATATGTTTTATGTTGTTGTTGTTATTATTATTATTATTATTAGGTTAATAGTAATAACTACTACTTACTGGTGCCTGCTAAATGAAGGAGGCTTAGATAAATAGTTTATATTAATTTTCTTACTTAGTTTTCACAACAACCCTATGAAGTAGGTACACCTTTTCCCATTACACAGATGAGAAAACCAGGGTTCACAGAGGCTAATTAACCTCTGGTGGCTGCTAGTCATCCAGATGTCAGAGCCTAAATGCCTCTTGCCAGATGACTTAAAGTTAACTTTAATAATTCATTCTGCTCTGAAGCAATTATGTTCCTAAAGCAGAAAAATCCACATCCAATTTTATTTTCTAGATTAAGAAACTAGAAACACTGCTGATTATGAATATGGGCAGCAGCCGCTGGGAATTCTACTTCCCCCAACCTTTCAAGTTCTCTAGTTACTATATTGGAGGTTTTTTTTCTATAACATGATTTTTATTTTACTTTTGAAGTTGACAAATAACAGTTGTACATATTCATGGGGTACATAGTGATATTTTAATACATATAATATATTGATCAAGGTAATTGGCATATCTATCATCTCAAACATTTATCATTTCTTTATGTTGGGAACATTCAACATCCATCTTGCTATTTGAAACAATGTATTATTGTTAACTAATAGTTTTTAACACTATCTCATCTCCTTTCTTCTCAGGCTCCACTTAATACACTGCCTTGGTGAACAAATACATGTTTGATTCATTTAAAGATGCACCAGTAAACCCATTTTCCCTCATTTCTCTTTGCAGTTTGCAGAATAAAGAAGGGACAATGCAGTCACCAGGTCAGCATTAAGGGAAGGTTTGGCTGCATCGTCTGCCACTCTGCTGCTGCTGACTCTGCCAGTGGGGACAGCGCATGCTTCCTTCTACGCTTGCCTGAAGTTAGTAACTTCAGAGCCCCACAGCATTTCTGGAAGGAGTAAAATGAGCTACATGGTCCAGGTAGCTACTCCTAGGTAGAGTTCACAATCAAAGGAATAGAAGCTGGGGAAGACAATAAAGCAGTCTTCTTCTTGAGTCATCTGTGACAGGTTTTTTTATTTTTTATTTTTATTAGAATAGGGAGACAGAACCACCAAACTCCTATAGAAAATGAGTCTTCTGAGCACCAGTAGCTTCACTATAGAGCAGTTGTGTTAAAACCTGCCTCAGAACCTACATGACCATTTGCTGTTCCCCCTGCCCCCGCCCCAGGACAACTCCACACAGTTGTAGGGGTTGAACACTGAACAACTTAAGGAGCACTACCATGTACATTATAGATAAAGATATAGATAAAGATACAGATATAGATTATTGATATGGAAAAGTTGTGTGTTTATTCCAACAAATTTCTGGTAGATATCATCAAAGTGTCTTGAGGTAGGGGTCCTTGTTCTAATTCATACAAAGGTGCCATATGGGCTTGCAGTGACTGTGTTACTCCTGGTGAAGAAGGCAGATGGCTCAGTGGCAGAGAAACCTTGAAGTGTGGGACAGCAGTAGGCGGGAAGTCTGTACAGAGAGATGAAAGAGCACCTGGGTCTGAGGCCTGCTTTACCACCTCCTGACACTGCATGATTCCTCAACTTCAGATCCTTGGTTCTTATGATAGTAATACCAATATGATAATATGATAGTCATACCAATATCACAGGTTTTTTGTTGTTTGGATGAAAAGTGTGTGTGTGTGTGTGTGTGTGTGTGTGTGTGTGTATGGTGTAGTCTGGCTCGCCTATTTTATGCATTTGATAAATGATAGGTATTATTATAAACCAGAAGGGTCCAAGTTGAAACTAGGGTGCTTGGCAACCTGCCACAGCAGTTCTTAGCCCCCAGATAGGAAAAAGACTTACAGGTGATGAAATTGGTCAAGAAATCTAATGTAATATCAAGGTGATCTATGATCAATACCCAGAACATTCAATGCTGACATTAAAGGTTTTAATGGAGCATTTATTGTTTGCTGTAATGAAATTCCATTGAGTTGCTAGAAGAAAGTGAATAGAATACAATAGGATGCTCAGACAGACAAATATCTACTGATTCATTCTTTGACTAGTTGCTTACTTTGTGATGAGCACTGGGCTAGGAAGTAGGGAAGTACAATTGAACATGTTAGTGCAGGTTAGGCTGAGGCCACAAATAGACCACACGGGCAATGCCTCAACACCATAGAAGACTGTATTTCTCATGTAGCTATTCTGAGAGGGAGCACAGGTTGAAGGATCAACTTTTCTCCCAGGTTCCCTCTGTCTGCGGCTTCTTCATCCCCAAAGACCTCACCAACATCTGCAGCTAGCCAAAGCAAGGGGAAAGAACATGAAAAAGCAAGTGTGGAGAGTTTTTATGGGCCAGAGCAGGAAGTGACCCATATTACCTCATCTCCATTGCAGAGAACCTAGCCATGTGGCCAAACCTCACTGCAAGAGAGGTTGGGGAATATACTTTAGCTTTGTGCCCAAGGAAGGAGAGAACAAATATTGTTGAGTGGCTAGTGATGACTTCAATGGAAGGATAATTCTAGGCGATGGGACCATGTCATAAGATGACTGACATAAGATTGCTGGACATGGAGAAAGATTCTCTGAACAAACTGTGATTGAAAATTGAGAAAGAGGGGAAGGTGGTGCTATATTCTGAATAAAGTCACTGGGAAGACTATTGATATGGTTTGGCTGTGTTCCCACCCAAATCTCATCTTGAATTTAAGCTCCCGTAATTCCCATGTGTCATGAGAGGGACCTGGTGGGAGATAATTGAATCATGGGCAAGAGTCTTTCCCATACTGTTCTCGTGATAGTAAGTCTCATGAGATCTGATGGTTTTATAAAGGAGAGTTCCCTTACACACGCTCTCTGGCCTGCCACCATGTAAGATGTGACTTTGCTCCTCATTTGCCTTCCGTCATGAATGTAAGGCCTCCCCAGCCATGTAGAACTGTAAGTCAATTAAACCTCTTTTCTTTATAAATTATCTGGTCTCAGGTATGTCTTTATTAGCAGCATGAGAACAAACTAATACAACTATGAAGTGAAGAAGCAAAGGATGGCAGCTCCTCAAAGGGAATCGGCAGCCACACGCAGACTGGCCTGTCTATCTGTGTACTGGGTGAAAAAATGCTGTTGGCAACCCAGGGAGCATGGCACCATCAGTGGCGCTGTTTTCTGGCACTCAGGATATCTTCCTGAGCCACCTCAGACTTGTCCAAACTAAGGTCAAGTCATCTGATCCAGGTCCTGCTGAATATGCTTCAACTGTGTTTTCTACTGGGGGAACTGGGGACTCACTGATGTTGACAAGGAGCTCTACAGGGGAAATAGATGTGATAAAGGGTGGGTATATAGGTGCTCAAGGCCTCTTGATGACACATCTCTTAAACACCCATGGAAAACTGTTGGATCATCTAGACCTGCACTCTGATCCTTACAGTTTATTATCTGCAGATCTGTGAAGGGCAGGATTCTTAGATAGATCCCAAGATTCCCGCTCCCTGGTGTATACACTCTGTAAAGTCTCCTCCCCTTGAGAGTGTGTGGGGCTCATTAATATGGTGGGATAGTGGCTCCCTTGATTAGTTTCTCTTAAATGGCAAAGGTGCTGGGTTAGTCCCTCCCATTGCTTTACATTAAGTAAGACTCCATCATAGCTGACTGGAGAGTCTCCTGCTGGGTTTGAAGAAATAATCTACTGTGTTGTGAGATGGTCGTGTGACTAGGACTCAACGACAGCCTCTAGGAGCTGAGATGATCCTAGCGGATAGCCAGCAAGAAAACTTGCAACTCAAGTTCTAAGACAAAACAGCAACTGCAAGGAACTGAATTCCTCCAGCAAGCACGTGAGCTTGGAAGAGAAATCAAAGCCTTACATGAAGTTGCAGCCCCTGCCTTGATTTTAGAGCAGAGGACCCAGTTAATTCATGCCTGAATTCCTGAGTCACGGACACTATGGTATAATAAATTAGTGTTCTTTTAAGTTGCTAAGTGTCTTAGTCTGTTTCCTGTTGCTGTAACTAAATACCCAAGACTAGATAATTTAGTTTTGAAAAGAGGTTTATTTAGCAGTATTGGAGGCTAGGAAGTTCAAGATCAGGCAGCTGAATCTGGCAAGGGCCACATGCTGTATCATAACACGGTAAATGGCATCACATGGGGTGGAGGCAGCACACTGAGAGCCGACCTGGCTTTTGTAACAGAACCATTCTCGTGGTAACCTGTTAATCCATTAACTCATTAATCCACTCACGAAGGCAAAGTGGCATGACCCACACACTTCTTAAAGGCTCTACCTTTTACATTAGGGATTCCATTTCAGTGGAGGTTTTGGTGAGAACAGACATTCAAACCATAGAGCTAACTCTGAGGTCATTTTTTACACAGCCACGGCAAACGAATAGAGGCTGCTTGGATACGCTACTTAACTTTTCTAAGACTCCCATTTTTTGTTTTTTATTAATCTTTAGAAATGGGCATTCCTTCTACATTTTTTGTTAATTTCTAAAAATGGGCATTCCTTATAGATGCAGTGCGATAATGCCGCTAAAAGTATTTTATAAATTATCAAGTTGTTAACACTGATAAAAAGGGTTTATTAATCACAGGCAGTAACATGATAAATTAACATTGACGGGAAAACAAGGAACTAAGCATTGTCTTAAAAAAGTGTATCTAATTAGTGTTTATTTTTAGAAATTGTTCTGGTCTTCCCTGCTATTTAACGTTCTGTATATTTTTTCCTCCTTAGCAGAGTTAGCCAGGCCCTCTGTCTTGTACGAGATTGAGTGTGATTCTGGGGATGCAAATCAGGATGTCTCTGGGAAGAATTGCATTGTGTAGGTTATTTCTATTTAAGAAGTAGCTGCAAGAACATTCCAAACGTATTTTGCCTCCAGTCACCTCAAGTCTCTAATCTTCCTGCTGGAGCTGCCTTTGCAGTGAATGTAAGAACTGGCCTAATGATGTGAAGACAAAACCAACAGAAATTACCGATGTTATCGGGACATATTAGCGGAATGGCCTTTTAATTTGTAAAATCCTCCAAAGCTATGTTGATTTGACTGGATGTAAATGTAGACATGAAGTAGTTTGGAGAATTTGTTGGGGGAAGGATAGGAAGAAAATATTCTCACTGGGCAGTCTACAGTGCTTTTAAAAAATATCAAAAAAATTAAAATCCCCATCATTGCTGTTGAAGAATGTGCCATCTTTATTAAGAATTAAAAATGTCTCAAAAACCTTGGAAAATATTTACAAAGCTACTAATCAATGATTGGGAAGTGTATGCAAGCTAAATCCACATGGCCTGAGATTTTTATGGCATTCAAGTCACTTTTTTTTTCTTTTTTTTTTTGAGACCGAGTTTTGCTCTTTTTGCCCAGGCTGGAGAGCAGTGGTGCAATCTTGGTTCACTGCAACCTCTGCCTCCTGGGTTCAAGCAATTCTTCTGCCTCAGCGTCCTGAGTAGCTGGGATTACAGGCACGCACCACTACACCCAGCTAATTTTGTATTTTTAGTAGAAAAGAGGTTTCAGCAAGTTGGCCAGGCTGGTCTCAAACTTCTGACCTCAGGTGATCCACACACCTCGGCCTCCCAGAGTGCTGGAATTACAGGCGAGAGTCACTGTGCCTGGCCTCAAATCACTTTAGCACATACTACACACCTAACAGAATGACTGAACTTTAAAAGACTGACCATACCAAGTGGTGGAGAGGGTGTGCAGAAACTGCAATACTCACACACAGCCAGTAGAAATGTAAAATAAGACAACCATTTTGGAAAAACAGTTTGGCAGTTTCTTAAAAAGCTAAACACATGCCTGTTATATGATCTAGCCATTCCACTCCTAAGTATTTACCCAAGTGAAATGAATAGATATGTTCACACAAAAATTTGTATGCCAATGTTGAAAGCAGCTTTATTTGTAATAACCAAAAGCTAAAAGCAACCGAAATGTCCCTCAACAGGTGAATAGATAAACAAACTATAGTATACCCATACACTGGAATACTATTCAGGGATAAAATGGAATGAGCAACTGGTACACATGACAGCATGCATGAATCTCAAAATAATTATGTTGAGTGGAAAAAGCCAGTCAAAAAAAGAGTATCTACAATGTAATCTTATTTATATAAAATTCTAGAAAATGCAAAGTAATCTATGGCAACAGAAAGTAACTTGGTCGTTGCCTAGGGATCAGGGAGTGAATATAGGGGTAGGAGGAACAGGTTACAAAGGGACAAAAGGAAATGTCGGGCATGATGGATATGTTCATTGTGTTGACTGTGGTGATGATTACACAGGAGTATCTACGTGTCAAAACATCAAGGCATGCTTTAAATATGTGCCGTTTATTTTATGTCAATTGTACCCAATAAATACGTTAAGAAAAAATTATTTTCACACACATAATTGAAGTTTTATTCTCATAATAAAATTCTGAAGTGGTTAGGAAAGATATGATTTTCATCTTTCAGATAGGAGAACTGTGGTTCCAGTGGAAAAAAACATAAATTGCAAAGGATTTAAGTTAGGACTAGAACCTTGTCTATTCCGGGAATATGTTTGCTATCTGGAGCTGCTTCTGTGGTCTCTACCAGTTAAAAAGGATCTGGATCACCTCTACTTGAGTACGTGTCTCTTGGGGTATTGGTTTCTCCATGGCAGCAGCTCTCAAAGTGTGATCTGTAAACCTCCTGGGGATTCCCAAGACCTTTCAGAGAGTCTGTTGAGGTCAAAACTATTTTCATAATAATACTAAGATGATATTTGCCTTATTCATGTGTTGACACTTGCCCCAGTGGTGCAAAGACAATAGTAGGTAAGCCTACTGGCTCCTTAGCACCCATCAGGGTAGTGGCACCAAACCATATGAAATGGTATGGCTGTGTTCCCACCCAAATCTCTTGTGGAGCTGTAGTTCCCATAATCCCTACTTGTTGTGGGAGGGACCCAGTGGGAGGTAATTGAATCACAGAGGCAGTTACCCCTATCCTGTTCTTGTGATAGTGAGTGAGTTCTCATGAGATCTGATGGTTTTATGTGGGGCTCTTCCCCATTTGCGCAGCATATCTCTCTCTTGCTGCCATATGAATAAGGACATGTTTGCTTCCCCTTCCACCATGAGTGTAAATTTCCTGAGGCCTCCCCAGCCATGCAGAGCTGTGTGTCAATTAAACCTCTTTCCTCTGTAAATGACCCAGTCTTGGGTATTTCTTTACAGCAGTGTGAACATGAACTAATGCAATAAATTTGTTTATTGGAGAGTGGGGCACTGCTGTAAAGATACCTGAAAATGTGGAAGCAACTTGGGAAGTGGGTAACATGCAGAAGCTTGAACAGTTTGGAGGGCTCGGAAGAAGACAGGAAGATGTGGGAAAGTTTGGAACTTCCTAGAGACTTGTTGAATGGCTTTGACCAAAATGCTGATAGTGATGGACAATAAAGTTCAGGCTGAGGTGGTCTCAGATGGAGATGTCAAAATTTCTGAGAACTAGAGTAAAGGTCTCTCTTGCTATGCAAAGGGACTGGCAGCATTTTGCCCCTGCCCTAGAGATTTGTGGAACTTTGAACTTGAGAGAGATGAATTAGGTTATCTGAAAGAAGAAATTTCTAAATGGCAAAGCATTCAAGAGGAAGCAGAGCATAAAAGTTTAGAAACTTTGCAGCCTGATGATGTGATAGAAACGAAAATCCCATTTTCTGGGGAGAAATTCAAGCCAGCTGCAGAAATTTGCATGAGTAATGAACTGAATGTTAATCACCAAGACAGTGGTGAAAATGTCTCCAGGACATGCCAGAGACCTTCATGGCAGCCTCTCCTGTCACAGGCCTGGAGGCCTAGGGAAAAATGGTTTTGTGGATCGGGCCCAGGGAGCCCCTAATGTGTATAGCCTAGGGACTTGGTGCCCTGCATCCCAGGCACTCCAGCCATGGCTAAAAGGGGCTGAGATACAGTGTGGGCAGTGGCTTCAGAGGGTGCAAGCCCCAAGCCTTGGCAGCTTCCACATGGTGCTGAGCCTGTAGGTGCACGGAAGTCAAGAAATGAGGCTTCAGAACCCCCACCTAGATTTCAGAGGATATATGGAAATGCCTGTATGTCCAGGTAGAAGTTTGCTGCAGGGGTGGGGCCCTCATGGAGACCCTCTGGTAGGGCAGTGCAGAAGGGAAATGTGGAGCTGGAACTCCCACACAGAGTCCCCACTGGGGCATTGCTTAGTGGAGCTGTGAGAAGAGGGTCACCATCCTCCAGACTCCAGAGTGGTAGATTCACCAACAGCTTGCATAGTGCACCTGGAAAAATCGCAGACACTCAACACCAGCTTATGAAAGCAGCCGGAGTGGGGGAGTGGGGGACGGCTGTACCCTGCAAAGCCACAGGGGCAGAGCTACCCAAGGCTGTGGGAGCCTACCTCTTGCATCAATGGATATAAGACATGGAGTCAAAGGAAATTATTTCAGAGCTTTAAGGTTTAATTACTGCCTCGTTGGATTTTGGAATTGCATGGGGCCTGTAGCCCCTTTGTTTTGGCCAATTTCTTCCATTTGGAATGGGTGTATTTACCCAATGCCTGTACCCCCATTGTACCTAGGAAGTAACTAACTTGCTTTTGATTTTATAGGCTCATAGGTGGAAGGGACTTGCCTTGTCTCAGAGGAGACTTTGAATTTGAACTTTTAGGTGAGTGCTGGAATTAGTTAAGACTTTGGGGAACTGTTGGGAAGGCATGATTGGTTTTGAAATGTACAGACATGAGATTTGGGATGGACCAGGGATGGAATGATATGATTTGGCTGTGTCCCCACCCAAGTCTTATCTTGAATTGTAGTTCCCATAAGCCCCACTTTTTTGTGGGAGGGACCTGGTGGGAGGTAATTGAATCATGGGGGCTTTTACCCCCATGCTGTTCTGGTGATAGTGTGTGTGTTCTCATGAGATCTGACAGATTTATGTGGGGCTTTTTCCTCTTTCCTTGGAACTTCTCTCTCTAGCCACCATGTGAAGAAGGACATGTTTGCTTTCCCTTCCAACATGATTATAAGTTTCCTGAGGCATTCTCAGCCATGCAGAACTGTGAGTCAATTAAACCTCTCTCATTTGTAAATTATCCAGTTTCAGGTATTTCTTCATATCAGTGTGAAAACAAGCTTAATACATCATACTAGTCGCCATTATATTCCTCACTGCCAGGAACTCACAGCAAAACAAATGATTATAAAAAACACCATGTTACCAAAGATATTTCCATTTAAGAACAATCTTGAAGAAGCAATAAGAATTATTAATTTTATTAATTCTCAACTCTTGAGAATTTCTGTTTTATATTCTGGTGACAAAATGAAAAATGTGTTATGTTGAATACCAAATGATGATGACTGTCTCAAGAAAAATCACTTGTGTGATTGTTTGAGTTAGAAGCTGAACTAGCCACTTTTTCCCCATGAATCACCACTTTTATTTGAAAGAATTGCTGACTAATTATGACTATTTAGACTACGGTATTTGGCAGACATCTTCTCAAAAATGAACTAGGTGAGCCTGTTACTTCAAGGGGAGCAACTAACAGTGTTGCCAATGATAACGCACAAGTTTTCAAGCAAAAGTTAGAATTTTGGGAAATATGTTGACAGTTTCCCAATACTTAAAGACTTTTCTAGTAAAATATCTGGTGATATTAGTGAGTATAATTTTAAAATTTTATATAATTAAATGTGTCAATACATGGAAGACCTGCATAACCTAGTGAGCCAATATTTTCCAAATGACCAGTATTGTAACATTATATTACAAATTCATGCACAAATTAAAGAGCCTTTCAAAGTAGACCAATGGATTTTACTGTGACAGAATATGAAAAGCTCATGAATATGCTTTTAGATTCCACACTGCAACTAATCTTTAAGATATTGTCACTTACTGAGTTTTGGTGTAGTATCAGAGAAGAATATACACAACTGTACTGAAAAGGTTACTAAAATATGATCTTCCTTTTCCAATTATGTGTCTGTGTGTGAGGCTGAATTTTCTTTATACATTTCAACCAAAAATATATATACACCCACAATATATATGAGAATCCAGATGTCTTCTGTTAACCTGGACATTAAAGAGATTTGCAAAAATGTGATGTAATGCCACTCTCACTACTTTTTGTTGTTGTTTTGGAAAATATAATGATTTTTCATTAAAATACTTATTTAACCTATAATAAATTTATTATTGCTATTTTAAAGTGAATTAATAAACACATAATGATTAAATCTCTCAGTTTTAATTTTGAACATGGTAGACATTGATAAATATAAGCCACATAAACAAAACCTCTTTGAGGTCTGTGATAGGCTGAGTAATGGTCTCCTAAAATCGTCTATATCCTGATCTCCAGGACCTGCAAATGTGACTTGATATGGCAAAGGGACTTTACAGATGGGATTAAGTTAAGGATCTCAGGATGGGGAGAGTATCTCGGATGATCTGGATGGGGTTGATGTGCCTAGGGCTCTTGTGCCTCTAAGAGGGGCCAGGAGATGAGAGTAAGTGGTAGGAGAAGTGATGCCAGAAGCAGAGGTTGTGGTGATGTGAGGAAGGGATCGTGAGCCAAGGATTGCAGCTGGCCTCCAGGAGCTGAAAAGGATAAGGGACAGACTCCCTTCAGAGCTTCTAGAAGGAACCAGGCCTGTTGACACATTTGCTTCAGCCCAGTGAGACTGATTTTTGATGTCCTACCTCAAGAATTGTAAGGCACTAAATTTGCATTGCTTCATACCACTGAGTTTTTGGTAATTTGTTACAGCAGTAGCAAGAACACTAATACAGGGTCCTTGAACATTTTTAAGTGTAAAAGGGTTCTGAGACCAAAAAATCTGCAAGCCATTACTCCATGGTAACCAGAGTTGACAATGGAAGCAGACTCTAGACAGACTGGATTGGCCCCAGTACGTGCCCATGTTCCAGAGAGATTCAGTCTCCTCCAGAGTCCCATGGTGATCCTAGAGAACCTCAGAGCTCCTTCAGGACCTGGTATGTAGGAAGTGCTCCATAAATACGTATTAAATTAAGGATTAATAAATACATGGCCCTCCTACATTTCACTATTTAAACAGGCCACTTAAGACAATAATATAATTTATGGAGCTCCTACACAGTGCTACAACTGCTAGGTGAAGGTTTTATTCCATACAACACTGTCTGTTAAGTCCAGAGTGGCCCAGGGATTGCCTGAATTATGGAATTGGCAGGTGGCAGCCCTCGTGTCAAATCTAAGTCTGGTTCTCAAGCCTATGTTCTCAACCCCATATTCTTGCCACCATGACCTCTATGGATTTGCATGAACTTGCCCAAGGTCAAATAGACACTAAGCTACAGTTAGTGCATATATACTAAATCAGATTCATTTTAAGTATCCAGAAAATAAGGCTGAACCTAATCCTAACGACAGGCTGGGTGGGCCAGGGTAGATAGCAAGGGTGAGTGGGTAATTACTATTTCCTCAGTGTCTGCTGCGATGACCACCTGCTTTTATTTCACCAGGCATCACATCTTCTGCGTTGGCAAAACTCTCAGGTAATTTATCCAAAAAGTGATTTGTTTTCATGTGGATAAGTTTCTTCCTCTAAGATTTTAAGTGAAAGAAATAGATAAGTTATAGTATGGAAACAATGGTTCCCCTGCTTGTACCTCTGTGACAAGCATTATATCTAACACAATTTACCAGAAATTGTCATTATCATTTGTCTGCTGGATGTGGTTTGGCACTTGGAATGGAGGGTTACCATGGTGCCTCTGATCTTTAGCAATTTTTCTTTTTGTTCTTTTTCACTTGGTAAATGTTTTCCTGCCTCATCCTTCACCTAAAATGAAACAGCAAAGGACTGACCAGTCCCTAAGTGACCTTTAGCAGTTTTTCCACCGTTGGATGGCTAATAAGTTAATTAAGCTTCCTGTTAATTAACTTTAATAATTAGCTTCGATATGGTCCTACCAAATGGTTATTGCCTTGGCTACGGACTGTTAACTCAGCCTGTCAATCAGAATGTGGGCCCACATTGCCAAGGGGCAACCTGACCCCGTTGGGCAAGAAATAATAAGACTTTGCCAGATGCTTTTGTCTTTGGGAGAGCAGAGTTCCAGAAATGGAAGAACACTTTGTATCCAACCTCAATGTCCAAACTTCTGGCCTCCTTAAGGTATCTCTATTTTAATGAGGCATTGGCAGAGTGAGTCATCTTGTCTTAATTTAAATCCAATTCCAAAAGACAGATCTGGTTTCTTAAAAAATGTCGACAGATTTCAGAGGTTTTTTTTTCTTTTAAAGAAGGCTTTCCTGTTTTGGAATGACTGACTCACACAGAAGCCATCAATGGTAAATCATTGTCTATGCTAGGATTGCCTTTCAAGTAGAATATTTTCTGACCCCACGTTCACTTGCCTTGTCCATGTCTGGAGACTATAACTGCCCTGCAAGAGCACAGGCAGAACAAGCCAATGAATAATGAACGTGGGCTTGAAAGCAGCACGGAGCTCTCTGGCCACAACGCCCTGCTAATAACTTTTAGCACCGCTTGATGTCAGGCGGTACGTGGAGTGGAGATGATACTTGTCAGCTAATTTGGCTTTAATACTCGGAACATTCTGACTGCTCTGAGGTTTTTCTGTAGCCAAATTGTCTTGCCTGTTAAATTTGTAATGTATTTAGGGAACTTCATTTTACATGTTTAGAAAAATGGCCTTGGAGACACGTGGTGCTTTGTCGGGAGGCCTGTGGGCCTCCGAGAACCAGCAGATGACACTGACACAGGGTGTCAGCGTTGGTGCAGGAGTCAGACGCCACTCCCCGGCTCCCTCGGAGATCTTGGGGAGGTTCTGTTCAGGGTTTCAGAAGAAAAAAAAGAATAAAAAATGCTGATATTTTTAGTTCCCACTCACTCTTTGACTATGAATAGGAATATGATTGAAATTTCCACCAGAATCTTCAAAGCTGACTTACCTTTAAAGCAAATGCCAAGGGTTTGAAAACTCATTCTAGGTGGAATAACGTTGGCATGGACACAGAAGGCTTTAAAAAAAGAACCAAAGAAAACAAAGCCCCAGGACTTTCAGCAGAGATGGGTTAAGGTCTCTCTCCCCCAACCCGCCCCTCTCCCATCCCCACACCCTCAGGGCAAAGGACAGCGGTGCCTTCCAGCCGTAAGGGCCTGTGCTGTGCGATCCTGAGGAGAACCAGCCTAAGTGTGGCTGGCACAAATGGCCTGGGGGCATGTCCAGCTCTAGGGTCATCAAAGCACTTACTCAAGGAATGACCTGCAGGACATGCTGGGCTTGATTCAAGTATTTTCTTGTACCTTACAGCAACAGAGACTCGGGGAAGCAGAGATAGGGAAAAGGGAAGGAGGAGAGGGGAAAAGGGAGGGGAGAATCTCAGAAAATAAAAACAGGACCCAGGAGCAACATATGCTAATGGAGACCTGACTAGGGAAAGAGGCTGCTTAAAGCCCTTTGGCTTTTAGATGTCTGTTGTCATTTCTGGAACAGCTGAGTGCCAATTGCGAGAAGCCTTGTAAACTTTCATGACCTCAGTCCCTTCCGAGGAAGGCACCCAGGAGCTCATTTCAGTTGCCTGTGAAACCTGCTAGAAACCTCTGGCCAATGTCATTTTCAAAACATATATATATATTTCCTGGCAATAAATAATAGCACCAACACTGGACACATTAATTTTCTTTTTCAGGTCACAGACAGGAGAAATCACCATATTGCATGTATTAATTTAAGAATCTGGAACATGTGAAAAGGTTCCAAAAATCATCTAGAGCCCATTATATAATTTGCCATATGGTCTAGGGTTTTACACGCTGTTAGTATCCTCAGTTCCCTTGCTCTCTTGTCCTTCCAGACCTATCCAACAAAATCCCAAACTTAGATCAGATCTGCTGTTAACATGACTTGTTCCTATATCCAGTCTGCAGGAAACGTCACCATCACGTGGCTGGGGGCCACTGGAAATCACAGCCTCTCCCTTCAGCTGAGCCTTCGTTGGGGCTTTTCATTCCCTTTCCTAAGCCTTGGTCCTCAGCTGCTCCCAGTCTCCTCCATGACCCCTGCAACCCCCACCAGGCTTCTCAGGTCCCGCACTCCTCCTCGGTTCCCAGTTTCACCCTCTGCCAGTCAGAGCAGAAGCCAGGGAGATATCCCTTGTCTCCCTCAACCTGGAGTCTGCATGATCCACCAATGCTGTCTCCTAAACAGCCCTCCTACCGGCTCCCTTTACGCCATCTGTATAACCTTTGTCTGAATTCAGGTCCTTACCACCTTTTGCTAGGTGACTGCAATGGCCTCCAAATTGTTAACCCTTCCCCCTGACTCATCACTGCACTGGTGACCTCTTGAACCTTGCCTCTCATCCTTTGGTCCTCCTTTTACATGAGCCATTGCTGTAAAATGCAGCATCCAACAGCACCTCCCCTCAGCTGTCCTAAGGCTTCTCTCACCCAGGGTGTTTGGTGCCTGCTGGGAAGCCCTTCACTCAGGCACATCCACTGAACTGGGAAAAGTCAGCGATTTATTGCACCCTGACCAGTGAGGGGTGGAAGCCATGAATGCATGCTCCCCTTACACACTGGTGACCACCTCAAGCACATATCACTCCTTTATTGGTCTCCCTTCCTTTCCTGTGTCTCCCTCCCCACACCCTTTCCCTACCCCTACGATTCCTCCCCAAAATAAAGTATCCACACCAGCCGCCAGCACTTGTCTCAGCCTTAGCATCACGTACAAATGCAATATGCATGCCTAAGTTCCTTCCCTCTAGGGCTCATGTTCTGTAAGTAGAAACAGACTCACTGTCAGATAAATGTAAAACACCATGGTCCGGGCAGGCATTTAATATGGACAAGGCTCCTACGCAAGGCCTGGGGAGGGCACTGAACTCAGCCTCAGTGGGTCTGGAAAGTGTCCTCTGCTGAGTCAGAAGCTGGACGTGGTGGTGGTGGTGGAAGTGTGAACCAAAGGGTGGGGAGGATGTGCAGTTAAATGTTATTGAATGAATACATTTAATGTCTTTAGGCATCTGAATTTCTTAATAAAGAAAAAAAGCTCCAAGCTGCATGCTTTATTCCATAATATACTCTCTGACTTGCCCATATTTTAGGCTAGTTAATTCCCACATGACAAGAATGTTACACACCTCACAGAGCTGGTTACTTAGTTCGTGTGTATTGGAGTATTTTATGGCAATTTTGCAGAGTGAAGATGACTTTAAGGAGAATAAAAACCTGGCTATCTTGTGAATCACCTTAGCATCAGGGTGTTCGCTATCAAAGGAAAGCAAAGTGGTGGCCTATTAAGATGAATAAGAAAGCTTCCCCATTTTCTTGAGGCCTCTGTCACTATGAGGGGTCAGTTTCTAGATGAATGAGATGCTAAGTATCACTGCCATATGGGTTCAGAATGGCAGCAGGGAGATATCAGGCACCCAGCATTTGGCCAACTGGAGTTACAGGATTTCCCCTGGCAACATGGCTGTACAACAATCCGAGCTGGGACTAAAGACTCCGGCTCCCCTCACCAGTACCTGTAATCCCCTCCAGAGATGAACTCAGTTCTTACTGGTAACCTGGTTCTAAGTCTCCTCTCATTTTTCTCTCTTGAGGTCTAACTAAAGGTTTGACAAAAGATGAGCGTAATTTATGGATACATTAGACCTTGCCACCTTAGTTTTAGTCTTCTATTCTGTGTCAAGTGGGGCTGACCTTTAAGATTGGCCAAGAATGTAGTTTCCTTTCTTTCCTTTCAAAATTTTTGTCTTGTCTCTTATTCTCACTCCATTTGGAGTCATGTTCTCTCTCTCACACACATATGACTGTGTGCTATGGTTTAAATGTTTATGTCCCCCCAAAATTTGTATGTTAAAACCTAACCCCCAAAGTTATGACATGAAAAGATGGGGCCTTCGGGAGGTGATTAGGTCATGAAGGCTGTGCCCTCATGAATGGGATTAGTGCCCTTATAAAAGAGGCCTGACGGAGCTTGTTCATCCCTTCTGCCATGTGACGTCATAGCCAGAAGGCACCACCTCTGAGGAATGGGTCCTCACCAGACAGGGAATCTGCTGGTGTCTTGATCTTGGACTTCCCAGCCTCCAGAACTCTGAGCAGTAATTCTTTGTTGTTTATAAATTACTTAGTTTTAAGTATTTTGTTACTGAACAGACTAAGACACAATATTTAGACTGTCATAGATCCATGCAGTTTCAGGGTGCTGGCTGGCAGAATATTATTTGGGAAAAAACATTTTCTTTTTCATGATTTTTTTTTTTTTTTACATGGAATGTCACTCTGTCACCCAGGCTGAAGTGCATGTGGTGGCACCATCTTGGCTCACTGTGGCCTCTGCCTCCTGGGTTCAAGTGATCCTCCTGCCTCAGCCTCTCAAGTCGTTGGGATTACAGGTGCCCACCACCACACCCAGGTAGTTGTTTTGCATTTTCAGTAGAAATGGGGTGTCACCATGTTGGCCAGGCTGGTCTCGAACTCCTGACCTCAAGTGACCCACACACCTCAGTCACCCAAAGTGCTGGAATTACAGGTGTGAGCCACCATGCCCAACCTTCATGTTTTTTTCTATCCCAGTTTGCAGCTAGGTAAAGGCAATGTTGAATACCAAGCTGTGCCCTGGTTATACCTACTTAAAAAAAAAGAAAATAGTTTTATAATCTGAGTGGTGGTTATAAAATAGGTCCACAAATTCTTTGATACTCCTTCCTTCAAAAGGTGGAGGCTAATTGCCCTCCCTATGGGTGTGGTCTGTGTTTAGTGACTCACAACTTATGGATAGAATGTGGTGGAAATGATGATGTGTTACACCTTAGGCTAGGTCATAAAAGGCACTGTGGCCTTGTTCTTGCTCTCTCCCTTGGATCACTTGCTTGGGGGAAAAAAGTTGCCATGTTGTGAGATGCTCAAGCAGCTGTATGGAGGAGCCCACGTGGGAAAAAACTGAGCCCCACCCCCCAACCAATATTCGCTTGCCAGGAGTGTGGCAAGCCTCCCTGGAAGCAGACTCCCCAGCACCAGTCAAGCTTTCAGAGGCTGCAGCCATGGGCAATGGCTTTGCTGCAATCTTATGAGAGACTAAGCCAGAACCACCCAGCTAAGTGGCTCCCACATTCATGACTCACAAAAACTGTGTGAGATAATCAATGTTTATTGTTTTAAGTTGCTAAGCTTTGGGGTAATTTGTTATACAGCAATAGATAATATACTCTGCACTTAAATTATTTCCCGTGAGAACTAGAGGTGAAAGGTAAGGTATCTCTGTCATGTCAGAGTGGCTAAGTCTTTTAAAGCAATGACCAAGGACACGAGTTCTTAGTTTGAGGAGTTTGGCCCTGGGGCAGATAATAGAACTTGTTTGATTTTTGTTTACACTCCCTTCTCAGAGAATGTGCAGCAACCTACAATGAAAATATGTTCATGGAAGACATGGTAAACAGGAAAGAGAAAACCAGGACCAGATAAAAGAATGGCAGTTGTTAAGGGTAAGGGTCAACATAGTTGCAACAGTTGAACTTTAATCATGACTCCGAGCTTCCTAGTAGCCATGGTAAAAGGGAAAACTTATCAAGTTCTATAGCTCTTATTACTGGAAAGGAAGCAAAGCTTTTCCCAGCTTTAGATGTTTAAGAAAATTCTCTTGTGGACTTTAATATAGATGCTGATCTAGGTAAAAGACAAGGCTCTCACTCATACTTTTAGAGATATTGGGTTAACAAAATTCATTTAGCTGTTACTTGTGTTCTTTAGTCGAAGAGGTGGGAGAATGACAGTGCTAAGCACTGTGATAGATTATAGAAAATAGAAGGAATTCCTCTGACCTAAGTGCTACCATGCCGTTTGAAAGTGGCAAGTAAATGTATGTTAAAATATTTTTGATCTGAGCTTCTCTTTCTCTTTTACTGTTGGTATATATATAGCACAAAAGCACTTCTTGGGCAGCAATTTAAAATAGCCCAGTTTATCTCTCTGCTTGTATTCCAGGTCTTGGTTTTGAGCTATAAATTCTTGCTGCTATCTTGGACTTTTCCTGATATCTGAATCCTTCAGCACATCCCATCACATTCCACCAATTCTTGACCTTCTGTTATCCTCACCAGCCCCCCTGGGCTTTGTTCAAAGTCCTGCAGGGAGGCTGCAGAGGCGATGGAATGCACAGGCTGTGGTAGCTCAGCTGCGGGGACTGTCCAGGGGCCTAACTGGTTGTGTGAGGCTTTCAGAGAACGCTGCTCCCCTGCTGGGCTTCAGAGAGAGGGCTTGCTGCAGCACAGTGGGGTGGCCTCCTGCTGGTGGCCCAGGCCACAGGGATATGGAAATGTGTGTCTACTCTAGAGCTGCTGGGCCTGGGTGACCTTGAGGCAAGGGAGGCACTTGGGGGCTAAAATTGAGGCACTCACTCTCCTCTCGGTCCTATTGAGCTGTTTCTTATTATGGCTGAAAATATGAACTGAAGATGCCTAGCACATGGCCGGGAATGTAGTACATTTCCATTGATGTTAGCTTCCTTCTTCCCTTTGACTTTCCTTCTTCTACTCTATCTTTTCTTCTTCTCCTCATTTTGCTTCCTTCCTCCTTTCCTTCCCTTTCCCCTCCATTCTGCAAGCATCTGAGAGGCAGGGCTGGTGTGCGTTGGGTTGTTTCTTTTGGGTCTTGGCCCTGCTGTCTCCCCTGCTGGATACTCCCCATGTCCTCTCTGTATAGTGAACTACAGCCCATCCTCCCCATCTCCACAGGCTCACACCTTTGCTGACCCCCACTTACTTGATCAGCTTCCCCTATTTTCTGCTTCCGTCGCATGGTGTCTTTCTCTTTTTAAATTCTTACCACATTGGTTATTTTATATTACTTGATTGATTACTAGATTGAAATACATTTTACGTTTAATTGTACAATTATTTCCCTGAGACTGTAACACGTTTCTGGTCACCTTTACAGTCCCAGTACTCAGGACTGCGCCTGAGACATTGCAGGCATGGAATAATTATTGGTTCCATGAACCAATGAATGGATGAATGAAAAAGTCTAGTTCCATGATTTGTATCAGGCGTAAACCAGTGAATAACAGTTTCTGTGTGATGAGGATGCATGTTTCTACCTAGTGGGCACATGTAGCAGTGAGGAAACCATGGGCATATCAGACTGCTGGATGCCAGATGCCTCGGACCCAGAGATACCACCTCCGCACAGTAATACAGGAGAGACGGCAGGGCCAGACTGAGTGACCTCATAAATAAAGCAGTGCCTTCCAGGTCTTTCTAAAACACAAGGTACCTGCATTAATTCACTAGGGCTGCCATAATGGAATACCACGGATTGGATAAAGTCACCGTGTTGGTTTAAGCAGCAACAGAACTTTATTTTCTCCAGTCATGGAGGCTGAAAGTCCAAGATCAAAGTGTCAGCAGGGTGGTTTCTCCTGAGGCCTCTCCTTAGCTTGCAGATGGCGTCTTCTCCCTGTGCCTTCACGGGGTCTCCCTCTGTATTTGTCTGTGTCTGAATTACCTCTTATGGTAAGGACACCACATAAACTATATTGGTTTAGGGTCCCACATGAACAACCTCATTTCAACTTATACCTCTTTAAAGACCCTGTCTACCAGTACAGTTGAGGTAACAGGGCTCAGGACTTCAATAACAAATTTGTGGGGTAGCAGGGGCAAGACCCAGCCTGTAGTATTACTGCTAAAGTCAAACTGCCACTTCCTGGCTGAGTGGCTTCAGACAAGGTATTCACCTCTCTGTGCCTCCATTTCCTACCTGGAGATAATAAAGCTGTCACCTCACTGAGAGGTGTGAGAGTTAAAAGCCCTAATCCCCATGAAGCACTTGGTACAGTGGCATGTGGCAGTGTTCAAGAAGTGTCAGCTATTATGTTGATTACTTAGCCCTAAGGGAGTTATTTTGGGAATTGGAGTGTAAGAATTGGTCTCTGCCTTCAAGATGCTTACAGTCCTCTGATACAGAATATAAATCTAATAAATAAAAACAACAAGAGACATTTTCCATGACAGATGGTTTTTGGGTCACCACTTTGGAAGGGAAAGCCAAGAGGCAGAAGGAACAATGACGGCAACCAAACTTGAGTCTCAGCTGTGTGTCTCCACCTCCCAGCACTGCCGGGTGCTAGCAGCATCGGGCTCTGTGGTCTTCAGCGGGGCGCTGCTTGCAAGGGGGCTCAGTCCTCAGCATTTTCTGTCCTTGTAGTCACCACCCTCCACTTTCTTGAGCCAGAGCTGCCAAGGGATGTTTACCCCTCTCCCCAAAAAGTGGTCAGAACCACTTTGCACGGCTGTCCTCCCCACTCTAGAACTCCTTTGGAGATGCCTGCGTGGAACTCTCTGATCACCACCTGCTGCTGCTGTTGCCTGGGGCCCCTCAGTGACCCTCCTTGTCCCCGCCATGTCAGCAGGACATGTCTCCCTCTATTAGGACTAATGGGACCATTTATCTCTGCGCTGGGGCTGGCCAGGAGCTGGATCATCTCTCCCACTCCTGATCATGTGCTGTGCCTGCAGAAGTAGCTCATGGCTCCTGTACATGCTAAGTTTCTATGGATATAGAAAGAGAGGAACTCTTGAGGAGAAGGGATGTTGGGGGGAAGTGGGATGGCATCATAGCTTTACTCCAACGTCACCTTCTCATTATGTCATCCTGCCATCCTATCTCAAATGGAAGATACCATCCTTGCACTGCCTATGCCTTTGGGATGCCATAGACTTTACTATTATGTCTGTTTTCTCAGTTAGAGTGTAAGGTCCACGAGGGCAGGGATTTTCATCAGCTTTGTTCATTGCTCTATATCCAGCTCCTAGATGAGTGCCCAACACGTAATAGCACAAACATTGATGGAATGAATGAATGAACTCTGGCCCTGTGAGCTCTTGATATGCAGGAACAGACTGAGGATCAGGGACCTTCCTGCCCATGTGCAGGCTCTCACTGATTACATCAGCCAGTTGGACATGAGTGGACCACCCAGAGCCTTTTCAATCTAGTTCCATCAGTCATGAAGTTAGTGGGGCTCGCCTGAGGGATTGGCAATAGGTGGTCCATCCCAGCTGCGAAAGCAATAGCTGCAATAGCTAATGTTTATGCTATTTATATTAGACTGTTTAGAATTACTATCAACTGATCTCAAAAAATAGTAAGTACTATTATTATTCCAAAACTGAAGCATGAAATGGTTATGTAAACACCCCCAAAACTGCATAACTAGTAAGTAGCAGGTCTAGAAATTGAACTCAAATTTGTCAGACTCCCAAGTTCTTGCTTTTACCGTGAGCTCTCATCTCTTTTTGGTTTTGTGGGTATTTTAAGCTGTGTCAGGGCCTGCTCACCAGATGGCTTTTTAATCTCTCTCTTGTTGCTACATTATTAATCTCTAAATTGTTCAGTGGAGAGGACTGGTACAGAAAGGAGGCGTCTACACGGGAGAGGCTTCCTGGAATTGCTGCTGATATTTCACGTGGGCCTTGGTGGGTGGCTTAGGTTTGGGTAGAGGGAGAAGAGGCAGGCACACTGGAACTGGGGAACAACACTGGAACCCATCTATATGGCAGCTGCCCTTCTGGGGATGGAGCAGACATACCCATGCTACCAGCAACACAGAACTGTGAACTGGATTTAGTCAAATATTTAGCTGGTGGTTGCTTCCTGCTTCTGTCTGCTCAGAAAGGGATTAAAAACTCCTTGTAATCTTCCATTTTCTAAGAATCCATAATGCACTGAATTTTGGATACTCTTTTTGGAAAAAGGTTGATGCTTCAGGCAGAATTCTGCAAGCAGCAACGTCCCACAGCCTGGAAGCTTTCCCTGGGCATGTTCACTCCTTAGAATGCGTCATGCTAAGCCCGGGGACAGACAGCTGCCACATGTCCTTTGAATAGGCTATGTGTAGGAGGCTGTAGAGGTTGATGTGGCTTCTCTGGAAGCTGAGAGCCAGGAACCTCTCTGGTCCTTGCATCCTTGCAGGATGGAGTAGATGGTGCTCTCAGATGAATAAAGTAGAGGGAGGCTGGAAATCTGAAAAGCTCCTCTATTCTGCCAACCATAAAGCATTTTGAACTTGCTCCACCCTTTCTATTTTCCATCTGCCTCATTATTCAGCACAGTAATATTTGGGCACTTTGAAAAGAGTGATATTTTCACATAAAGCTATTCCAAGGAGAAGGAAAAATATCCTCATTTGGCATAAACCACTCATGCAAATTAGCCTAAATAAAAATAAGACTAAAGGCAACTCAGAATATTATTGTACTTTTCCAGGCTCCTGCCAGTCACTGCTGTCAGCTGTAGCATCTCTCCATCCTGGATGACAGTGTTGAGAAGTAGGGCTTACCATTTTGGAGAAGTTGTTGGTAAAGAACCCACTCAAAAAGAATGGGTATGAAACATCCTGCACTCAGGTTGTGTTGGAACCACGCCCTTGAAGGCAACACAATGTACCAGTGATTGGATTTCCTAGAAGTACGTTCCCTCTGGATTTCCACGTTGGGCTTATCACAGACGCGTTCATCAAGGACTTGACATTCACTCTGTTTCCGGGAGACCATTTAAGTACTCTGTGTGTGTGTGTGTGTGTGTGTGTGTGTGTGTATTAAGGGCCAGTGCTATGCAAACTGCAAACTGCATGACAATGTTTTTTTTTTCTTCTGGAGGAGAAGAGACTATAACATCTCAAGGCCTCTGGCACAGGAAGTCTTTAGAGCAGGATAAACAAATCATTATTCTCATGCCACTGATGGCAGTGAAGCAGTTTCTCTACTTTCTCTCCATTTGCACTTCTTTCTTTTCTCTCCTTCTCCTCTCTTTACTTTTCTCCTACTCTTGGTCTCCTTCTGCCTTCTCTTCCTTCTTCTGTGGGTGTGCCTTATGTTTGCTCTGCGTTCTAAGGTCATCCAGACTTGAAGCAATATGTGGGTCCAGAATTGAGGACAAGTTCTATGGCTACCCAAGACAAAGGATGTTAGTTTTTATTATTAATTTCCTCAACCTGTGGTTGAAATGGCATCATTAGATACAGTCTCAAAGTCCCTCCCTCAGCCTAGTTGTATTTGTGAACCATTCTGAAAGGAGAATCTCAGTCTGCTATATTTATTCCAAGGTTCTATTTCAATCAGATGTTAAGACAACTGGGACAACACCCTTACTGGACTAGTCACAAAGGAGACAAATATGCCAGAACAGCCATCCCACATCTCTAATTTCAAAGGTCATGAGAATGGTGGTTGTATACACCCTACTGCAGCTTTGATTTGTTGGGGTGGAATTTGCAATGCTATATGAAATCAACAATGCTGACTTTTGAATTTCCTTTTTTCAAAATCCTCTCTCTTTTTAAAATCTTTCTCTCTCTCTCTCTCTCTCTCTCTGTTTTCTATTGAGACCATGATCTTGCGATCTGTTTTTCATCTGAGAAATGTTTCACTGAGGAAACATGCCAAAAGCTAAATGGGGAAGTGCTGAGGTGTCCATCTATAAAGTTAGTTTTTCAGTTGAGTCAGGGAGGAGACTAAGATTTCTGAAGTGTTCTATGAACCCCATTCCTCTGGATGTTTGGTTTATAAGGGAAGCTTCCAAATCTCTGATTTCTTTACCTGAATGCCTTTAGACTTCCTTCATTAATCATGTTCTTCCCATTCTTCCAAAACAGCCTCCTTTTCTTATTTTTCCCCTTACCTCAAACTCTCAATATTTCCAGCAGATCAGACTCCAAATCTCAGCCACATGGTTGATTTGTATAGAAGTCCCCACTATTTTGCATGCTCTTTGATCTAGTAATTCCACCTAGAGCTATTTGTTTATGCTGGCACGTGCAAATATTAGGCATAGAGGTGACCATTAGAGTATCTGTAATGAGATGAACATCAGAACAACGAGATCATTGTTGAATAAAATATGAACATTGATAAAACGGAATCGGATGCAGTCACTTCAAATGATGTAAAAGATTGATATGGAAAATATATTCAATGTATTATTTAGAAGAGATAAAAAGACAGTCATAAATAGTTTTGTCCTATTTTATTAAAAACACGTACATATGGTTATTTTAGAAAAGATTATTCGTATACATCAAAGTGGAAACAATGGTTGTCTCTGAATAATAGGATTAGAGGAAATTTTTATCTTATTAATTTTTTTGCTGATCTATTTTTTGATTTTTAACTTTTTTGTTTATGTATATCTTCATATATATATAGTATAATTTAAATTTTATTTTCTTCTCTTATTATAGTTTGTCAAGAAGTCAGAACTAAACTAGGGAGGGGATTAAAGAACTTGCCGAGAGTTCAAAATTAAGCCACAAATGGTGGTTTGAAGAGGGTTCAAAGGTTAGCCACAAAAATGGTTTGGGTATGATGGAAAGTAGAAATGGGACTGGGAAGAAGGGAAGAGAAGGATAAAAGATACAGACTAAAGAGGCCATGTCATTAGTTCTACCAGAGGTTTTAGGGGAGATTTGATCAATCCGTGGGTCTACAAAGGCTCTTTCCCACAGCAGGGGAATCAGTCTTTCTACAGCAACCAAAAAATAGAAGTGACTTCAAAGTCTGGTACAGGGAATAGTAGGAGAAATTTTCTTTTAGAAACAGTGGAAGGGGAGACTTGAAGAGTTGTGGAAGCTGGGAGATTTCCATGTGCCTACAATGATTTGTTACTTTGGAAACAGAATAGAATCAGTGTTAAAAGCCAGATTTCTGAAAGGACAAGAGGTGTAGACCATAGAAAATTACCAGAGGCCACTGCCAGGAAATTACTCTAACATTAAACAAAGTTAACCAGGGAAACCCACATAAGCTGAGTTATAAGCTTCTTTTTAGGTGTGAAAGTCAGTGTTCTCAGATCAATCCATACCTGTGACAGAACCCTGGCCCAGACTGTCCTCAGAACACCAAAGGTGGCCAGGTCAATGGCCTTCATTCTTTTTTCAAGATTAGGAGATGTTTGGAGGAGTTTGTCAAAGAGCCATCAAACTGGTGACATTACTAGAGAACTTGGATCATAGAGAGAGAAAGTTTAAAAGAGAATTGCAATTATTTCATCTACTATTAGGAAGAAGGAGTGAGATAACATAACCTAATTGTTTGACACTCTTTCAAATAGGAAAAATATTAATAAAAAATACAGTCAAGAGACAATTTAAATTAAATCATTTAGTGACATTGGAAAAACACCAGAAGAGAACTCAAATATGATAGTGTCAGAAAAAAAACTTTTTTTGGTGGAGAAGTAAAATCTCTACCCATTGGAACCTAACTAATTCCAATCCTAAATTAATCAGAATTTATACTTAAGGAAAAATGTGGAACATATACCCCTAGCAGAGAATTCTTAACAGAATAAACCATCAGTCGGATCTGGTATGGCGATTCCTACGTGTTTGTTTATTTATTTGTGTTTAAAAGCTATGAGTATCTTGAAAATCAGCCTTATTGCCCACACCTACAATTTAGAATGACAGCCCCAAGTGTTGCTAGATTCTAAGTCATCCAACAAATATTCCTTCATGCTCAGTGTAATCCTCTTAGAATGGCAGGAACAACCAATGTTATAGTTTAGGAAGAATTTTCAAACACGGGGGTAGATGATCAGAGAGGTTTTATGTGATTGTTTTTCTTTTTGGATAAAGCTTCCTTTGACAAGAAAAATAAACCAGAATGTACTTCATTCATTAATTTATTCATGTATGTAATCACTCAACAAGTGGTTACTGAACTCATGACATGTGCCAGGCGCAGTATTGGTTGTGAATGATAAGGAGAAACGTCCAGGTCCTGCTCTCAGGAAGTTTGCAGTCTAACCAAAGACACCTACGGATTGGGTGCTTTCATGAAATGTACTACCAATATTAAATGCGCTGAAAAGTCAAATAGAGCTGATTTCATCCATTTCTCTAAATTAATATTTTTATCCATTCTGCAATGTCTTTGCAATATATGTTTTTTCTTTTTTTAAAGTTTTCTTCCTGGTATCTGGTACGCAGCTAAACAGGATCAGTTTCTGAATATGGATTAGTTTCCCAGAGAGTTGTGTTGGCTTCCCTTTGCCCCTCCAGGTCCTCTCTCTACCCTTCTCCATCCAGCTCTGCCTGGGAGGCTGGTCTGTGTGCCCTCTGGCTTTGGGTTGGGTTCAGCCAGTGAGAGGGGTGGCGGGAGATGAATGGGTGAGGGGATACTGTGATTGGGGATTTTATTTCCCCACTGCCTCCCTACATTTATCGCTCTACAAAGACTCAAGTGGGAAACCCTCTCCAAACACCACCCTCATGTCTGAAGGTGGAATAGTTGCCTGCTATGGCGAGTAAGGGCCACTGCACTCTCCCTTTTGGTTTCCTAAATCCAACTGACACTTTTGTAAATAGTCCCTCTATTAAACCCTCCTCAAATTACCTGGCTTAAGGGTACCATCTATTTCATGCCTTCCTGATAGAGAGTAGGGAAAGCCTTCTTCATTAAAGGAAAAAGCAAAATATCTATTCTAGATTATTTCTGGGACCAGCATTAATGGAATGCTTAGAGAAAGCCTTAATTTAAGTAACCCTTGTTCATAATTATTCCGTTCTGATACGTTAATCAGTAGTACTTTGTGAGACATAATCAGATCGTAGATTTTAAAACCTTTCTTATTTCTTTTGCTACCTAGGAAACCACAGACATGCTAACTCCATGTCATTGCTAAATTCCCAACATTAACGTAGTCCCTTGCCCCAGAGCTGGGAACATTGGTCTTCCATATTCAGGTTCAACCTGATGTGAGTTACCAGGACAGGTCCTGACATCAGATATCAGGGACTTGGCATCAAGACTCACTGGTTTCTAGCCTGGCTGCAACCTGGTCTTCCTCTCCTTACCCCCGTGTCTCTCTGTCCATTCTCTCTGGGATTCAAAAATCCTACTTTAATCAATACATTGCCCAGGAATTCTGCAGCCCATGGGTGCAGCAATGGGTCCTGGGTCTCTGCTAACCAACCACCTGTGCTAGCTGCTAGTGTGACTGGGATAGGGCCTGGTCTGCACTTCCCATCCTGCCTTTGTACTGCACCATACCCACACTGAGCATAGGAGTTATGGCACTTCCAAAAATGCCAACTCACTTGTTTACTGAGTGGCTATTCTGTTCTAGGAACTGTTCTCGGTTCTGGGGAGGTTGGTTTCATATTACATTTAAAAAGTAGGAATAAGTGAATAAATTCTACTCTTAGAAGCAAAAGGAAAGGAGATAGCTTATCCACTTAAGCCTTAGCTTTCATTCATCATGTGGGTTTCTTTTCTTCCTTTTCCTTTGAATACACATCTATCACATCCCTTTTGTTTTCTTTTAAAGACAGTTTGCTTTCCCTTCATAGATAAGTAAAGCAATTATATATTTTAATGATTGTATCAAAAAATCTGATTCTACTGCAATTCTAGAAGTAGTGTTTACTTTCAAAGACCATAAGTCTAAAATCATCAAAACTCCACTTTCAAACGCTCATAATTTAGATTGAGAGATATATTCAGTATTTTGCCCACTTCTATATAATGAGGATATTTCTGTCTTTTCGCTAGCTACACAAACTGGCCCTGACTTGCTGATATGTGTTTAACAAATTCTTCTGAATAAAATAGCCTGTACAACAGCTTTAGTGAAAGGTTGCTGTCCACTTAACAGATTTTCAAGTTTTATTTACTAAAGCTGTTTGGGAAAGTTTTTATGTACAGTTTGGGCGACAGTTCTTTTTGTTTCTTAATTCCACTACTAATGATTTGGTGTGTATAACCATTTCTTTTCTTTTCAAAGGTGAGGACACATGGTGAGTAGAGGGCTTGCTGGCAATTGGTTCACAAGCTGAGGAGGGCACAAAGGCCAGATATTTCGTCTGAAGAGTTCACAGGCTATTAAAAACATTAACAAGGTTTTACTGCCTTGCCTAGGATGGAAATAATTGCTTTCAAGTGAACTGGCATTAAAGTGAACACGTCAAGACTACCCACTTGGAAGCTACAGGAGACAGAAACAGAAAACACGACTCCTGGTTCATGTTCCATTACTTTAATCGCTAAACACCACTCCGTTTAAGCTAAAGAGATATAATGGTACATTTGACAGATGCCTTCACATCAAGAGGAGATAGGGCCCTGAAAGTCGCATGTTGAACCTTTCTTACCTTCTACGAGGATGTCACTCAAAATCTCTTCTCAATCCCTCTTCACTGGCTGATTACACAATACAGAGTCATTCCTAGTGCAACCCAACCCTCTCCCAGGTGAACCTTGCTTTACACAAAACACCTGTGTGTAAATAACCTGGTAATCATTCAAGTTGTATTCTAAATGCACCACAGAGATCTCACATTTTAAGGAACACTGAAATAAATGCTTCTGTGAAGCAGAATAGCTCTTTTGTAATGTAAACAATATAAGCCTAGATAAAGCTTCCAATTTACCTAAGTTTAGATTTTTGCATATTGGGTTTCATTAAAGCAGCACATATCTGTAAAAGAAAATATTTTAAGCCTCAGCCCTTTGCCAATCATAATGGTTTTTTAAAATCTCATTACAATAAAACCCATTAGTTTGAATAATTAAATACTAAAAAATGCTTTCCCCATGTACTGAAATTTCTGATTTTAATAGAAAAAACAAACAGAATGACTGTTTTTAAGTTTCTAGCTCAATCTTATTTTAAAATGATAAACAGTGTAATGACTAACAAAATATGGCCATGATCTACCTTTAGGACAATAGAGGACAAATAAAAAGGAATAGAACCAGCTGTGCCCAGTGGTTCACGCTTGTAATCCCAGCACTTTGGGAGGCTGAGGCGGGTGGATCACCTGAGGTCAGGAGTTCAAGACCAGTCTGGCCAACATGGTGAAACCCCATCTCTACTAAAAATACAAAAATTAGCCAGGTTTGGTGGTGTGTGCCTGTAATCCCAGCTACCTGGAAGGCTGAGGCAGAATTGCTGGAACCTAGGAGGTGGAGGCTTCAGTGAACCGAGATAGCACCATTGCACTCCAGTCTGGGTGATGGAGCGAGACTCCTTCAGAAAAAAAAAAAAAGGAATAGAACCAGGTCTGAGCGCTAAAACCTTGGAGAAGGTACAGTAGCAGCTAAGCAGGCAATGTGTTATTGTTACAGCTTGACAACTATGCAGGTCCACAAAGGAATGGAAGCTGAGAAATGTGGAGTAACATGTTCAATGTCACATGGGTTCTAAGCAGAGAGGTCAGAATTCAAACTCAGATTTCTGCATCTGAAATAAATGCGCTTAACCCCTCTGCCTACCATTTGATTGAACCTTAAATTGTAGATGTTTGAACATTTTGATTGACAAGGATGGATTTTCAAATGGTTTAACTGAAAACCTCTCTCCACCACACAGAAATAAAAGTGGGAAAAGGTAGCCATGACCCAAGGTGACCTGAGTCTGTTTTATAGGACCAGAAAGAGCCCCAGGCTGTTTTTTCTCTTCTGCCCCACACGTTTCCAGGCTACACCCACCCACTTTTGGATGTACTTGCACAGTTCCCTTTTTATTCAGGAATCTTTAGAGGGCACCATCTGTTCACCAGACCCTGTGTGACGCACTGGAGCCACCACCCTGAGTACAACTTAGTCCGTGACCTTGAGAAGTCCGCATTCTTACCCTTCAGGAAACAAAGCAAGAGTATAGAAATTGCACGAGCAGAAAATCATTTCAGGGATGGATCCAGCTGCCTTTGCACATGTGAGAATGGCCGTGACAACTTAGCATACCCCCTCAAAGAGGGGGTGAATGGAGGGCACCTGAGCCCCACTGCCTGTCCCTCCCCATCCTGTATCCTCTCCAGGACCTGCTGATTGCCACTGTCTCTTCATCCCAGAAGCTAAAGAAAGTTGCATAGGACATGGGGTGGAGGAAGGAAATCGAAAGTCTAGAACCCACACAGAATGCTGGTCATTCTTCATCTCTCATTTGTCGCTCTAAAACCTGTCATTTCACGGCTCAAGTGAAGCCACGTTTCACTGCAGTTTATTCCCTCAGAAGCTGAAGCTCCATGCTCTGGTTTCTATCCCACATACTGTATTTAATTTTAGCAAAAATCCCAGTAAATAAAATAATTTGGAACAATACGGAAGTTTATGAGATTTAGCTTACATACCCATATACTCATGCATTTATTACAGAGAGTTTATTAAAGTGAGTTGATATTTCATATAGCTTTAAAACAAACACACCAACCCAGTTTTTCTTCTAGAATATTGCCCACGGAACCGTGGGTGGCATACTCCTGTCCAGTGTACGTGATTTCACACATTTCTCATAGCCTTGAATGTTTGCTTTCAGAAGAGGATCTTTTCAAATGTTTTAGGCTGAACATTAAATTTGGTCAGTTATTGTGTTTAGTTCAGAGCAGAAAACAAACTCACTTTGAACATTGCAGTGGATTTTTGTTTAATAGAGACACATCCTTCACTTATGGCCAGCCCTTAGCACTAAGAAAACAAATTCTCATTTATCCTGCACATAAGGTGAGATGTCATTAAATTGGAAATTATTAATGACAACTAATGGTTGGTAGTTATTAATGACATTTGTGAGAGCAGGATAAAAACAATAATTACCATAATTTGAGGTGTCATGAATAAGCAGTAATTGTAATAATGATTACTATTATAATAATGAGTGAGAAAATGATTTTAGGTTATTAAATCAGCAAGAATAAAGGAAGCCTGCACATGTATATATGTATATTTGATTGTGGAACGTTGCCAGATAAAAACAAGAGTCACTCTCTCTTTTTTTTCCACCTTGGTGTTTTTATGTATTTTTTAAAAAATTTGTGTGGGTCCTTAGTAGGTGTATATATGTATGTGGTACATGAGCTGTTTTGATACAGGCATGCAATGTGAAATAAGCACATCATGGGGAAAGGGATATCCATCCCTCCAAGCACTTATCCTTTGAGTTACAAACAATTCAATTACACTCTTAGTTATTTTTAAATGTACAATTAAGTTCTTATTGACTATAGCTACCCTGTTTTGCAATCAAATAGTAGGTCTTATTCTTCCTATTTTTTGTACCCATTAACCATCCCCTTCTTCCCTCCAATCCCCCAATACCCTTCCTAGCATCTAATAATCATCTTTCTACTCTCTATGTCCATGAGTTCAATTGTTTTGATTTTTAGATCCCTCAAATAAGTGAGAACATACAATGTTTGTCTTTCTGTGCCTGGCTTATTTCACTGAATATAATGATCTCCAGTTCCATCCATGTTGTAGAAAATGACAGGATCTCATTCTTTTTAAGGCTGAATGGTTCTCCACTGTGGTATATGTGGTATACCACCTCCAATGTGGTTTATGTATCACGCTTTCTTTATCCATTCATCTGTTGATGGACATTTAGGTTGCTTCCAAATCTTAGCTATTGTAAATAGTGCTGCAACAGACATGGGGGTGCACCTATCTCTTCAATACACTGATTTCCTTTCTTTTGGGTATTTACCCAACAGTAAGATTGCTGGATCATATGGTAGCTCAATTTTTAGTTTTTCGAGGAACCTCCAAACTGTTCTCCATAGTGGTTGCACTAATTTACATTCCCACCAATAGTGTACAAGGGTTCCCTTTTCCTGCCACATCCTCACTAGCATTTGTTATCCCCTGTCTTTTTTATATAAGCCATTTGAATCGGGGTGAGACGACATCTCATTGTCAAAAGTCACTCTTGATTGAGGACTTAACAGGTGCCAGGCACTGTGCCAAAGATGTGGCATACATTATCTCATTTAATCCAAAGCAACTCTGCAAATGGATATTATTGTTAGCATTATTATCTCTGATATACAAATGAGAAAATGGAGGCTCAGAGCAGTTATGCAATTTGACAATGGTAAGTAAATAGCTGGTAATTGTCAAAAAAGGGTTTAAAGCTGGTCTAGTTAACACCAAAGTCCGTGCAATTAACCAGTATTCTTTGTTAACTGAAAACCAATGAATATATCCTCTTGCATAGGACAACGCTAGCACTTGCTCCACTGCCAATTGCCCCAAGGGGATAGGTCTGACCGATAAGTCATCTTGGACCCAAGGGTCCCAGCTGACATGAGGACCTTTCCACAGACCAGTATGGTGACAACCCCACAAGGACAGGCCACATACTCCTCAATGGAGAAGCACCGAATATTTCTGTGAGGAGGAAGATGTGGTTACTCCCCTGGGTTGGTTATAAAGCCTTTTAAAAATGGGCCTCCTGGGGTTTTGTCAAATCCAAGTACTAATAAGGCCTGACTCTGCTTAGTTTCCAAGATCAGACTAGATGGAGTGTGATCAGGGTGGTGATATAGTTTGGATATTTGTCCCCTCCAAATCTCATGTTGAAATTTGATCCCCAGTGTTAGAGGTAGGACCTAAAGAAATGTGTCTGAATCATGGGAATGGATCCTTCATGAATGGCTTCATGACATCCTCATGGTAATGAGTGGGTTCTCACTCTATTAGTTCCCTCAAGAACTGGTAGTAAAAAAGAGATTGGCAGCCCCCTCCTCTCTCTCTTGCTGCTTCTTTTACCATGTGATCTGCACACTCCTGCTCCCCTTTGTCTTCCACCATGAATGGAAGCTTCCTAAGGCCCTCATCAGATGCAGATGCCAGCACCATGCTTCTTCTACGTCCTGCAGAACTGTGAGCTAAATAAACCTTTTTCCTTTATGAATTACCCAGCCTTAGGTATTCCTTTATAGCAACAAAAAGCAAACTAACACAGGTGGTATGGCTGCAGACCTCCTTGGGATTTTCTGATCAGAGCTATGATCTAAGTCACATCTTGACTCTCCCTACAGGTAGGCAGCAAATTCCCTGCCCTCCATCCACAATGAGGTGTATGTTCAGAAAAGGCCATGCATTTGTACATGCCTGTGTTGTGTTAAGGATGTACATAGGGGCCGGGTACAGTGGCTCATGCCTGTAATCCCAGCACTTTGGGTGGCCAAGGTGGGTGGATCGCCTGAGGTCAGGAGTTCGAGACCAGCCTGGACAAGATGGTGAAACCCTGTCTCTACTAAAAATACAAAAATTAACTGGGCATGGTGGTGGGAGCCTGTAATCCCAGTTACTTGGGAGGTTGAGGCAGGAGAATCGCTTGAACCCAGGGAGGTGAAGGTTGCATTCCAGCCTGGGCAACAAGAGCAAGACTACATTTCAAAAAAAAAAAAAAAAAAAAAATGTACATAGAGCTGCAAAGTCATCATGAACATATCTATCAAAAATCAAAGTTCTGAGTCCTCTGGAGATTTGTTTTAAAAGTCACTCTCCCAGCTTCTATTTTTGAAAGATATTAGTTGGGTGTTTTTTCTTATTTGACACTGGGATAATAGGATTGTTGGCTAATATTTTATCTAACACAGACTTACCTATATATCAACAAGAGTTATCAGTTTTGCAATGAATTATAAGAAAATCACATGCACTTAATCCTAAGCTTGTAGTGAGCGTTATTTGATCCTTGATGATTCTACAGACATTTCAGGATCTCATGGTAACTTGGAGTCATCATTAAGAGCATCACTTGTCGCTGTGCAGGAAATATACAGCCATTTGAGCATCACACATGGGCTTTTGGATAAATGGGCACTCAGGGCTGACTTTGAAAAATGATTCATAAGAACTAATGAGAGCTCAAAATCGTGGAAAGTTCACTTTAATGCAGAGGAAATATGAAACTTTTGACTAGGAGCACAATAGTGTGCCTGTTCCCCTCATGAAAATGTGGTTATATTCTACAGCAAATGGGCCAAATAGGAGTGACATGTACTTCTGGGCTTCAGAGTCCATCCCCACAATTAGTTGTGCAGCATTTTCTGGTCTGGTGGAGTCGCATGGTTTCAGAATGTATGTTGGAGTTCTTTTCCTTAGAATTTATTTCCAAACTAAAGCAAGGAGGCTAATCAAAATGACTTTTGGCTGAAAGCCATGGTAACCCATAGGAAAAAGAGGATCTGCAGGATAAGGACACTTTTTTGTTTTGTTTTGTTTAATGAATTAACTCAGAGAGCCAAATGGGAGAACACACGTACCTCCCATGAGGAAAGAGGCCTGGCTTCCCTGGAGCCATGTGATGCTAAAATTAACATTCTGAATTGTAGGCCAGCAAACTCTGGTTGCAAACAGGTAGCTTCCATAAAAAACTAAACAGTAGTGAAAGACACTGAATGATCAACATTACGAAATTTGCAATTTTCCCACATCATGCATTTTGGGTTAGATTTCTTAAGTTAATATTTCATGAGCATTATTTCGATCAGATTCGTGTACATGTTTAAATAAAACAGTGCTCATGTAGAGCTGTGTTAAAATGCTGCCACTCAGGCATGTGAAACAACCATGCTGTGGAATTTTTGTTTTGTGATGGGCTACACATGACAAGAAGACTTCTCTGCAGAAATGTAGTGATTTTGCACATTTTCTCATTTGTTCTTCACTGAAGTCCTCAGAGGTAGGCAGGGCAGGGATTATGTTTATGGCAAGAGTGATGTGATAAAAATAATGAGAACAAAGAGTTTCATAAAACCAGTAAAGTTCAATTTATAACCAGAGTGTCCCAGTACACCTGGCAGAAACACACTGCAGTGCTCAGTAGATAAAGTGATGTGCCACATTTGGATGAAGTTCTCATTAGCAATTCTCCTTCCTATAACAACTTCATAGATTTTACTGTTCCTTCTCTTATTTATCTCCACTAGGAACATTTTCATCAAAACTGGGTATTTGGTGCTTAAGAGTTCTCCTGACACTGCTTCTTACTCACCAAATAGAGTCATAATCCTTAGTATGTAACTTCAAAATCCTTTACACAATAACCAATTGCTTCCCCAAAGAGGATTGTGACTTTAGATGGAGAATAAGCTGCTGAAGGAAATTAACTCTCAAGAAATGAAAGTCCTGTTTCTGTGCACTTGGAGGCAGGGAAAGAAAAATCCAGAGGCTATCACCCAAATGCCAACGCATTCTTTTTTCTGCCTATAGAATTTCAGGACCAGATAGGTTATGTACAAGGTCACTCTGCCCTCTCATTCAAAGCTCACAGGCAGGAGAGAATGGATGGGACTCCTTCCCTGGAATCGTGTGGCACCTTTCAGCAAACTTGAAGGAGGTGTTGAAGAGGCTGGGGCTCTTCAAGATCTCCTTAATTCTCTAATGAAAATAGTACCCAAACCATTTCATTTACTTTCCCCTTTAGATTGTTATGCATTAGTTGAATCTCAGAGGTAAAGGAAGCCAGCATATGTCATCTAGTTTGGAAAAAAGAAAACACAGATACACATTTTCAAAGTGTTGTGTGTATTCACATAATTAACATGTTTTCCCTCAAGGTCGAATTAGCAAAGATGAAAGCAAATTCACAAGAGCATGAAAATGCCACATCAAGTCAGGCAAGTCCTCAATCTCCATCTGTGCTCAATCCCTACAGGGGCACCAATCGACAGGGTTGGGGGGGCGGGTGTGTGGAGGTGAAAGAGTTTGGTGACCAAGGTCATAGCTCTGAGTCCCAGCAACACAGATGGGTAAACTCCAGCAAGTCACTCATCTCTCTGACCCTAGCTTTCCTCATCTGGAACATGAGGCATGAGATGATACTTGCTGCCTCGTACTTCAAGGGATTCTTTTGAAAGACAAATTAGATGATAGATACGAATGTACTTTGTTAACAGTACAGTTAACATCCTTGCACAAAGCAGGGTATCCAGATATCTGGAAGGAAGTGTCAAGAGATGCTCTCAGGGCTCATTCTGCCAGTGCCATGGACTCTCAGTCCAGTGCTCTTCCACTACATGACCATCAGTATGTGTCTCAGGCCCCCCTTGTTTGTTTGTTTGTAGACAGGGTCTTGCTCAGATGCTGAGGCTGTAGTGGAGTGGCGCGATTTGAGCTCACTACTGCCTCGATTGCCCAGGTTCAAGTGATCCTCAAACCTCAGCCTCCCAAGTAGCTAGGACCACAGGTACATGTCACCACGCCCAGCTAATTTTCATATTTTTAGTAGAGATAGGGTTTCACCATGTTGTCCAGGCTTGTCTTGAACTCCTGAGCTCAAGCGGTCTGCTTGACTCTGCCTCCCAAATCGCTGGGATTACAGGCGTGAGCCACCATGCCTGGCCCTCTCAGGTCCTTTAAATCCATGATTTCATTTAAGGTAACCATCCTGGGCGGGTGGCATTCCCATAAGCAGAGCCTGAGATGGAGACTCTTGTGTAAGTGCACATGGAGACAGCACTCTCAGGAGAGGTCTCCAGAGAAGATAGGAGAGGAAGTCAAGCAAAGGTGTCATGCCCACTGAAGTCCAGGCTTACACTGATCCCTTACATGTCTGGAGCATGACTGACACCACAGCATGAGGGAATGGCTGGCCGTTTGTTACCCTGTACCAGTCAATCCTTGGGTTGGGCTGCAGCCACCCCATCCACCTGCCCACAGTGAAGATGGAATGGGGGTACCATCACTTCCCAGGCATTTCAGGTGATGCAGTTCTCCAGGCAGAGGACGAATTCTCCAAAGGGGTAGCCAACCCTCAGAGCAGCTGTGGGATGTGTCTTGTGTCTTCTGTGGGCCACCAGCAACATTTACTACAGATGGGGAAACTGAGGCTCAGAGAGGGTAAGGAATTTGTCAGCCTTAGGTCTTCACTCTTGCCTTTTCTTCTGCCCGGAACTCTCTTCACCTTCCTGGTCGCTTGCCAATTCTTTTTGATTTTGTTTCTTGTTTTTTTTTTGTCTTGAGACACAGCCTTGCTCTGTCACCCAGGCTGGAGTGCAGTGGCACAATCTCCACTCATGGCAACCTCCACCTCCTGGGTCCAAGTGATTCTCCCTGCCTCAGCCTCCTGAGTAGCTGGGATTACAGACACCTGCCACCATGCCCAGCTCATTTTTATGTTTTTAGTAGAGATGGGGTTTCACCATGTTGGCCAGGCTGGGCTCAACCTCCTGACCTAAGGTGATCTGCCCCCCTCAGCCTCCCAAAGTGCTGGGATTACAGGCATGAGCCACCACACCTGGCACTTGCTAATTCTTATTGGTTTTGTAATAAATTTCAGGTTAAATATCACTCCCTCCAAAAAAATCTTCCTTCATGCACCCAGATTAGCTGAGTCCCTCTGGGTGCTCTCACAGCACCCTGTGCTTGCCCTTGGAGGCACTTATCAAAATTTTAATTTAAATAATTATTTTTGCAATCATTTATTTATATCTACCTTCTCCACTAAATTGTAAACCCTATGAAGACAGGAACCATGCATGTCTTGACAGGCCCTCTTCCATCCTAACGCTACACTATCTGTAACACATGGCCTCCAGGAGCACCAAATCAAGAAACATTGCCAGAACCCTGCTGTGTAGCTCAGTGCAAATGCATAGCAGGCATTCAACAGCACTATGTATTTGTTGGATGAATGATGGAACATAACTGGTAAGGGGAGCTCAAAACCAGGTCTCCCTATCTCAAAACTATATTCTTTTTCCACTCTGCTTTCAACAATGCACAAGTCTTGTTTATTTCTATGTAATGTTTGTACACATTTTTGAAAATCCAGTTTCAGAATTCAATTTCCTGCTATATTTATCTTACACCATACCTTATGCCAATAACTAACCTGCTATAGAAAGTAGTGTTTTGGTTCTTTATCTTAAAACGACTTATTTCAGGTTTCAGGGTGCACTCCTTTGTAGAATTTTGCAAGTTTCAGTGAGTCAGACTGTGTCTTCCTCTCCTTCTGTCCCTTTCATAATATAAACCCTTTGATCATATCTTGCTCAGCCTTTGTGCTTTCAGGCTGAAGAGTTCCAATCATTTCAGCTTCTCCTCATACAAAAATCACATTTACTTGATCATTTTCATTCTCCTCTGGATGTTTTCCAGCTCTTTATATCTTTCTTGAGGAGAAATCCAGCTTCAGCTGGGCTTTGATAATCCCTTATTGATTCTCTAGTTAGCACAGGCCTGACAGCAATTGCTTCAGATCATGGATTCTCTTCTCCAGCCCCAGCTCCTATGACCACTCCCCAGCTAGTGAACTCAGTGGTCAGCCCCTCACCTTCCACCAGTGAGAAGATTAGCTCATCCTACAGGGGCCCTCAACCTTGACTTTTGCCCTCTCAGCCTTTCCTCTGTCTTCAGGTCAAGAACTATTCTCCCTTCTAAATCCCACTCTTTCCTGACAGACTTCCCCCTTTCTCTCTATGATCTCTTCATTTCCTTATGTTGCCAAAACATCAGGGATTTGGTCTAGATCCTGCTGCTTACAGTACAGAAAGCCAATCACTGAGACAATGAATATTGCCTAGAAAGGTTTTAGTCGGGTGCTGCAGCCAAGGAGATGGGAGATAAGTCTCAAGTCAATCTTCCTGACCAACTAAAATTAGAGGTTTATATAGCAGGGAACAAATGTAACTACATGAGGGGAAACGGGAATTAGGGAGGGGTGAGGAAGAAGAATAGGTCAATAGGATGCAAGTGATGGATTAGGCAGTCATGCATGACAGGTGAGGGGTCTGATCATTGTCCAGGTGCCATGATCTGGGAAGTTTTAGTTCCTTGGTGTTATCAGGGAGGCCTGAAGATTGGTTTCCTAAGAAAGGAACTCAGATAAGACAAATGTAACTTTCTCAAATTTCAAGACAAGGAGGGTCAATCTCTATGTTTATTCAAAAGAAACCATAAACATGAGTTCTGCAGGACAACTGGGTTGGTTTCACTTAGTAAGAATAATGGAAATTAGTTATTTTATCAGACAACACTCTACAATTTCAGTGGCTTAACACAACAAAGACTAATGTCTCACTTTTGCAGTCTGAAAAAGGCTAGATGGCTCTCCTTTGCTTTGGAGCTATGTATCTGGAACACGTGGTCTCTAGAGGCACCAAGTCAAGGAAAGAAGGTGCCGGAGAAGGCACATCAGCTTTTCCTAGTTCCATCAAAAGCTCTGCACATCACTCCTGCTCACAGTCCTCTGGCCAGAAATAACTACGTGGCCCTCATGTGTTTGCAGAGAAGGCTGGGAAATGTGAGTGAGTATATAGAAGTGAATACCAACTGTCTCTGCAATCTCCTTTACAAGGGCACACATTTCCTGTGACTTGAGAAAGCTTTGCCTGACCCTCTTGGACCTGAACTGCCTTTCAGGGAGAAGCTTCCCAAAGGAGTGTGTGCTTCTCCTCTGTGTGTTTCCTTATCAGTCCGTCTTTCTCTGACCCTGCATTGTGGCCTTTCCCTGCCTTGTTTTATTACAAGCCACTCTGAGGGTCGCCAATCACTCTCTCTCACGGCCTTCATTTCTTCAGTTCACTGCAGGCCTTGAACACATCAGCCTTCCTTTCCTGGTGTGATTCCCTCCTCCATAACCAGATGTCTTCATCCAACTCTTCCTGGTTTCCCTGACCCCTCTATATTCATTCCTCTTCCTGGTCCTTCCTGGTCCCTGTAGGCCAGCAGTCCCCAAGCTTTTTGGCACCAGGGACTGGTTTCATGGATGACAATTTTTCCACAGACTGGTTCAGGGGATGGTTTCAGGATGATTAAAGTGCATTACATTTATTGTGCATTTTATTTCTATTATTATTACATTGTAATGTATAATGAAATAATTTTACAATTCATCATAATGTAGAATCAGTGGGAACCCTGAGCTTGTTTTCCTGCAACTAGATGGTCCCATCTGAGAGTCATGAGAGTCAGTGACAGAGCATCAGGCATTAGATTCTCATAAGGAGCACACAGCCTAGATCCCTCACATGCACAGTTCACAAGAGGGCTCTTGCTCCTTTGAGAAGCTAATGCCACCATTGTTCTGATAGGAGGCAGAGTTCTGATTGTAAAGCTCACTCACCCACCATTCACCATCTGCTGTGCGGCTCAGATCCTAACAGGCCACAGACCAGTACCAGTCCGTGGCCCAGGGGTTGGGAACCCTATCTGTAAGCAGTTCCCCAAATCCAACCATTAGCCCTATTCTTCTTTGACTGTACATTCTTTGCACTGAAGAATTCACTGATTTTCATGCCTTCAAATATTATCTCCATGCTGTCAAGCCCGGGAAAGAATATGGATTTGAAGTCAGGCAGACCAGGCCTTGTCACTTACTTTGGATAAGTTATGCAACTATCCTGAATTTCAATCTCATTTGTAAAAATAGAACTAAAAAAAAAAGCATACCTACTGGGATTATAGGAAGGAGTAAATGAAAGCATCAGTGAAAGAGCTGGGCTCAAGAAAAGTACTATAGATGTTAGTTTCTCTTCTCTATCACTTCCACTTCTGCATTTCACCTGAATTTCATTCATTTGCATATATCATTCACTTATTCATTATTCCTTGGACACACCCAACACCTCCTGTTCGCCCAGTGTGGTGCCAAGCCTTGGGGATAGAGACAGGAGTAAGGAGACCCTTGGAGAACTCAATGTGAGGTGAATAGTCCCAGCATGTGCAAAAGGCAGCTCACGGAAGGGAATGTTCTCATGCATATTTAGTTCTTTTTCAGGCAAAAACTGAGATAGAAATGAGGGTTTATAAATAGTCCCTATTTGTCTGGACAGTGATTCTTCATTCAGTCTAAAATTCAGACAGTTGTGAGTTATGTGTGGCGCATGGTGGCCCATTGGGCTGAACGGATGTTGGTGCATGGTGGCCCTTTGGGCTGAACAGATGTCCACGCAATGTAGGGTTGACCTTAAACCCCACAGCCATGGAGGCTGTTGCAGCTCATTGCAGCGCACTGTGTTTATAAGTGCTTGTTAGGCAGATTTGTGGGCTGCATCATCCTTTTTAAACCAAACCAATCCACCAAGATGGACAAGTAGCTTAAAAAATTTTCTGAAATAAAACTATAAATTGGAGATAATACTAATAATTAGGGTGATCTAATTTATCATACAAACAGGGACACTTCTGAGGTTAAAGGAGGCACTATTAATCATTATGCCAGGAAACAGGTGTGAACTGAGAATGTCCTAAGCAAACTGGGACACGTGTTTACTCCACTAATAACGCAGCACAAGCAAACAGTAAGAGAAAGCATTGCGGACACCCTTACTCCAGACACAAGCTCTTCCTCAGCCGCATTCAAGGCAAAGAACAAGCAGATCACAATAAGGTCTGTCAAGAAGCTAATCAAGATATTTTGATGTTATTAAAAAAGATATTTTAAATATGAATTTATATCACTACCATTCACAATCCATCTCATCCTTAGAGTTTCTCACTCTGGAATATTAGCATTTGCTACTCAAATGAAGCATCACATTAGCAAAGTATTTTAAAATATTGTCTTTGTCAACTTAATCCTGCCTTCCTTTTTAATTTAAATTTTACGTATAGTTTGTAACGTATCTAATATATTGGAGTGTACATATACATAACAATAATAAGTAACAATAAACCATAGGTTGTATGCTCAAAACTTTTTCCTGATGGGTGTTTGATGAAAATGTGTGAATACCACTGGGCTAGAGAGTACCACTAGAGCCAACCTAGTTGCAGTCTGGTGGCCCAGTGTTTTGGTCTCAATGTGCCAGTGTTACTCTGAATCCAGTGAGTTTAAAATGGCATCCAGCCCTTCTCCTCCAAAAGAACCCACCTTTTGACTACCTAGTTTCCCTCACTGGTATCTCCAGATTTCCAAGTTCAAGACTCGTAGAGGTTTTGACACTGCCTTCGCCAAGACCATCTCTGCCCAAAATCCAATTATTCTTGAGATCTCTGCCTCCCTCACTATCTCCAGTTCTTCCTATTTTCCCTGCCACTACTTTCCTCCAGCTTCTCATCACATTCTCTCTTTATTTATTTATTATTTTTTGAGACTGAGTCTCGCTCTATCACCTAGGCTGAAGTGCAATGGCACGATCTTGGCTCACTACAACCTCTACCTCCCAGGTTCAAGTGATTCTCGTGCAACAGCCTCCCAAGTAGCTGGGATTACAGGCGCCCACTAATTTTTGTATTATTTTAGTAGAGACAGGGTTTCACCATGTTGGCCAGGCTGGTCTTAAATTTCTGACCTCAAGTGATCTGCCCGCCTCCACCTTCCAAACTGCAGGAATTACAGGGGTGAGGCACCACACCCAGCCTCTTTTAGCTATTATAATAATGTCCTAACTGCTCTTCCTCCCTTCAAACCCTCCCTTTCCAATCCTTTCTGCGCTCTGCTACCACATTCACTTTTCTAGACTGCTAGTCTCAGTTTGTTCCCCACCCCCAACCCTAACTCAAAAAGTGCAATTGTAAGTCTCTCATTATCTTCGAATTTGAGGACTCTTGAAAATGACTTGCAAGACCTTCTATAATCTGAGCTACACTTTCCTTGATTTATTTAGACAAAAATTATTGATTGAACGTCTCCTTTTTCCCAGACACTATGTGGGTCACTAGACATATATCCATGCATAATAGAACAACAATTTATTAAGTGCCTACTATGTGACAGATGCTGTGCTGGGGAAAAAGAGAACATAGTTCCATCTCACAAGGACTTTTCAGGCTATGTTACCAGGGCTGATACTTTCTACCGTATGATATATGACTTTCCCCATTTAAATCCATCAACCACCATTCTTTATTCCTTACAAATACGCGGGATTCATTCCCTAGTTCTGCCCTGGTTCCACATCCCCATTCCCCTTGGCTTGACTCCAGCAGCCTCTCCTCTGACCACATCTGTCCACTCTTTAAGGTGCTACTCATTTCCTGTGACCTTGTGGATCTGTGCTGGGATACGAGGCCTTATTCATAAGCCCTTACAATCCTAAACCAGTCAGACCATCATGCATGACCCCATTCTGTTATTAGGTTGGTGCAAAAGGAATTGCGAATTTTGCCGTTACTATCAATGGCACTTAATAAATTGTTGTTCTATTATTCATGGATATATGTCTAGTGACCCACATAGTGTCTGGGGAAAAGGAGACGTTCAATCAGTAATTTTTGACTAAATAAGTCAAGGAAAGTGTATGCTCAGATTGTAGAAGGTCTTGCAAGTCATTTTCAAGAGTCTTCAAATTTGAAGATAATAAGAGACTTACAATTACACTTTACTATTACTTTACCATTACTATCAATGGCAAAAACCGCAGTTACTTTTGCACCAACCTAATATTTGTGTGTGACATGCACATGTAAGACCTCCCCAGCCAGCCTGCGAACCTCTTACTTTATGCTTTTGTTGCTGTGGTTGTTTGTTCCACCACACTGCATCTACCACTGTGGATGCTCCTTAAATACTATTCAGTTACACCAAGATTAATATAGTGGTCTCATTAGGGCAGGGGATTATGGCAGTCTTTTTTTCCAATATATTTTTCATATTATCTATAATGGGGCTAGATTACTTTTATAATGAAAAAATTTCAAATAAAAATGAGTAAAATACTTTTTTAATTTAATTGAATTGAAATCCAGAAATAATTGTTCTCATTAGGTAGCTAGACCTTGGAAGTACTAGGGCTAATTTAGACCAGATTGGAAAAATTCAAAAGTCGTTATTAGCGTCCACCAGTTCCTCCAAATATAAATTACTCTTTCTCGATGACAGGCCAAATTTTCTGGGGCACATCTAATTTTGTCCTAGTTCTGGATTTCCTAGAACATCCTCCAGGGTCAAGCCAGGAGCAGCTGTCAGAAATGCCTAATATCAGGACTTGTGTATTGCATGTTAAGCCTATAATAACATGTATTTATATAAATTTCTAGCAGTTGCCAAATGGACCCTAAAGGACTTTTGCTTTCAGTGTCGCCTATAATGGTATCTTGGGAAAATGAACGAAACTCAAATCAGTTGCAGCAGGAGCAAGGCTGTTTGCTCTTACAGCCATCACAACAGAGAGGCATAATTTGCATAAGATGATGAATATTCTTTGGTTAACCAGCTAATGTTTTAAAGTAACAGGAAAGAAGGGTGGGCGGGTAGGTGGACCTCCTATAAAATTAACAACCAGCCTGAATTCTGCGGCATGCTTGAGAAGGTTAGGGTGACACTATGAAATGAATAGAATCCCTGCAGAGCAAATATACACTTTTCCTCAACCACAAATTCCCTCTATCTTCTGCCTCTCCGACTGACTAATTGAGCAGTGAGTTTTATTGCTTTGATCATTTATGTCATATCTTTTTATCTCTCTCTCACTTAACTCTCCCTCGTCCATGAAGGGCAGTTTTGATATCTAGCTCTGTTGAAATTTGCTGGACTGGTACAATAGACCAGGTATCTGGAGTATTAAACTGCTGATGCCATTCTCCACCTTGGTCTGCTGCAAAGAAAAAAGCATTTCACCCTACTTTTCTGATAAAGAAAGCCCAGAGCATTCAGCAGACTTTGGGTGCAGATAATAAACAGGCAAGACCGAGAAGCTTAGAGGACTAGAGTACAGGCTGTTTTTGCTTGGATGTTCTTTGCTTTAAGATCATATCATAGAAGTATGAAGGGTTAGGAATTTAAATTTCCTAGGAAATAGGCTCCAGAAGTGTTTTATTTCTCTGAAAAGGTAAGAAGAACACATTCTGGAGGGAAATTGTCCCATATGAAAAATGTTCTTTCTCTTCCAGCTCCCACCTCCTCACTCCTACAGAAGAGAAAATGTTAGCAATGCTACAGTGTGCAACACTGTAAACACCTCTCCTCAGTCCGTTCCAATTGCAGAATGAACTATGGCTAGAACAAGATAATACAGGGAATTGGATGCCCAAGGATTGCCGATTTCAGCATTTTCCCCAGTGCCATCTGAGCAAAGGGGTTTCCAGGAAGCGGAGAGGCCTCCAAGCGTGAATTCAATTCAGGATAAACAAGGCAAGCTGCCAATGGTCTTCCCTTTCCCCAGCAGGGTTACATAAGCACCTTCCTAGTTTTTCAAAAATTAGAAGCGCTATTGATTTAGCGCACACCATGCTTCTGGTCATGATTTATGACCCAGAAGATGTCTGACAGCATTTAGGCTGCTTTGTGAGGTTCCAGGCCAAAAATGCAAGGAAGAAATGTGGAAGGAACTTTTCTCACTTGCAGATAAACCACTGAAAATCTCATCTCCATCATTAAATCCACCTCTGCTTTGCTTAAGGCCTTCTTTAGGTAGGGAAAAATTAAACTTCAAATTTGACCACTTTCTCTGCAAATGCCTATCTTTTTGGAACAAAAATACAATGAGAACTGCTTTGCTCTGTTTTCTGATAGTCACCACAACTTTCTTCATTCTCCTGGTTTGAGATACTTAAGTTTTAGATGTACTACTGCTTAATTAAACAAAGTTATTAAACATCTGTTTTATGCCGACACCATGATATATTTATGAAGCTAACAAAAATGAATGTTTTAAAACTTTCATTTGTCCTTCAAAGAGCTGGTAGTATAGCAGGTCTGTGGCAGAAATGGGTTGCTGTCCAACAGACTTCATGCAGACCCTCCATAATGTAGACTGTCCCAATGACAGGGACCGCATTTCCTAACCTCCTTGCATCTAAATGAAGCCATGTGACTATTTCTAGCTCCAAAAGTGAGCAGAATTGTTGGATGTCTTCCAGAACACCCCCTCCCCACCGCCTACATGCACAAGCATATGAAATTCTCTTCCTCTTCTTTCTGGGCAGAATGAACACGAGTCCCAGGGCAACCTCGGAAACCACATATTGAAAATGGTTGGCCAAGCATGGTGGCTCACGCCTGTAATCCCAGCACTTTGAGAGGCTGAGGAGAGTGGATTACCTGAGGTTAGGAGTTCAAGACCAGCCTGGCCAATGTGGTGAAACCTTATCTCTAGTAAAAATAGAAAAATTAGCTGGGCATGATGGCAGCCATCTGTAGTCCCAGCTACTCAGGATGCTGAAGTAGAGAATTGCTTGAACCTGGGAGGCAGAGGTTGCAGTGAGCCGAGATTGCACCACTGTACTCCAGCCTGGGTTACAGAAAAAAAAAAAGAAAATGGCAAAGCTTCCATCGGCCTGGGTCCCTAAATAACCATGTGGAGAAGGATACCTATTGACTTATTCACCTGCCTTATATCATTATTATATCAAGAAGAAATAAATTTCTCACCCTTACACAATTTATTCATGTACTGAGACATGAGGTTGTCCCCATAAATAATGTGCAATGATTATGTATCAGTCATACACAATGGCAGTTTACATTTTTAAGGTCTACTAATTATAGCATTTAACCTACCCTAACTAACATGAAGGAAAAAATAAATGCATTCAATAACACAGCATTGTGAACAAAGAAGAGGAATGGGAAGTAGTCAAGGTTAAAAACTGGAACAATTTTGCAGGGAAAGCTCTGTGCCAGGAGCAGCATCTTAATGTTAAAGGAGCATAATGGGCAAGGACATCAAAATGGGCAAAAAAAAAAAAAAAAAAAAATCCTTCCCCAAAGTTCAAAAGTGTGTTTCCCAGTGTGCTAATACGTATTAGACATCAAATAAGTTGGCATAGGATTGGGTTCAACAAAGCTTTACAGATTTCTTCCTCTCAGAAGTTCCTAAAGATTTTAATATTCCACTACACACTGGATAAACCCAGCTTAAAGTGTTCCAATGACCGCCTGTCCTAATCAGGAAGAAAGCTAAGTCCTTATCATGGTCTACAAGAACTTACATGATCTATTCTCTGTCTTTTCTCTGAGGTTCCTTCCTGCAATGCCCCATGAGAGTTTGGATGTTGAATGACTTGTTGATCACTTATACCCAGCCCAAAGTAACATATTTTTTGAAAGCATTTTTCAAACTTACTTGATCAAGGAATCCTAATTTGAGGAACACCTAGGGGAACTAGTATTGGGTGGAACAGATTTTGGAAAACACTGGTATAAAGCCCTGAATCTTTCCCAGTAACCTCACGTGGATTCAGAAAAACATGCAAATACAGAGGGAGATTGCAGTTCAATTGATCAGGCACTGGGAATAAAGAAGTATCCTTTGCTGCTATGTGGAATATTTTACAAGCAACCTGACAAACAGATTCATAAAGGGAGTGGAAAATGGAGGGTCAAACTCTTCATGACTTCATTGCTTCTCTCCTCAACTGCAGAAATATTCATGATGGTTGTGCCAGGTCAAAGAATCCCCACTGCGTTTGGTAGCCAAGTTTCAACAGCACTTACTTGGTTTAATCGTTAAGAATTCACCAAAGATCTGACCTGCCATTTGGTTTTGAACCAACATACTCATAATTAGTGGCTTTGCTAGACAAAATGGTAGAGTTATGTTCAGCTTTGGTGAATCCCCGCTTTCCTTGTCCACTTTACATGGCTTCCTCCAGTCCTTCAAAGTACACAGGGCTTGTCTTGCGCAGGTGTTATCCTGTGGGAAGTCTGGCATTTGTTGAGAAGTCAAGTGAGCTTCATCATTATCATTATTATCTCGAGCATTTGCTGATCACCTTTTCTGAGGCTCTGCATGCTACATATCTCCGCATAGCCACCCCTTGGTGAGGCAGGCATCTTAAGGTCAAAGACATGAGGGAACACAGCAGTTAATCATGTGCAACTCCCATCTGTTAATAAACAGTGTAAATGGGACAGAATTCATCATTTGCTTTTGGAGACATAAAGGTTAAGTGCTTTGTCCCACCCTACAAATCAAGACACCGTCAGAGCTCAGAATGGAATAGGGAGCATTGACAGGGCTCTTTGCAATCTACCAACATCTTTTTCCACAGAAGTATTAGTTGGCTAGAATACCTCCATGGAAGTCAGAAAATGGCAGTTAAAGAAAAACTTAAAGCACCCAGAGCAATCGATTGATGCTTGAAGTAAAACTACAAGAGAAAGTTCAAGTAGAAATAATCAGTTAACAGACTCCAATCTTCTCCACATTGAAAGGCAAGTTTAATTTGCTGAATTTCATCCCATCGATGCTATAAAACAAATGAGTGCCATTTAAAGAAAGGATTTCAAAGTTCTCCAATGATATCGACTCATTTACTCCTCATTTCCAGGCTTGTTAGATAAGGCAGATTGCCACCTCATCATATCTGAAAGTAGTTTGGGCAAGATCTAAAGAAAAATATTTCCTGGATGTTATTCTTTATATAACTTTTTCTTAAAGTACCAAGGGGCAGAGATAAATATATCTTAAAAATAAACCAGAATGTATTAGTTGAATGCCTCCCCCATCCCAAGCTTTTGTCCTGCAAATTTTATAGTGTTGGTTTAGTGACTTTCCTAAGAGATATAGTCTGAATCAATGGACCTGATTCAGGAATCTCAGATCTCTGAGGTCAAAAAGTCCTGATTGACCTAGCCTTCCCAGACCTTGGATTTCAAGCTTCTAACTCAGGACAATGTCTCATTTGACTCCTTTTACCTATAAGACCCCTTCTTTCCTAGATCACTACATTATTTGGAAAGCCTAATCTTTATTATTAGAAATTGTTAGAAAGCCTAATCTTTCTTACATAATTTTCCCCATAGGCTTTAGATGTTCATCCTGTAGGTCCTTCAATTGTGGGTCTGGGCATCTGCTAATGACCCTTTAGAATTACATGGAAATAGTCTTATAAATTTAATAGTGAAAAAAATATTTAAAATTCTTATGGAAAAGTATTTTTATTATTTTATATTTGAATATAGTATATCATATTAGTAACACTGTACATTATACAAGTGAGGGTCCATTTTGTTCCTGACCATCCATGAGTGGTCATGGGAGAGGAATTCATCAAGAACAGAATGCTCAGATAGGTTAATGCTGCATTTGATTTTTTTAAGCTGCAAATATGGAGGAAAGAATATTCCTCAATGTGTTACTGCATGATTTATGATCCTCTCAATCCTAAGAAGCAAATTAAAGTCTAGCAGATGGTTCTCCAAAGTCCTGTAACTATAGTTACATGTTTTAAAAGTCAGAAACATCTTAGTGAATTGCTATTGAATTGTAGAGCTTCTCCACACCACAGAAAGGCTTCTCCACCCAGAAGAGGGTGTGTCACTGAATGGGGCAGCCAATCCCCTGCCTCAGTTCCTGGCAGGAGCTTTCCCAGATGCCTGCAGCTGCCCTTCCCAGGCTGCTCTGGTGTCAAGGAACAAACCATGTAAGTAGCCTTGGTCCCATCGGATGGATGAGAATTGCTTGATATGGAGTAACTGACCACCCCAGAATGTAAGTTCATGCAGAGATGGATTTTATTTGGTTTTATTCATGGAAATACCTCAGGCCTTTGATTTGTGCTGGCACACAGTAGGGATATAATAACCACTGAATGAATGAATGAATAGTCCTGGCAGTCTGACCTCTCAGGAGTGCCTCTGTGTGACTATCATGCCCCAGTGTGTTCCCCAAGCACTGAGAAGTGCTTCCTGGGAGGAATGGGATCATTGAACTCGTGGGCCTGAGCTCTGAAGAGTACAGGTCTGCTCCTCTCTCCAACCCAGGACTCAGCCCAGTCTTGCCCAGATTCCCATTTGAGCTTCATGCACGTGATGGAAATCCATTCTTCTTAGTCTCCTGGGAACACCATTTGCTTCCCTAAGGCTAGAGATAGCTGCTGTTTGCTTTGCCAACTCATTGAACTTCCATATTCCACAAACGATGCTCAGTAGCATCTGCCTCCTCTCTGGGGTATCATAGCATGTCCTGGCCCTTCCTCGAACCCTGCTTCCCTGTGGGTACACAGCCATGCCTGTCCAACAAGCCCTGAGATAGGATCAGCTTTGAGAGAAATCATGAGCCCATTGATGCCCTGGCACTGAAGCAAACAAGGTCATCTGAGAGTTACTGACTCATCCGTATAATTGGACACTTGAACTATTTCTTTACATTGGTTGATCCATTTTTCTGAGTCAGTTCTCCTTGCTTGAGACATAAAATCCCAAGCCCTGGAAGACTCAACTTCTCCCTTTCAATGGAGTTTTTTCAGTCTTTAGAGATTACCAAGGGTGATTTTAATCAAAATGAAAGACATCTCTTATTAAGATGGCTTTGCTGACAAATAATTAAGATGTATTACTAGCATATACTTATCCCAGATGGCTCATTGGCGTCCATTTGAAGTAAGCATATGAAGCCCATAGTCCACACCTCAGCTCTTTAAAAGCAATTTATAACCTAACTCACCATCCTAACTACCTGAGAAGATTTTAATCCTAAACCTGTCACCAGCCATTATTTTCACGGGGTCCTGACAGTTCTACATTAAAACAGTTTGTAAGTAAAAGTTAACAAGGCCTAAAGAGAGTGATTTATGTTTTACTGCGTGAAACGGTCAACTTTCTTTCCCTGGCCAAAGATAGCCCAGAGCTCTCTATGGGCTGAAGGGAGAAAATTATCTTGGAAAGATGAATGGCTTGTGCTTTTGGGCAGGTGGCTGATGTGTGGTCCTGGGCCCAAGTCCCAGGCATCAAGTAAAGCTTATGGATGTGAGGAACCAAGTGCAGCACCTCCTCCCTCCCCATTCCTTTCTAGCATCACTACCCTCCTGGGTCTATGTCATCTCTCAGGTATTTGGTGGTATGAAGGAAATGTTAACTTTCCTCTTTATAAAATGTTGATGACTCAGAAATTATCCTTGATTCATCAAAACCAACAGTGAGGAGTTGTAAATCAGTCCTGTTTGCCACTGGCAATTATGAATGGGTGATTCAGAGGAGGTAGGAGAGGTGTTTACGAAATAGACCCCACATCCCAAAAAAACCATACCTTAGGGAAGACAGAGCAGCCGAATGCTTTCTCTCTTTAAACTTGAGCTCTCTTCTCCGGTGTCCTGACCAACACGCCTTCTGAGAAGCTGTCTTTTCTGTAAAGGGATATCCCGCTCCCACCCCAGTTATATTAGTTTGCCTAGGCTGCCGTAACAAAATTCTACAGACTGGGTGGCTTACACAATAGGAATTTATCTTCTCACAGTTCTGGAGACTGAAAGTCCAAGATCAATGCGTTGGCAGATGGGATTTCTTCTGAGGCCTCATTCCTTGGCTTGCGGACGGCTGCCTTCTTACTGGGTCCTCATATGGTCTTTCCTCTTTGCACACACACATCCCTGCTGTCTCTGTGCATTCAAATTTTCTCTTCTTATGACTCCAGTCAGATTGGATTAGAACCCACCCTCCCTAATGGCCTCATTTTAACATAATCACTCCCTTAAAGGTCCTGTCTCCAAATAGTCACATTGAAGAAGTGGGAGTTAGGGTTCTGGGGGAGAATTTGGGGAGGATATAGTTCAGCCCATAACATCAATTGATTGCAGAAGCACTCCAGCTGAAAAATATCTACAAAGGAAGTACATTGAGGAGTTTCTCTAACTCTTGATGTGGCCAAAATAATCCCATTTTGAGGAATAAATATAACACTCTTTGCAAAAGGAAACAGAATTGCCACCTCAGAAAGGAAGCTATCAAAGAACTGAAAAACAGCTCAGCAAAACAAACTTCTTTCGAGGACGTTAACTTCATTTCCTTCCTTTGGTGCAGCACAGATCAAATCTCTGTCTCTTTTTCTTTTTTTCTTTATAAAAGAAAAAGGGGGCTTCTCCTTTCTCATTTTATTCAAAGATACCATTAAAGCAACATCCTCTCTTTGCCACAACTGCATTCCATTTTTGGTACCCAACTTTCTAAATGTGAACAGAAACTAATTTAGGGTGCTCAGTCTGAAGCTGGTATGGAAGGTATTTCTCCATCCATTATTTCAAGTTATAATAAGCCAGTGTGATTGCTGTTGCTCCCAAGAGAAGCAGGCCATAATATTTTCACTGTCACCATGATCACAGACTAAGATAAGAGGCCAACATGCTATTTTTACTCCCTATTTTTTATTCCTGGTGTTAAATACAAGGAGAACAAGTGAAAAACAAACTGCCTTGGCCCCTACCGCAAAGTACAAAACATCCAACCTTTTACTTTTCCAAGCCGGCCACGATATACGTCAAGGATGACACAGATACTATTGAGGTGATCCGGTGCTGAAGAGATGCCTCTTAATTGTGTTTGCAGCGCAGAGCAGAAAGCATGCCCATTCAAGGTACTTGTTGTATCATTTTTAAATCAAGGCCATCTTTTTCTCAGTGGTAAACGTGAAATGTTTTTAAAGGCCAGACTTAGCATAAAATCTATTGGTTGCCATGGATACCACTTACCACACAGGACTGCGCTCTGTGTTCAACTGTGTGATTTTCTCTATTCAAAGGTTCAGCATTGTCAAAAAACAAATTACTTTTTCTGTTGTTTATCTCAAAGTTCATTATGGGAAAGGCAATAAATAAGAAGATATTCATGTGTGGAGGGGAGCGACGTGGGGAGTCACTTGGGTGCCGTGCCTTAAAATTCAGTATTTTACTATAATTATAGCCAAATTGGCTATTGTTAGGAAATAAAATGCATTTTGATCTTTTTTGTGTATGTGAATATAAAGTAAAGCAGGTACTTGGAAGTCTGTTCCCAACAAAATTACATGGTAATAAGGCTTTTCACACCTACACAGCACTTAGTTACAGAGCTCTGAAGGAAGGAGATTAAGCCCTGATAGGTTTGAAACTTGGTACCTGAGGCTTGTGGCTTTCCTCTTTATGAGAGAAAACGTGGGTTCGGGACCTCGTGCTTGCTGAATTATTCATGCCGTCTTTCCATCATACATCTTTAGGGGTAGAACCCGTTAGGCTCCTATTATTACGCATGCGGGTCCACCCTGTCCTGACACAGCCCAGAAGCCTGCACCACTGCCCTTGGCTAATTAGTTTGAATATTTGCAGCTGGCCACGCCTTCCTCTCCTCACTTCTTCCCTCCCACCTCTGCTCCTGAAGGAAAAGTGGGGGGAAAAACCCACATGGAATTTACATAAGTAGCAAAAGGGAGTTTCTCACATAACTAGAGGGTATTCAAAAGTAATTCATTGTCAGCAAGTTCCCATTGGCTGAAGCCTGGTGTATTTTGCTATAACTCCCAAGTAATCAAGGAATGCCTGGAAGATAGACTTGTTACTTATTTAAGATGCTCTTCCATCACCTCTCCAGCACTTTTTAGACTCCTTCATTTGGATGATTTGCATAACAATGAGGTAAAGGGGAGACCTTAATGAAGGCATATGTTTTTGAATGGGCTAGTGGTATTGGGTGCCTATAATAATAGCCTGGAGGGGGCTGGAATTCTCATTTGGGTTCACGGTGAAGCAGTACTCTGATGGCTGCTAATATGCAAATTCCAACTTGTCACCACAATTATGCCTATAGCTGGTGGAATTGTCAAGGCTGCAGAGTAACAGTCGAATTGCGGCTGGGCATAACCCACTTGCAAGATGCACTGGTAATTGATTTACATATTGCAAACATAAAAACAAGACAAAATAAAAGTGAGAATGCCCAAGGAAGGCTGAAGCGGTATTGGTAATCTCCGCACTGCGCACTTGCCCTTGTGGGAAACTGACTTGGCCTATCTTGGGGCTTCAGGCCTGTACCAAGGAAACAGAGGTGACAGCCCTACAGCAGGAGTTTCACTGGCTGGAGATCGGAAGAGGTGGCCATGAAACAGACGCAATGAACAGGGTGGTAATCTGTTTTATTCATAGATGTATCTCAGTCCCTAGACATTGTCTGGCACACGGCAAATACACAAGATATATTTGTCTTTGAGTTAAACAATAGGCAGTACTCAGAGACAGTTGTATTGTTACTGGTGGCGAATCCACATGGGTTTCCAGCAACCTCAATTCTTGCCTCCTGAGAAGAAAGAATTCGACTGAGGGGCATAAGGCAGAAGGAGAGACTGAGGCAAGTTTTAGAGCAGGAGTGAAAGTTTATTAAAAAGTTTAGTACAGCAACGAAAGGACGTAAAGTACACTTGGAAGAGGGCCAAGTGGGTGAATTGAGATATCAAGTACATGGTTTACCTTTGACTTCGGGTGTTATATGTTGGCATGCTCCTGGGGGACTGCGTCCCTTCTCCTCTCGTTCTTCTCTTGGGGTGGTCTATCCGCATGTGCAGTGGCCTGCCAGCACTTGGGAGGGGAGCAGGCACAATGTGTTTACTGGAATTGTACGCATGCTCACTTGAGGTGTTCTCCCCTTACCAGTTCCTCCCTTAGCAGTCAGAATGTCCCTAGAAAGTCATATGCCAGTTAAACTCCACCATTTTGCCTCTTCGTGCACATGCGTAAGAGCCCAGTCACCCAACTCCTGAGAGCTTATTGGGAAGCTATGACCAGTTTCAGGTTTTTCTATCTATTGGGAGACTGCCTTTCCCTGGTGCTGACTGTGACCAATTATTATTTTAGAGAAGCAGTTTAACAAGCACTTGACCATCACCTGATGGTTGCCTGACATTCCTGGTTGGGGGCCTCTCCTGCCCTGCTCATGTCTGACTAGCTACCTACTGTAACAGGATCAGTTAAACATATATTTGTGGCAAGCAACAAACACCAACTTTGGTTAGCTTATGCAGAGATGGTACTTATAGCCTTGCCATGGGGAAAAGTGAAAAACCAGACAACAGGAATCAGGGCAGTTTCAGGAGTCAAGGAGGAAGAAATCAATGGAGGATAGCTTCAAGATGCTGCCACTGGGATGGGGTAGCTCCAACTTTGTTCAGTCTTTTTGTCATTCTGCCCAAGATTCAAATTTTGAGGAAGAGTATCCTTTACCTTAGTTTGGGTTATATGTCCACCTCTTAACTACAATTTACCTGGAGCACTTGGGGCATGAGCTTGGCTAGAAACTACAAGTCCCAGCCTCCCTTGTAGCCAAGTGTAGTCAGGAGATGAAGTTCTCACCAATGTAATATGAGTTAAAGTAATATACAGCTGTTTACAGTCCTGTAACAGGACTGTACATGGAGTCCCACATGGAGAGTGGGAACTCTTCCATGCTCTATTTCCTTCCTGCTGGACAGAAATGGCAAAGCCTGGGGCAACCATGGAACCATGTGTTCAGGATGGCAGAGCTGCCCCCATAGCCTAGGTCCCTGCATGACCATGTGGAGCAGAACCTATCTACTGGCTCTGGGTTGTTAAGACAACTAATCTTTATCTTGTTTGAGACGTTACATTTTGGGATCTCTGTGTTACGGCTACTAAGCCTTCATTTTTTCTAATACTAGAGGTGGGAAGAGAAGCATCATTCCCCACCCCAGCCAAGCAATCTGTGAGGTTTCTTTCATCAGAAGAAGGAGAAATGAATATTTGGAAGCAAATACAATAAATGCCCACTGCAATAGTTGTTGTTATTGGCAACATGATCATTGTGCACAGCCTACATTCAGTGTAAGTATTCCCTGCTCCTGTTCACAGACTATCTGGTTTGAAATTTCTAACTGGAAGTGCCTCGTTCTTTGCCACTCACATACATGACTTGCCCCAAACTACCAAGTGTGGTGCAGCTCTCCTCCACTTACTGAAATGCCAATCACAGAATCCCTCATATATGGGACTGGTGGTGAATTAAGTCACAATTTACTATAAAATGAAAGGAATTTAAATTTTGTGCCTGCCCTCTTGTCTCTGTAGCTACCATCACTTGTGATACAGACTAATCTTTAACACTGATGAGCACATGCCCAGCCTCAATAAGCACCATTTTGTCCTAACGACTCTTAAGGAGAAGTCATTGCCAGTGAAATAAACAACTCATTAGTTTGAGGACAGCATGATCAGCAGAAGCGTGGACTCCTAATTTGTATTTTTATTTTGCGATTTATTTTCAGTCAATCAGCAAGTACTTATCGATTGCTCACTATGTGCCTATCCTTGCTTTCATTTTGAGTGGAACAATGTATTGTTTTCAACCTGAGTATTGTTGTTAGTGTTTAATGAAACATATTGGATTTTTTTCCTGGTTGAAATACAGACACACACACTCATGTACTTTAACTCTTGCTGCAGTGTTAGTGGTAACTTTTCTACTTCAAGCTGGAAATCAAAAGGAAAATGGGATTTTATTTCAAATAATTTCATTCTTGAGTAAACTTTTTCTGGAATGTGCTTATTTCATTGATAATGGCTTTACTTTTTTCCCTCTTTCTTCAATTTACTTGTATTCCATTCCTGTACCAATCTGTGTGCCCACATTTTGGCATCACACAAGTTTGAGACATGTCATTATTAACTGTGCAGGTTGTTTAACCAGTTCAGGGTTCTTTTCAAATGAGAGTGAGACTTACTCATCTCTCTGTTCGCTTCCCACTCTCAGCCTACAAATCTTTTAGATATGGTCTTTCCTGCTTTGCCCAAGTACCTGGTTCTGATCAAGCCAGCTTTGATCATCAGTGTCTACACACAAAACCTTCTAGACTGCTCAGCCATCTCCAATCTTTAGATTTTCCTTGGCCATTGGCCTGCTGACCCACCTAAGGAACGGCTTGCTCCCCACCCCCAAAAGAAAAAGAGAAATCACTCCAATGCTTCAACATTCTAGCAGAAAGGTGCAATTCTGGCCAGAAGTAGAGAGTCAGTCCTTTAGTGTAAGAAAAACCATCTTACGAGCTTTGCTTATGCAGAGATGGGTAGAATCTCATCTAGGGAACAGGCTTAGACAAAAAGACATTATGGGTTGTTTTGGGGGTCGGGGTTCTTGGTTTATTGAAAAGGAATGGGTATTTGTGGTGAGGGAAGTCTGGAGCCAGAAGAAAAGTTAAGATGGAGAGGCTAAAGGAGAACATTCCATGATGACAGAACTGTTTCATATCTTTGCTATCCAACATGGTGACTATTAGCCACAAGTGGCTATTGAGCACTTTTACTTTAATTTTAATTCATTTCAATTTAAATAGTCACACGTAGCCAGGCACAGTGGCTCATACCTGTAATCCCAGCACTGTGGGAGGCTGAGGCAGGCAGATCACTTGAGGTCAGGAGTTCGAGAACAACCTAGCCAACATGGTGAAACCCCGTCTCTACTAAAAACACACAAAAATTTAGCCGGGCACGGAGGTGCATACCTGTAATCCCAGTCACCTGGGAGTCTGAGGCAGGAGAATTGCTTGAACCCGGGGGATGGGGGTTTTAGTAAGTCGAGATCGTGCCACTGCACACCAGCCTGGGGGACAGAGTGAGACTCTGTCTAAAACAACAACAACACAAAAATCACACATATGGCTAGTGACTACTGTTTTGGACCATGCTGGTCTACAGCCTCAGCAAATCCAAGATGAAGCCTTAGAAACAGCCAGTGAGAAACTGCCTGCAGTAAGGATGGTGAAAAGACTTTGGCTTTCTGCCCTGTGTCGTGACAGTCTGCTCTATAGCATTGGGAATGGAAGGAGGAAGGAACATGAATGGAATACCTGGAGGGGAGAATCAGAGGCCTTGACAGGTCCTTTTAACCTTAGTATCCAAAGAGGTTGTGACTTAGACTAAGCCAATGAAAACAGAGGCTAGGTAGAGTTAGAAGTGGGCCCAGGAAGGACAATGAAGGTCTGATCTACAGGTAAATAGGGGCAAACTAGGTGAAGAATGAGGCTGGGCTTGTATTGCATGCTGTTAATATCTCTGAAGGACCAACGCCCACCTGCTGCAGTTCCACAGCAGAGTTTTGGAAGATGTAGTGGGGAGGGCGGGACTGCTGGAGACCCACACGGCAGAGGCCAGCTTCCCTGAACCCACTTTCGGGACAGAAACATTAATCCCCTGAGCGGTGGAAATAGGAGGTTACTCAACAGAGATGACCCCTCCCTTCAGAAGCTGCCAAACATTGCCTTTGTCCCAGGAAGCCCTCCCCTGGAGTGCTCCAGTCTGTTCATTACCCCCACCCTCATCATCATCATCTTCCTCCTAGTATGGCCTGCATACTTACAGAGAGGAAATGAGCAAAATGACTTAACACCCACAGGATGAACTTGCAGCTACCATGGTTGCCTGATAAATTAGGAGGCAGATCAGTCTGAGCACCCACTCATAGTACCTGAGGCTTCAGAGTAGCACAGTGCAATGCAGGCCTTTCGGGTGCTCTCCAAGTGTCTGGACCAGGGGTCCCCAAACCCTGGGCCACAGACTGGGTCAGTGGCTGGTTAGGAACCAGGTCACACAGAAGGAGGTGAGTGGCAGGCAAGCAAGCCTTACCACCTGAGCGCCATCTCCTGTCAGATCAGCAGGGCATTCAATTCTCTTAGGAGCGTGAACCCTATTGTGAACTGCGTGTGGGAGGGATCTAGGTTGCATGCTCCTTATGAGAATCTAATGCCTGAGAATCTATCACCATCTCCCATCACTCCCAGATGGGACCATCTAGTTGCAGGAAAACAAGCTCAGGGCTCCCACTGCTTCTACATTATGGTGAGTTGTATAATTATTTCACTATATATTTCAATGTAATAATAATAGCAATGAAGTTCACAATAAATGTAATGCACTTGAATCATCCTGAAACCATCCCCACCCCCAACCCTGGTCCAAGAAAAAAATCTTTTCCATGTAACCAGTCCCTGGTGCCAAAAGGGTTAGAGAATGAAAACGCCCTCCCTCAGCAGAAAGGTGGGCTATCTCCAACACAAAGGCCTTTGCTCCTTCTCCCACCTGTGAAATATCTTCGCTGGCTCTCTGCTTACAAGAGGCTAGTCTCAATGTGGGTACGCAGCTCCAGTGCCTCCTGAACCCCAGTGCTGAAAAACAGAGGGCTCAGCTCCCCAGGCTGCCAAATCTAGTACTCTCATGAACACTACATTGGTTTAATTATTTTAATTGAAAAAAATAGGCGACTAATGATTACAGCTCTCTCAGCCAATACATAATGGAGCCATGAAGCTAAAAGAACTGAGGTCCACTGTGAGTTTTTAAAGCCTTGTTATTTCAGAATGACTCTCACGTTTGGGTTGGACCAGGGAGCTGCCACCCTTTGGGGAGGGATAGTTAACATAGTTAATGTCAATTCATTCCTTTTGCTTTCATGAAAAACCCACCCCATGGCTCTGCCCGAGTCACAAGTGTTCTGGAGTGCTTATGATTTCTTGCTCAAGAAAAATAATAGTCTTTTGCATAATTCTCAGAGCAAGCAACATGACTCTCCACCACATCTGGGAAAATTCCGAGATACACAATGCATAAGATGAATAGAGGTCCCAGCAAGCAAGCCGTGATAAGGAGGTATGTGGCATTCCACGCCAGTCTCCTGCCTGTGAAGTGACATAAAAGCCCAGTTAGTGCTGCATTAACAGCTGTATTTTTCTTGTCTACGAATTCCAGTTATATGAAAGTGGAACGCAACAAGGAAACCCCATGTCTGCCAATAATGGAAATTGTTTGAGATTTCTGAAGAATTGGGTGAACAAGAGGGGGTTGCACTGAGGTAGCTTTGAGAGTTCATGTCTTGCCTGAAGATTTGGATACAGACGTGTTGTTCTTAACTTAGCAGCCTCAAACAGGGATGAGAGGAAATTTTGTACTTAGATGGGACAGGGGAAGTGGGGAGCATATAGAATTTGAGGCTCTGGCCGGGCGTGGTTGCTCATGCCTTTAATCCCAGCACTTTGGGAGGCTGAGGCAGGTCAATCACCTGAGGTCAGGAGTTCAAGATCAGACTGACCAACGTGGTGAAACCCCGTCCCTACTAAAAAAAATTAGCCAGGCATGGTGGTGGGCACCTGTAATCCCAGCTACTCGGGAGGCTGAGGCAGGAGAATCCGTTAAACCTGAGAGGCAGAGGTTGCAGTGAGCTGAGATTGTGCCACTGCACTCCAGCCTTGGTGACAGAACAAGACTCCATCAAAAAAAAAAAAAAAAAATTTTTTTTGAGGATCTGTGGAGATTAGAATTGGAACATGAGGGCAGATAAAAGACACAGAATTTGGCCAGCCCAGTATAAGAACCTCCTGTTAGGTTCTTTCCATCTCTGGCCAATTACTACCGCATCCTGAGTTCTGCCCAAAAGACTTTAGAAGGCCAGAACAGAGACACATTAGTAAGAAGCTTCTACCTCTGAATCGAGGCACCTTCCACAGGGAGCCTCTCAATTGTCCTTCCACTTGCTGCTCTCTCACCTTCTAGATCTCAGGTTGTTGGGGGAGTGGTGGGGACGTGGGGCATGGACCCTCATGACCATCCATGAGGTGGGCTTAGTATATAGCATTATGTCTAGTCTTATAGATGAGGATGTTGGGGCTTAAAAAAATGCAAATGCCCGAGCCTGTGATCTACCAAACGGCAGAGGCAGAATGCAGACCCAGCCTCTCAAAGCCATGCTCGGTGTCCTTCATAACCTGCCACCTCCTCTACAGATGAGCTCGGCTCTGACCTTCAGCTTGCCCTTTTGGCCCCTACCTTGCTTTGCCCTTCGACGTATCCATCTGGCTCCCAATAGCCTGCTTGTCTTAGCCTGCAGTGTCCACCCACACCCCTGCCTCTGCTTGCAGTACTGCTTGGGAAAGGTGGTTGCTGGTGTCCCCTGTTTCCAAACTCCTGACAATCTATCTGCCTGGTTTCTGACCTCAACTTCGGCCCACTCCAGGTCTGACCGTGTTGGGTTTTGGCTGTTTCTGTGCTTTAAGGTCATGTTTGCTAAAGGACTGCCCATGAAGCTGGGCCGTGTTTGGTGGGAGCTGTGCCAGACAGCAGGTCATCAGGCAATGACCACTCCAAGATGCCGGGCCAGATAGGAGAAGCAAAGTCAGAAGCTAGGGAGTGGAGCCAAAGGTGCATCAGGGGCAGGAACCCATGCATAGGTCCGCAGGGTGTCAGCCAAGGAAACATGCCAGGCAAAGGCAGATGAAATGGGGGGTTCTGGAGGTCATTCCATGAGCTCTGGCCATCTACTATGGAGTATTCTGTGAAAACATGGCTGAGCATCTTTTACTAGTATTTCAACCATGTTACCCTGGGTGAGGAATTGGGAGCCCAGATGCAGCTCAAGAGAGAGAAGCAGGATAGAGTGGTACAGGTGGTTATAGTCACAGTTCCATGGGAAGAACAGAGCGCACTATGTGGGATTGTCCCTGGTTGACTGCTCCTTGGCCTTGGGGCAATTAGGACTGGTATTTATTGACCCGGGAGTGTGAGAGCCCAATAAGTGAGGCTATGTAGGGGTGTGGATTTAACTGGCTACTCAAAAAGGGGAACTAATCAGCCTCTGGCCAGTGTGCCTCAAAACTGGGTCAAGGTAGCGTCAATAAAAGCTATATTACAAATGGGTTGTGATAGACTCCTAAAGAGAGTGTTTTAGCTTTTTTTTATATATATGTTTTTGTATTTTTTATTTTATACATGTATGCACACACATATATATATATTTTTAGACAGTGTCTCACTCTGTCACCCAGATGGGAGTGCAAAGGCACGATCTCGGCTCACTGCAACTTCCGCCTCCTGGGTATAAGCAATTCTCCTGCCTTAGTCTCCTGAGTAGCTTGGATTACAGGCACCCGCCACCACGCTTGGCTAATTTTTGTAATTTTACTAGAGATGGGATTTCACCATGTTGGCCAGGCTGGTCTCGAACTCCTGACCTCAGGTGATCTGCCCGCTTCAGCCTCTCAAAGTGCTGGGAGTACAGGCATGAGCCAACGTGTCCAACCTAGTTATATTTTTAATTACAAAAGTAGTATATAGAAGTTGAAAATTCAATAATACAGTGAAAACTGATTTTACAAATGACTCTGTGACTCAACATCACAGGGGAAACTGCTATTCATAGATAAATATACATTTTTTCAGAACATTGGCTATGCTGATAGGAAATGTGTATTCATGAACATTATGCATATACATATTGTTTTACAGTTTATAATACAGATAAAAATCATATCATATATGGCATAATTCCTTTTTTTAACGCAATAATAAATTATGGGCCTTCTGCCACATTGATACCTACAGACTGACATCATTCTCTCTTAAGGGCTGCATAATATTCCATGGTTTGTCTCATTTTACTATTAATTAATATTTATGTTGCCTTCAGATTTTTACTATTACATTAACTAAGTAAACACTGTACACACTTGCATGACTTTTCTGGGGAATAAGTTCCTCTAAGTGAAATTTCTGGATCAAAATTTGTATGCATTTGAAATTGTATTAGTAACTGTTCAATTTCTCTCTAAAAAGATTATCCCAGTTTATGTTCCCACAGCAGTTTATGACTAGACATTAGACATTATTGATCTTTATTTTTCCAATCTAATTGCTGGGAAATGTGACTCTGTTTTAATTTGTATATATCTGATCACTAGGGAGGTAGGTAGGTCTTCTAAAATGTTATCTGTTTGAATAGCCTCACCTATAAATTAACTCTTCTGGTCTTTTTCCATTTTAAAACTTTATTCTTTGTATATTAAGAATATTAACTCTTGTCCATGTCAATTATAAATATTTTTATTAGCCTATCATTTGCTTTTTGTTTTGTCTATAGTGTTTTGTTCTGTATAAAAACTTTTCTGTTTTAGATAATAAAATCTGTCAGTATTTTCTTTCATGGTCTCCAGGTTTCCTGTCTTGTTTAGGAAGGTCTTCCCAATAGGGTAAATTTTTCAGGGGAGTGGGCTGGGAGAGACGATATTCCCAGCAATGATGTGATACTGATGAGGCTGAGGCTGCTGGGGGGCTGGGCAGAGGTGTTGCCACTGCAAGTCACTGTTAAGTGGCTCTTAACTTTTTGTGTGCCATATATTTCTCTGAGATTCTGATAAAAGCTATGGACCCCAGACACAATTTCGACTACGATTTCAGAGGTTTTACAGACCACTTGAAGTTTATCACAGATCCCTGCTTATCTTCATCTGGTTAAGAACCCTCCCTATTGCATTGGGAAATATCCACTCTAGGAAAACATTTCAAATGATTTCTGCTGTCGAATATAGACCCTCAATTGACTCCTCCAGTAAATTTCACCTGGGAAGCTGAGTATTCTAAGGCAGCCTCTTTCTGTAACCCATTTGCCATCCTGGAAATTCATGACTCCTCCTGGCCCTGAATATAAGGACGAGCGCCATCCTAGCTTGGGACCAGCATTCTCAGCCCTTCGCAGTAGAGCAGCCTTTTTCAATGCACCCATGCATTCCCTACAGTCGCTCTGACTTCACTGGATTTTAGATCTGGGGAGATAACAGCTGAGGCTCGGAGATGGAGGTGGGTATGGGATTGTGGGGAGGGATGCTAAGGGCGGCAAGACACCATCAAGAAGATTAGAATCTGCCCGCCTTTGAAGAGCCCATGAAGAAGGACATTAAATTTAGCAGCAGTCTTACAAAGGCTCTGTTCTTGAGTCTGTCTGTTGAGTCCTGTCTGTTGAGATTTTGCCCTTTGCATATGTCCTACGATGCTATTATCTCTTGGAGATCTAAGTTGGAGTATCTTTTTCTTGTTTCATTTTCAGGAAATCTTTAATTTCAGCTTACATTCTCTATCAACACATTTCTTCAAAGGTTAGTCTTTCTAAAACCACAAAATGCTGGTTGCCTACAACCTAGTTGCTCCTCCTTCATCCGTTGGTCCGTGTCTGTATTCTCTCTTCATTGTCTGCCACAGTCAGCATTCTCCACGCTCTGAAGATGGAAGGGGAATTTTAAATTTCTTTTGGTGGAAAAGTTACTTTCAACTTCAAAGATAAATGAGTTAATTTCTTCACCATATATAAGTGCCTGGTGATTCCTGCGTAACACAATGAAACATTCTCCCCTGTACCTCCTCAAAATAAACACACACATTTTACATAAGACTACAGTAACCTAAGAAGAGAGCCTCCTTAACATTTTATACTATATTGTGTAAGCCAAGGGGCAAATCTGGCTAAAGTAGGTAGTATTTTTAGTGGTACAGATTCCGGAGCCCAGCCTGGACTTTGGATTAGATGCTTTGAGGGTAAGCCCTGAGAGTCCTTACGCCCAGCCTAACTTCTTCGGTGGTTTGCTGTATGTAGCCAGCCCGGCACAGGTATGAAACTGGGATAGTTTACAATGACAAAGAGTAAGAGTATATTATATAATCATGCAAAGTAAAAGAAGCAGAGAAAGCCTCTTTTCCTTGAAATTGGGGAACAATTTATGGAAGAATGAGTATTTCAGACCAGCCTGAGTGAAGAGAGCTCATGAAGGAGCAGGTGTTGTCGGCAGCAATGGAGCCAGGGTGAGAGTCAGAAGCAGGCATGGAAAAAAGGGGAATTATACAGATATCCTGGGAGAAATGAAGAGGCCAGGCTGGCTTGCTTCAGGCTTTGTGATCTTTCACGCTTCCGGGATTCCCCACCTTTGATGAGAAAGTGCTTTCATCCTCAGAGCCATGTAATTGGACAGAGGGAAAGTGTGCATTGATAGCAATAAATTTCCCAAGCAGACCAGACAGGGTCTCCCTGGCTGGAAATCCCTACATAGAGCTATACCTTGTGCCTGAGCAACCCGCCACCAGGGTCTCCAAGGCCACTCAACCCTTGTTGCACATTAGAATCACCTGGACCCTTTTTAAAAGTACCAATGCCCAGGTCCCTTCCCCAATATTCTGATTTACTAGGTCTGGGGTGGGGCTCCAGCACAGATTTTTTGTTTTGTTTTGTTTTTGAGATGGAGTCTCGCTCTGTCGCCCAGGTTGGAGTGCAGTGGCGCGATCTTGGCTCACTGCAAGCTCTGCCCCCCGGGTTCACGCCATTCTTCTCCGTCAGCCTCCCTAGTAGCGGGGACTACAGGCACCCACCACCACGTCCGGCTAACTTTTTGTATTTTTAGTAGAGACGGGGTTTTACCATGTTAGCCAGGATGGTCTAGATCTCCTGACCTCATGATCCACCCGCCTCGGCCTCCCAAAGTGCTGGGATTACAGGCGTGAGCCACGGCACCCGGTCCCAGCATAGGTATTTTTTGAAGTCCCCAGGTGATTCTAATGTGCAGCCACAGTTGAGAACTACTGACCTGGCCAGTTGGAACCAACTAGCTGGGAAATTGTTGTTGACTTTGAGCCTCAATTTCCTCATCTGTTCTGGGGAATGTTGCCGAGGTGATGTCGAGGGTCTCCAGGACCTCCCTTCTGTCCTCTTCTCTTCGCAGGCATCTGGTTCTCTCTCCCAGCCTCTCTACTGCTCCCTGTGGTGTTTCGCTGCCATCTTTTTTCCCCTTCGTATCTTATCTGCTATGCTTTGGTTCCTGTGGGCCCAGATCTCTGCTAAGTGACAAAGACTGCTAATTGCTTAATCAGATAAACTAATTGCTGTTAACACTACCTGACTGAATCATTCCCATGCAAGTAAAACGCTACCTTGAGCCACTAAGATTGTGCTCCCCAAGGAGTGAAGAGCAGTCTCTACAATGTGGTTTTCAGGCAGGGCTGATAGTGAATACCAGGGCCTTGCAGTTCCTCCAGGCCTACCACAGAGGAGCCATATCTTTGGACAGAGAAAGTGTAGACAGAGAAAACAGCAGAGCCCCGACCTTACTGGCTATTTGAAACTGGGCCATTACCTGGTTTCTCTGTTGTTTAGGGGGTGGCAACACTTACCTTCCAGAATTATTATTAAGGGCCCATAAAAGGATGTGGCATGTCGTAGGTGTTCTATAAATATTAGCCTCCATTTTCCTTCCAAAGCCCAGATTCAAATACAGCTTTCGATAGCTACATCTCACTTTTAACACCCAGAGTTTAACTCTGTAGTTAAGCCATGTCTCTCTCATCCTGCACTTGGGCAATTTTTTTTTTCAATTGTTTTTTTTTTGAGACAGAGTTTCGCTCTTTATTGCCCAGGCTGGAGTGCAATGGCGCAATCTTGGCTCACTGCAACCTCCACCTCCCTGGTTCAACCTGTTCTCCTGCCTTAGCCTCCCAAGTAGTTGGGATTACAGATGCCCACCACCATGCCTGGCTAATTTTTGTATTTTTGGTAGAGATGAGGTTTCACCATGTTGGCCAGGCTAGTCTCGTATTCCTGATCTTAGGTGATGTGCCCACCTCAGCCTCCCAAAATGCTGGGATTACAGGCATGAACCACCATGCCCTGCTTCAGTTATTTTTTCTTGTGGTGAATTAACACATGACATGAACTTCACTAGCTTAACCATTTTTAAGTGTATGGTTCGTAATATTAAGCACATTCAGATCCTTATACAACCATCACTTCCACATTGTATTATCCAGTTCCAGAACTCTTCATTCTGCAAAACTGAAACTCAATTAAATAATACCCCTGCATTCCCTCCTCCCCTCAGCCCCTGGCAACCAATATTCTACTTTCTGTCTCTATGATTTTGACTACTCCAGGTACCTCATATAAGTGAAATCATGGTGCAGTTAATTTTTTAGATCTAAAGATTGAATTTTATATTTTTTCCTGTTAAATTCTCTCTTGCTACTTTTTTTCCCCCAGCCTTACAGCATTTCCTGAGCTTCTGGATCCTGATTTTATTGTCTGACATGGTAGGACCCTTCCCAGGTCTATGCCATCAGCAGAGATAGACAGAGGGCTCTCGATGTCTTCACTCAAATCATAAGTAACATTTTCGACAGAAAAGGGCAAGAGACAAAACCCTTCTGCACCCTGAGCTTCCAACATGATGCTGACAAATTAAGCAAACCTCTTTAGTTTTAATATTAGTTTCAAACTAACGAAACTGTATTGTCATTCAGTTCACTATTCTTAATTCTCCACTGCCACTTTCTGCAGCAGAAACTAGTTTCCTATCCCAACATCCATTCTTCTCTTCCTCCTTAGTAACAGAACTCTAATTTTTAGCTGCTCTGATCCCAGCTTCTCTTGAAACTAGAGATGGTCGTGTGCCTCATTCTGGTCAATAAGTTGTAAATAGAATTCTTTTGTGGAACTTCAGGCAAATCTCCCTAAAAGTAACTGACTCAGCTAAGGGGTAGATAGCCTTGCCTCCTTCCTGGTGCTTGAATGTGGATGTAATGGCTGAGCCTCCAGCAGCCATCTTGAATCGTGAGGGGACCTTGAGGATGAAGGATAAAGGAACCTGGTCTTTACCGACCATGGGACCATATCATAGCAGCCTAGGATTGCCTATTGCCAGATTTTCTTACAGGAGAAATAAACTTTCAAATTGTTTAAGCTTTTGAACCTAATTTTAATGAATGATGAAAATAATGAACTCTTTGTTTAAAATCCAAACACTCTGTCTTTCTCTGAAAGAAGACAGGGAGAAAGAAAAACGAGAGAAAGAGAGACAGAAAAAAAGAAAGATAAAAAGATAAAGGAAGAGGAAGGAGGGAAGAAAGGAAGGAGGGAAGGAAGGAAACGGAGGGAATGAAGGAAGGCAGGGGAAAGAGACTTTGAGTTTTCTGATGCAAATCTGGAATTCCTCCCATATCTGGAAGAGTTCTGTGCATCTACAGCCTCTCCAACCTTTGAAAAAGAGTTTGGGAGGTCATTAGGAAAGGGAGTAAAACAAAAAGGGAAATTTATCAGCCTGGGTTTGAGTAGACCTCCTGACGTGAAGAGCTAGAGAAGCCTCTCTTTGGAGACCTAGGCCATTTCTAACAGTTTCCTTTGAAATCACTAATTATGTTCTAAAAAAGAAGGCGTCATTGGAGCCAGAACCAGCAGCCAATTACCCACGAGAAATCACTCACTGTGTGGGCTGCCTTTTCTCTCTGTTCGCATAATTTTAAAATGCAATTTCTAGAATCATGCTAAATACTTGTAAACAGAGATTGGTTTAATTGCAAGGAGAAACAATTTCAGGGGATAAAAAGTTGTTTCTCCTTGTTTTATGGATAATAGAGCAATCTGCTTTAGGTCAGACTTAGAGATGTACTTAGTCCATCTATCTCCTCACCCAAAGTCAGGTCCCTCTGCAAATCTGGTGAGAGGAACAGACTTCAGGAGAAGGTAGAGGTTGAGGCTGCTATGGGGTAGTGGAAAGAGCATAGCATTTGGCTTAGAAGACCTGGGTTCATAGTCCCAGCTCTGGCAGTTTCTAGATTGCTTCTATTATAACATTATAATAGCAAGTCACTTAGCCTTCCTGAGCCTCAGTTTTCTCATCTGAAAAGTGGGACTGCCACACAGGGTGGGAGGATTAAGGGGTAATGTACACTTGTGAAAACTATAAAGTACGCTAATGGAATGTGAGCTCCGTGAGAGTAGTGTCTCAGCTGCCTGCCACCTTTCCTGTGTTCTGGATGGTGCCTGTAAGATTGTATCCATTATTTCATATCAATCAAAACTGCCACATAATGAAAACTACAGAGTGGCAGGGGCCTACCACCACCCACATTTTTTCTCACAGTTCTGTGGGGTCTGGTTGATCTAGGCTGGGCCTAGCTGATCACCACCGGGCTGGTTCAGCTGGAGCAACTTAGCCAGAAAACCATGCTTCTCTCAAGACTAAGGGCTAGCTGGGGCTCATCCTTGTCATGGTGATGGCAGAAAGGCAAGAAGAAGCAAGGCCAGCATGTCTGTGCTATGTTTACTAATATCCCATCAGTCAAAGGTGGAAGACATGTGGCTGGGGCTAGGGATGGGAATTTCATTCTGCCCACACAACGGGAAGACACTGCAAAGTTACATGGCAAAGGGTGTGAAGAATTGGGCCATTAATGCTGTCTACCACAAATTGCAAGTAGCATACACATGGTTATTGAATGAATGAATGTTTTCCAAATGAATGAAAACAAATTGAAGACAGTTGAGGCTTGCAAAGCAAGTTCTCACCTTGGGCATCAAGGCTGTCTGTCTTCCGATGCCTGCAATCCTTTAACCAACGGAAGAGGGATTGGGGGAAAAGTTACTACAATCGGACAGAGCCATGTAGTAAAAATAAATGAGTCTCCAGCCTTGCCCTGTGAGCCCTGCCCAGCACCTAGAATCTTCAACTCACTCTTAACTAACTGTTGCTGAGATTACAGTTGATCTCTAAGGCGTTACCTCAAGATGTTGAGTCCATTTAAGAACTGGAGGGACAACCAAGGTGGGAAAATATGTTTGTCTTCTTTAATCACAGGGAATCGTTTGATTGCTTCTTCAGTTGAAATTAAGACAATAAGTCACTTAAAATTATAACAATAACCCAAAAAGCCAAACACTGAAATTATTAACGGTGGCTCCATTTGACGAATTAGAGTAGGGATAAGGTAGATGAAGAAGGTATTTTCTTTATATTTTATAACTTCCTGGGCTATTGGGAAAAAACTGTTTAACTATGTGCATGTTATTTTTATAATACGTTTTTGAAAAGGTTTAAAGATGCAGGCTGTGAAACTCCCTTCTTGTATGTGCTTTCAAACCCTAGAGGGATGAAGCTTTGTAGGCGGGATGACAGGCGTTGGCTATAGGAGGGAGGCCAGAGGCCTTGCCCAGAACCATCTCAAATCCTACCCTGTGGACGGCAGCTTGCCTGCTCTACTCACAAGGCCTCCATCTAAAAAAAAGAAAAGGAGAGCAATCCCCCCTTCCTCATAATAACACACAGAAGAGAGCATGAATGAAATTAACATTCTTGTCTGCTCACCCAGAATAAAATGTCACTGGGTGAGTAAGAAAGCGATTACTTCCAAGGCTGAATGAGCAAACTCTTTAGGCAGATGGGGAAGTCTTGTTGTACTCTTGATTTTGGGGTTATTTCTCTTGTCTTTCCATTTCTTCCTGCCTCCTCCAGGCTTCCTGTGGACCCGGGTTTGCATAAAAAGTGTGTTTGGGGGCGCATATCCTGGGAAGGCACTGGCCTCTTTTTAGCATTTGCAATTTGGTTTTTAAATGTTGCTGTATAGCAGGAAGGCACATTAAGAAAAAGCATGTGAGTTAAGATGGATTTTTTTTTGGAAAATGCTGTTTGCAGCTCTCATCTGAGTAAGGCTTGGGTAGCTCTGTTCTCAGAGTTTATTTCTGGTGCAGAATGATACAGGTGGAGAACGACCTGCCCGCAGTTTTACGTTGCATAATGGCTGGATGGGGTCCTTTAGCTGCTGAATTACTCTCTTATATCACAGCTGATCAGAAATCTGGTGGTTTTCTCTGGGGAAGAGTCTCAGCCCAGCCATCTCTGAAATGATGAGAGGGGAACAGATTCTGGAATTCCCGAGTTCCTTATTTATTGCTGAGACCAAAAGGTCTGTGTGTGGTTGCAACTCGTGTGTGTGTGTGTGTGTGTGTGTGTGCTTACTTACGAGTGTGTGCTGAGGTGGGGGCACTTGGGAGGAGAAAATCTCAGAGCAAAAGGACTTTTCCAAAGAAGAACATCATCTACCTTGTGCTCCTGTCATTTTGGCCACAGAGAGCAGAACAAACCATAAAAATCAAAGCTCCAGTCCCCCATAAGCTAAGACAAATGACCACATGCCTCAAAGTCACTCCAACCTTGAAACTCACAGCTTGGAAAAGTCTTCCTGTAGCATGGTAACAAGTCATCCAGACTAAAGTTGGTGACGACCCAGTGAGGACCTGCCCTCACAGATGCAGGAACTGGAAATGAGAAGAGGGTTTTGCTTTAGCCTGGATCACAGGCTCCCTGGTTCTCTCCTCTCCCTGTCTTCCTCTTGGCTCACTTTGCAGAGATTTTCAGTCTATTGCAGCATCTCCCCATTAAAGTAAATAGTGCTTTCCCGGGAGCACATCTTCGATATTTCTGCAATTGTGCCATAGCCAGCTAATGTGTAATGCTGTAGTTTAATAGTCTATTAAAACACAGCGCTGCACATTAAAATCTCTACTGTATCACTGCAGATCTACTTAACAAAGGCGAGGTCCCCAGAAAGCACTATTCACTTGCCTAGCGTTGCTGCAACAGAGCAGGAGAAGTCTCTTATGGCGGAAAAATTTAAAGGGGAAATGAGATAGTAAAGGGGACCTCCCTGTATCTCCCATGGCCAAATAGAGCCCCTTTGCCTGTCTGAAAGGAGCAAAATCTGCTGGTGCTATGGATTGCATCTGGAAATTCTTGGAGTTTAATAACAAATCCCTGTAGATCAAATCTCATTACTCAGATCTTTATTTGGAAGCACTTCAGTTTCCTCTCTCTCCCTCTCAGAGAGAGACAGAGTTCAGGAAAGCTGCCCCCAGCCTGGAAAATGCACCACGGCTCCTCCCTCTAGAACAATTGCCAGGGCGGAGGAGGAATTCTTCAAACAGCTGTAAATCCTCCCACCAACATCTTCCTCCTTTAGAAAGTACAACATATCCCCACATCAAAGCCTCCCCTCAGCTGCCAAGAGAAAGAATCAATAGTGTAACAGAAAGGAAGCAACGTGAATGCAGGGTGTGTGGTGTAAACACCTCTACTGCAGATAACCCAAATATCACCTTAGAAACACGAGAATAAAACTCCTGGTGCTGAGGCTTCTGATGGGCCCTGCAAGTGAGCAGTGAAAATACCAGTAGCAGTTTGCCGCAGAGTCAGGTCCGGGAGAGAAGAATAGGGAAGACAGCAAGACAAGGATGGGACTTTGCAGGTGGGATGGTCAGAATCAAAGGCAAAGAAAAAGTAGGTGAGTCGAGAAATAAGGTTCAAAAAAGTAGAAGAGACACACTCATTGGAATGAGCATCAGAAGCTCTGGCAATGGCCATGCTGCCATTCGATGACTTTAGGATGGGTCAGGTCAGTGACCTGGACATCATCCACTAGCAAATGCAGGCCCTCTCAGTTTTCCCCCAGTTCTAGTGATTCCATGAACTCTGAGCAAACCTACACAGTGGTTGTGCATGTGTGTAGGGGTACACATCTTTAATCATCTTAGTTTTTAAACTCTCAATGTCACTTGATAATTGTTTAATTTGTTGAGTCACTATGATGCCTGCAGTGTTTCCGTGTCATAGAGTCGGAGCTTGTTGGAATTCGTTGTAGACTTGTATTTTCCAAGCAAAGCCCTGAGTTATCTCAATTGGGTCATTTCAACTAGGAATTTAAGTGACCAGTTTAGGAGTATCTGTTCCTGGCTTCCTGGATGATGAACATGTGGCCACCTTCTTCCAGAGACCACGAAGAAAGCAGCCGTGGCCCGGCGCCTCCTGACTCTCACACCGAGAGTGCAGCGGCCCCAGTGCATTTCTGCCCGTGGAAGAAACAGAGGGTGTGGCCACGGTTGTTAATTTTAGTCGTTTTCTCTTCTAACAGTTCCCCAAAAGTGCCAGTTGGGGCAGGGAGTGTAAATACATGGTTCTTTATCAATGTACAGCTCTTCTTGGATCTGTTCACATAACTGACATGCATTTTGTGAGCTAACTTCCCGCCTGGCTCCCTCTTATCCTTCCAGTAGCTCACCTCCCCCATGTCACCATGTCCTCACCTACTGAACTTAAATTTAATCTAAATTGAAATCTTACTGTCGTGACACATTTGGAGTTGCCTGGGATCCTATTTGGGGCAAATTGGACACAAAACATGCATAAATGAACAGATAATTCCCTGACCTTTCTCCCCTAGTTGTAGGTACAGGTGTGTCTAGGAATAGGGAAGTAATGGAAGATGGCGAAAACAGATCTGCCTTGGTGACTTGGGGTAGAAATGGGGGGGTGAAGCTTTTACTTGACATTTAAGTGGAATGGGGTAACAGCGAAAAGAAGCGTGAGGCCTTCAGCATGTCTGAAAGCAGACTTGTATGAGGAGAAGCAAATAACTACAGGGACAATGTGATTTCTGAAGTGATGGGTAATGTTTCTCTTTAGTTTTCAATTTAATATTGAGGCACCGAGTATCTAGTCAGGAAGACCCTGTCAGGGAAGGGCCAAACCTTTACTGAGTCCTCCATTGGGCTGGTGGCTGGCTTTTATATGCATTATCTCGTTGAGTCCTTGCAATGACCCTTCCACAGGGATTATTCAGATTTTATAGGTGAAGAAACTGAGGCAGAAATGGGTTTAAGTCAGGGGTCTCCAACCCCAGGGCCAGAGACTGGTAGCAGTCTATGCCCTGTTAGGCTGCACAGGAGAAGGTGAGCAGTGGCAAGCCAGCATTACCCCCTGAGCCCCACCTCCTGTCAGATCAGGGCTGGCATTAGATTCTCATGACAGCACAAGGTCTATTGTGAACTGTGCATGTGAGGGATCTAGGTTGCATGTTCCTCATGAGAATCTAATGCCTGATGATCTGAGGTGGAACAGTTTCATCCCCAAACTATCTCTCAACTCCTGGCTACTATCTATGGAAAAATTGTCTTCCATGAAACTGGTCCCTGGTGGCAAAAAGGTTGGGGACTTCTGGGTTAAGTAATGGGCCCAAGGACACATACCAGCAAGGTGCAAAAGTTAGTATTTCAATACAGTTTTCCTATCACCTTCTTATATGACATGTTGGGGCCACTTAGCCCATTAAAAACTTTGGGCCATAAAAGTATGAATAATCCAATGTCTTTGAAATTGCCTTTGCAAAGATTATGACAGAGAGAGAAGTCTAGCATGGCTGACTCTATCTTGCTTCTAATCTCACAGGCTGGCTGTCTTTGCTCATTCCTAGGCATAGACCAAGCTAACCATAGGTGGAATTTAGTTTACTGTTTAACTTTGAAGCAAGGGTGATAATAGTCCCACCTAAAACGGATTTCTTCCTGTTCAGAGGCTGGAACTGCTTCTGTAAGCCTAATGAAAGTCCACAAGATTAAGATTATGGGAGGAGCTCAAATTCTGCTAAAAGGTAGGTATATTTCTATGACCTCTTACTGTTCAGGAGTCACACAGCTAGAGGACACAAGATCTGTGACTTCTCCAATTGCTCCTACAGATGACATCTCTATTGTAGAACCTAAGATTGGTCTTTTGAGATGTTCTTCTGGCTGACCCACCCAGACTGGTGACTTATCATGATTCAACCCATCCTGTTGCCCCCAACCCAAGGGTGGATTCAGCTCATGGGGACCACGTTCCCTGTTCCTATGATTGCATCCCCAACCAATCCACAGCACCCACTTCCTAGTCTCCTGCACACCACACTATCCTTGAAAAACCCTAATCTCCAAGCCTTTGGGGAGACTGATTTGAGCAATAACTCCATCTCCTGTGTGGCTGGCCTCCCGTCAATTAAACTCTTTCTGTCCTGTGATTTCTTGGTCTCAGTGACCTGCTTTTTTCTGTGCAGAGGGAAAGAAGAACCCATCAGCAATTACATCGTCTCCCTCAAGGCAAGTAAAATCTGAGAGATGGAGATAGAAAATCCAGGAATGGCTATTGAATTAAGAAGGAGAAAGAAAGGACAAAACAAGTGTTTTTAGGAAGGTGGCAACACCTCCAGCTGGTCTAAAGGATCTATGGGGAAGCAGCTGCAGACCCAGTGCACTGCTCCAGAATCCTGCCACAATCATAAGTCTAGAAATGACCCAGATCCTCAAACAGAGGTTTCCTGTGTCCCAGGAAGAGTTGCCCACTGGCCAGTTTCCTCACTTTCAGCTCATCAGGCAAAGCGGGGAAGAAGGCAGGCTGGAGTGCCCGGAAGGACAGAGAGGAGGCATCTAGGCGGAGGGAGAAGAGATCCTTATGGGTAAAAGAGATGCATGGTTGGGCTGGGAGCCAAAGCTGATTTCTCCTCCTCTCTCCACACTACGAACTGATAATTGTGCACACATGTCTTTGTGTGAAGTGCTCCCAAATTGAAGAAGTGATAGTGACACCCTCAAACCCTGAAGAAGAGCACAGGGGAGTAACTACTGCACCCTTATCTCTGCCCCCAGCTGGGAGGCTGATGGAAGCTATTAAAGTGAGCCTCTGTGAGTGGCATTTGTGGTGGCAGGGGTGGGCCTGGGGAATGGAGAGAGAAAGAAAGAGAAAGAGAAACAGAGAGAAGCAGCCTGGGAAATGCTTGCTGCTTTCCTTCTCAAAATAGTAAAGGTGGGAGGGGTGATAACTGAGAAATGCAAATGCATGATTTGGAGGATTTCATGGCTGTTGCCCAAGATAGTGCAGGGTGGGTGCCACCTGAAGACCAAGGCCTAAAACGCTCTTGGTTGCTACCTTAGATGCAAGAATTTAGAACTGTGTCTCTAAATTAGAATAATCGCATTAATGCAGTCTCCTCCCTCAGGCTCCTCTTTAGGCTTCTAACACAGCACCGGAAGAGAATTCAGGAATAAAAGATGTGAGCTCAAGTCAGCTATGTGACCTCAGAAACTCCTCTTAACAACCTCTTTAGTCTAGATTGCTCATCAGCAACTTCACAGGGCCGTTACTGAAAAACAAGCACCAGTGAAGCTGAAAGCATTTTGCACACTGTGGAATGTCACATGAATAGTGTTTATTTGTTATAACCAAAGTGTAGCCTTGGGAGGTCCAAAACACCACAGCCCAGTTTAACTGGATAGCAAGATCTTGCCCAAGCCCTCTGGCTTCCTTGTAATTAACTCTTGGGGTCCAGTGCAAAGTCCAGGAGGTCTTGGATGTCCTCTGCAGCTTTCATGGGGCTCTGCTAGGGAAAAGCCAATGAACTTACTCCCAAGAGGCCAACAGGTGGCTAACAGAGGGACCTTGAAAATGCTGTCCCCTGTATGGGTGCTCTGCTAACAAGGCCCTCTCAGGCATGAGACCCAGGAGGGGTGCGGTGGTGTTCCTGCAGCCAGGCAAGGCAGAGTGGAACATGCAACATCATTCAAGGAGGCCCTGAGTTCTCTGCCAAGAAAGGGCCTGGCCCTGTCCTTATTTTAGGAAATGGGGCTGTTCAGTTTTATACCTACCACTTTCCTCACCCGAGGATGCACACACAGTCAAACCTCAGGACCAGCTGGAGAGACAGGACATCATCCGGCACCATCTTGACATCTCTGCTGGCCTTGGCAGGTAGTTTAGGGCACAGACCAGCGTTCCTCATCATCAATGGTGGCAACTGGCTTCACAAGCACTCTCCTCTGGGTGAAAGCGCCTGTGTGCTTCTCCGAGAGCTTAACTCTCAGCAGTGGGATCCTGACGCCTTTTGCTCCCGTCCTCAGCCTTCTTCAGTGGCCCTGGGTTCCTGAGATGCAAAATGCCCATGCACAGCCAACCCTGTGCCCTTGGTCCTTGCCTTCTGGGCACACTCACTGTGCTCCCTACACCTCCTTGTTGGCCATGCCCCACCCAGGTGCTCCTTTGTGTTTTTCCTTCCTCTTCTACTAAAACCTAGTATATGGAAAGAAAATGATGTCATTGATTATACTGAGACATAGATCTTATGTTCCTTTTCAGATTTCCTTGGCTGCAGCCTCCTACTCCTCTTCCTCCTCCTCCGTCTCTTTCTCTTTTTGTTAGTGTCTCCACCTGTTCTACTTTCCCCCTCCACTTTTTTTTTTTTTTAAGATAGTGCTATGGTTTGCATATCGCCTCTAAAAATCAGGTGGAAATTTAATTGCCATTATAACAGAATTAAGAGATAGGACTTTTAAGAGGTGATTAGTCCCCGAGGGCTCTGCCCTCCTGAACAGCTTAGATGGATGCCTTTATCATGGGGGTGGATTAGTCATTGCAGGCGTGGGCTCCTGGTTACACGGTAATTTCAGCCCCTATTTTCTCTCTGTCTCGCATACTTGCTCACCACGCGATGCCTTCCACCCTCATCAGATGCCAATGCTGTGCTCTTGGTCTTCTCAGCCTCCAGAGCCGTGAGCCAAATAAACTTCTATTCTTTATAAGTTACCCCGTCTGTGGTATTCTGTTATAGCAGCAGAAAATGGACTCAGACAGATGGTAAGGCAGACTTTATTCAGGATGAACCTGGTAGGTACGAAGACTACTTCGATGAGGTTTTGCAGTCGGGGAGAGAGATTGGGCTTCCTGCCCTGCCACTTTCGGAGCTGAATAAAACACCACCATGTAAGGTGTGGGATCTGGCTGCCTGAGACGAGGGACTGAATTACATAATCTGGAAGTATGGGGGAGTAGCTCCCTTTGGGAGGAAACTTGACAAACGGGAGCGGAGAGACAGGAGGGAGCCTGACAGATTCCTCTCCTTTCTCCCTCCTGTGCACTATTCTGGGAGATGAGGTGTGCTTCTTGCAGTCATTCCAGAGAAGTCCCTTGTACCAAGTAAACATATCTGCTAAGCCCCTAGCTGTCCTCCTGGCTAGTACTGCCCAGAGTGAAAGCGCCTCCTGTGGAATCACTTCTCACCTTGACCTTCCTCACCTCCCTTTGATCTTTACCACCTGTCTCCTTGCCTAGTCCCTGCTTTTCGAGAAGACAATGGCCGAGACACCTCTTTAATTTTATTGAGAGATCAAGCTCCACCCACTCTCTTACTTCTCCTCCAAGCTATTTAACACATCTCTAATCGTGGCCTTTATATTTGTTAATCATTAAAGGAAGCAAAGGAGGAAGAGGAGGCATGAGTTAGGGGAGGAGGAGAGACAGGAGGTTCGTCTCTTGCTCCTAAAAGCTCCCTCCATTGGCCGCCTTTTACCCTGAAGGGAAAATCTGTCATGCTTCTATCTATAGAGTTCCAGGCATTTTCGAAGCAGACAGGCTAGAATGCAGAAATTTCGGTGAGGTGGGATTTCGGGAGAATAATTTGGCAAACCTTTTCCAGGCTGAGCGCAGCTTGAAAAAGGCTCTTTTCTGTCTATTGACTAAAAACTTGCCCAGAAAGGAAAAATCATAGCCGGCATAGTTCAGCTACTTCGAAGGACTTCTGTTCTCTCTCTCTTTTAAGACAATATAATCAATGAAAGGATTTGGAAAAAATGAACTATAGAGAGCATAAGGGGTCTTGAAGTGAGTTTTCATCTGCATCACTTCCATTGCGGAGGTTTACTTTTATTTGCCTTTCGAAAGATGGGGCTGTGTCAATAGCAGTGTTCATCCCATCAGCCAGGCTGATAAGCACGGAGGTGGGCTGTCCTTTCGCCTCTCCTGCTCAAGGAGCTGGAGTTGCACATGTGGTATATGTGTTTGCAACAGGCTGCTGGGAACCAGTGATCAGCTTTCTGGCAGTATCTGGTAAATAAGAACGTCTCCAATGTGTAAATTGCAGAAATTGGCTTCTCCCACTACTCTTTTGCCAGGAAATGGGGAACGCACAGAGGAGGAACACTGAATGCCCAGGGAACATTCATTTTCATGTTACTGTATTTAGGTATTGTGTTTGGTGAGTTCAGGAGAGACAGCAGAGGGGGCCGGACTAGAAGGAATGGGCTGGAGGTTGACTTGGTCGAGTCCCATGGGTCAGAGAAGGCAATTTCAGCCACTAAAGAGCAAAAATGTCACAGGATCTCTATCTACTTCCACATTTATGCAGACGGAAACCGCACATGTCCCAAACTGAATTCATCCTCTTCCCTCCAAAGCCTGTTCTCTTCCGCTGGCCCTTCTGTTGTCCAATTGCTCCAATGAGTGTAAGGAACCAAAGTCATTCGTGACTCTCCCTCTTCTTTATCTATAAATCTCATTAATAAATCTTATGAGTTTTATAAGATTATAGTATTTCTGGAATCATCTATCCTCCCACCTCCACTTTTCCATCTTAGTCCAAGCACCTGTCTCCTCTCACTTGGATGACTGCAATGGCCTCATTCTTGTTGTCTCCCAATCCATTCCTCAGCCTGCAAGAAAGTTCATATTTTTTAAGGCTAAAGATCATATTGTTATCCCTCTTGCTCTAAAGCCCTTGCATGTTTCCCATTGCCCTTTAAGTGTGGGCTCAAGTCTCAGAGTCCTTAACCATGATTTCCTAGGCCTTCCTCAGTGCAGTCCTGCCCTTACACACCCATTCCCGCTCTCCTCCACTGCCTCCCTGCTCCTGGGTGCCTTCAGGCCTTTCACGTGCCCACACTCATCTCAGAGCTTCTGACTATGTGGTTCCCTCTGCCTGATGTCAGGGTTCAGCACATGATACCCCAGAGTAGGGCTCCGTGGTATGCCGGGTACTTTGAACTGACAGAGATTAGAAGGACCTCAGAAACAAGGTCACTCTGACCTTCTCCTATCCTGCTTTCTCCCTCAAACAGGGCACAGAAACTAGAATTCCTCATCCCAAAGCAAGCCATAAGCCTGGGAAGGTCTCAGACCTTCTCCCTTCCCTGCCGAAAGTCCTCCTGTGACAGGTGTCCTGCCCTGTACCTGGCAGAGAGGCCTGTCTTACAGAGACACAGAAAAGACTCTGGACAAACAGGCCTTGCAGACCCCGCCACCCTCCCCCACCCCACCTCCCAGTTCATTCCCATTAGATCAGAACCTTTTTTGTCCAGTCGTGTTTCTTCATAACCATGCACTTCTTTCTTCAGATCCTGCATAAAAATATAACTTTCTCTGGGTTTTGGGGTCTTTATTTCTGAAGCCTTCTTGTCACATAAAACTTTGTTAAGTAAGTTTGTTGTGTTTTCCTTGTGTTACAGTCTGTCTTCCATTATCAGGGTTGTCAGTCATGACCATATGACTGATAGATGAAGAAAAGGTATGACTTTTTCCACCCTACCCTGGGACAGCCCTTCCTTGCTCTGTTTCTTTCCTTCCATTGCACCAAGACTGGTGTCATTTATTTACCTATGTTTTTGTGTTTCTCGCTTGACTCAGCTCTATGGGGGAAGACACTATGTCTGTTTCGGTTCCCACTGCATCCCTAGCACGCAACACAATGCCTAGCATCTATTAGATGCCCTCTCTATAGCTATAGATATAGATACATAGATATAGATTATATAGAGATTATTCATAGAACATATATAGAATTAATGAGATTATGGTAAATCTGCTTTGGAATTATAAAGGCTATATAATACTGATAATTTTTATTTCTGCCTTCTAGCTCAGAAAAGGCAGGATAGAATATTCTATTATCATTTAAACTTGAGTGGAACTTATTTATATCTGTGTGTTGAGGCTTCCAGGTATTTGCATCTTAAGCTTTTTATTTATACCTGCAGAATGAAGGGATTTGTGCCTCTTTAAAGGAATTTCAGGCAATAGCCAGCAGGTGGGTTCATTAAGGAAGGAACAGAACACTTTCATCACTATTTTTATTTCTTTTTTAACAGTTTGGAAACTGAAAAACAAAGAGACAAGCAGCTGTGGGCAAAGGAAGTAGGTTGGTTGGTAGGAACGGGCTTTGGATAAGTTGCCTAGCTCCCTTAGGAGCGCTCTCCTCACCTCCACATCCACCCACAGGGGAGGAGGGGCTGCCAGCCTGCTGGGAAAGCCGTTTGGTAGAGTAGGAGGGGGCCAGGGCTACTGGCAGACATCCTGAGTTCAAACCTGCTATTAACCCTGGGATTTCCAGTAGTCGCTAATTTCTGCCTCAGTTTCCTTATTTGTAAAACAAAGCTCTAATCCCTGATCTCACAGGATTAGCATGACGATTAAAGAGATAATGTATCAGAAAACTCCTGGCCAGATGCAGTGACTCATCCCCGTAATCCCAGCACTTTGAGAGGCCGAGGTAGGCAGATAGCTTGATCCCAGGAGTTCGTGACCAGCCTGGGCAACATGGAGAAACCCTGTCTCTACAAAAAATACAAAAATTAGCCAGGCATGGTGGCATGCATCTGTAGTCCCAGCTACTCAGGAGGCTGAGGTGCGAGTATCACCTGAGCCTGGGAGTTGGAGGCTGCAATGAGATTGTGGCACTGCATTCCAACCTGGGCAACAGAGTAGGACTCTGTCTAAAAAAAAGAGAGACAGAGAGAGAGAGGGAAGAAATGAAAAGAAAGGATGGGAAAGGAAAGGAAACCCTTCATAAACTGCAAATATAAATTAAAGGTGGTATGATTATGCCACTAAACCAATCTCCCCAAATACAAAAATTAAGTCTGACTTTCCTTCACCGTGTGCTGCCCCCACCATTGTAACTCCACGGACATGATTGTGTGTCAAGACCAACACTGAGTATCTGCATTTCTCCCAATTCCGGTGGTCTGTAAACTCATAGGATGGGTCTTAGCCATTTGATGTCCCTACTAACCTGTAGTGTCAGATGCTCAATATGCCTTGAATAAACATTGAGTGAATAAATGTAAGGTGGGAAGCATGGAGGAGGTAAGTCTGAAGGAAAAGGTGAAAAGGGAAGAGTGGGCTAGATTTCTAGAAAAATTTACATGTTCTTGGAAATCAGGAGGAACAATTAGAGGCACTGGATTAACTGGAGTGCACCTCCTTAAGTCTGTTGGCTCAAATGTCAACTCCCAGAATTCACTTGGAGTAGAGTGAGCTTCAGGGATGCTTAATTCAGCAAGGCTGAATTCAGCTTTGGAGGTCTTTCCTTAGTGGCGGGGAAGGAGTGCCCTGCTGAGCCACAGGGAGCAGTGATATATTAGAAATACCTAGATTTGGGAACCTTTCAAAAGATGCATGTCCTTGTCTCGTGCCCAAACAAAGCTGATAGAGCCAAAATTCAATGAAACAGTTCTTCCTAGTCCCTGGAAAAAAGCAAAACATCTATCCATCTATCAAAAATCTGCTAGGTCCCTGCTGTGTGCTGTACTAGGTGCTGGAGTGCTGGAAAAGGAAACACACTTGAGGCCGATCGCAAGACTTCTCTTCCACTTGGAGGAAGCTCACAGGGGAGCCAGCACTGATGCAGGTCCAGGCCTGGGGAAAGCATATGCCCCTGAGACCCATCAAGCCTGTCCCTGCCATCTCTCTCCACCATTCTAGCTTCACCCTAGCTTGTGGGTACCATGGGTACCTACTTCCAGGAACCCAGGGAACTCCTTTTGACCTTGCTGGGAAACTACAAATCACCAAACAGGAGCTTAGCTGTGCAGCCAGCATTTGGAGTTGGAGCTACCCAATAGCTTTCTGGAGTCAACAAATAAGGAAATCATTTCTTTAGGATCAAAAAAAAAGAGTTATTTTGTTTTAGTAAAGGGTAATGGCACTCCATTGCGAATGGAAACTGTTCTCCCCTTGGTTTGAGCGGAGCCCATTTGTCAGCACTGCTTGAGGCCTGCGAAGTGATGATGTAGGTATTTTTCTCGAATAAAGAATGATCTGAGGACATCTTCCCCACTGGGTCCCTCTTACTCATGTGACTTCCAAGTTTTCAGGTGGTAAAGTTGGAGGCAGAGAGAGCATGCCCCTGAATTGGACAGCAGAGTGTCCTTCAACTGATAGAAGATCACTTCAGGGCAGGTGGAGCAGCCACAGAAGAAAATGGTAATTACCCAACTGCTCCTGTGCCTCATTTTGAATCTGTCCTGCTCTTCAGCTCTTTCTGCACATAAAGGAAGAGGCTCCTTGTCATTTGAAAAGATTGCACCAAAGTGGCAGTGTTGACAGAGCCTTCCCTGTCAGAGCCACTTTCTCAATACATTTAATTAGCAAGGGCTGCCAAGGGCCCCCTGCCAGCCCAACACAGGCCTGGATGACACCTGAGTGAGGTTGCCACAGTCCCAGCCAAGCCCCTTCAAGCTCCATTTTTAGATGTGCTACAACCAGCTAGCTTTCAGCGAGTTCCCCTCCCGCCCCTTTGCCCAATGCTGGTCAGCTGGGCTGCTTGACTGTGAAGCCTTTCTTTCCAGGCCATGGGGAAAGAACCAAAGGAAGCTGCTTTCTCTCATGCGTGCAGTATTTTTGAACAAAGAGGCCTGTATGCACTGCAACAACAGCGTCTCTAGATCCTGAGCATGGGCCCCGCTTGGCGGAGGGTCAGCAGTGTGGTGGAGGGCATGCATTGGAATACAGATTGCCACCAAGCCTCTGAGGCCATGCCCATCATGTGTCTGGGCCTGGCTCTGACAACCCGACATTGAGCTGCCAACAGCTTGCAGGCCTGTTTGCTGCATGGCCAGCATCCTGTTTGGTGATTTGATGAGAGTCCCAGGCTCTCTTTGCATATCAGAACGCTGGTCTCTGTGCACCTCGCATGGGATGACTGCATCTGGACAACTGAGATGTTCCTTGCCATTGATCAAATGCTCAGCAAGCTCAGAAAATACAGCTGGAAACTCCTTGGAGCCCTCCGCCTGCTGCTCTTCATTCACAGCTTCTCCCTGCAAAGTGGGGCTTTATTATTCTTGGAGAGACGCAGCTATCTGTTACAAGGTACTGTCTTGCAATAGGGCTGAAATACCTCAGATTCTGATAAATATAAGAAATATTGAATGCCCCCTCCCTTTATGTTCTAAACAGTTACCACTCCTACAATCATAACTAGTGATGCCACTGTGGGACCGGTGTGGCTGAAATGTATACTTGCCCTTTTAACCCAGCTTTAATGCTTTTGCACAAGCTATTTGCAAAGTTACATAGACTCTTTAGTGTGAAGATTGGCTGTTTACTTGTATCTCACACACAGCAAAATCGAAAGCAGCACAAGTGTGTTGCTTTTCTACAATATCCGTGCATCCTTCATGCTCTCTCGGTCCTCACGTCCACTGACCTCTCCCTCTTCTCCCCATTCATCGGGCTCTGCCTGCCCTCTCTCCCTTCATTCTGGACTCAGTGGCTCATTCAGTCTCACCAGACACTCACAAAGCAAAATTCCAACCTGTCAACCTTTGTCTTGCTCTGTCTCTGAGACTGAGCACTCCTAGGGAAATGGACTCTCCTACATAGGCCAGGGCACTACAAGTTCATGGTCCCTGGCCTCTGCTGGGCCTCAGGGCTGCCCATCTCACCTTCACCTGTCCTGGAAGAGCTTCCTCTCATCTGCCTTAGGTGACCATTCCAAACCTTCTAGCACTCTCCCCAAAGCTCCTACTCAACCTTCTGTCTCATACTCAGCAGATAAACCTGTCTCCAACATCAAGACCATCAGGCCCAATGTCCCTCAACTTTCTACCCGCTTCCTACAAACACGTCTGCACCCACCCCATCCTCACCTTCAGTCTCTGAGGTATGTTCCTCTTTCTGTGTCCTTTTCTCTATCCTTTGATGTCTGCTACAGACTTTGATAGTAATTTTTAAAAATTGTTTTCATCTCTCTTGACTATACTTGAGTTTGGTGCCCTGTATCTCCCTCTCACTGTTGCTCAGCTTCCCTCCTCCCATTCTCTTCCAAACTTCCTGCTGCCTACACGTCCGTTCGCCCTTTCAGCTCTCTGGAATCTGGCTTCTGTTCCCACCCACCACACTCCTAAAACTGCTGTCACTAAGGTGACCACCAACTTCCCTGATAGCAAATTGAATAGACTCGTTTCAATCCTTTCCTGACTAGGACTTTCTGTGGCATTTGAAAACATGGTTTACCTTCTTTGAAGCTTCCTGAGCCCTGAACTTCCATATGTTACGTTCTCCATTCTGCACTGCCCGTCTGCAGGGGCCCGTCTGCCCGGCCCGTGCCTGCTGTGCGCCTGTTGGTGTTCCCCAGGATTCTCTTCTAACTCACTGTTCCTCTTGCGCTGCCACACACACTCCCTGGAGAAACTCATCCTCTCTTGTGGGACATGCAAATTACTCTCAAATCCCTGTCTCCAATGGAACTCTTTGCCCTAGTTTCTCCCATAGGCAACACAAAGCCAGCACTCCCAAATGGCAGTGGCAACACAGTCATTTTCCTGTTAAACTGCCCACTCTCCCCACCTTGCTGGGCCCCGCTGCAGGGGTGGGGGTGCTGCTACTGCATTCCCCCCTCACTACATTCAACCACTTAATTGCCATGTCCTCCCAAATCTCTCTCCTAAGTATCTCCTAAAGGTCTCCCTCTCTCCCTGCTATCCTGCCTCCATCCACAGCTGCCTGGAGGCTTGCCCTATTTGCAGGCCTTACCATCTTCTTCCTAGCTGTGGAGTGTCCCTCTGAATGGTGAAACTGGTCTTGCCAAGTCTCTGCTTCAAACCTTTTCATCGTCCCTCTACCACCACCTTAAGTCTGGACTCTATGCAGATCGTGGGAGGTCTCCTGGGGCCAGAGCTGCCGCTCCTTCTCCGAAGCTTTGTGCTTTCTGCTCATGCAGTGCCAAATCACCGGTGCTGGCTCTGGTTTTCTCCTCAGCCCAAAGTGGCCTGCCCTCTTCCTCCCTGCCTGCTCATCTCTTCACTTGGCGGACCCTTATTCATCCTTAACACCAGGTAAGTTGTACCCTCTTCATCATTCTTCCCTGACCATCTTGTAAATGCTCCTATACTGCCCTGAGCTTATCCCCTATGTTATGGGTTGAATTCTGTTCCCAAAATTAGTACATTGAAGTCCTAACCCCAGAACCTCAGACTGACCTTATCTGGAAATAGAATCATTGCACATGCAATCAGTTAAGATGAGGTCCTACTGGAGGAGAGTGGGCCCTAATCCAATATGACTGGTGTTCTTATAAAAAGGAGAAATTAGGACACAGACCCACACAGACCTGCAAAAGCACCATGGGAAGATAAAGCCAGAGAAGGGGTAATGCTTCCACAAGCCAAGGAACACCAGAGATGGCCCACAAGCCTCCAAAAGTTGTGGGGAGCCTGGAACAGAGCCTTCCCTGGCAGCCCTTAGAAGGAACCTCTAGCCTGCAGAAATGGGAGACAATATACTCCTATTGTGAAGCCACCAGCATGTGGTACTCTGTGACAGCAGCCCTAGGAAACGGACACACCCATCATTGTGCTTCTGTGTTGTATGGTAATGACCTACCTGTCCATGTTCACCACTCCCCATTGGGAACTTCTTAAGGGCAGAAAAGGTGTCTTATTTATCCTTGTAGCTCTAGTGCCCAAAATAGTGTGCAAAACATGAAAACCTCAGTAAATGTTTGATGAATGAATTAATGAAAGCACAACATCCCCAGAAAGTCAGACAAATCACAGACTAACAAGTGTAACTGATTTGCCGTACCTCAGCACCCTACATTTCTTTGTTGAATCTGTCCATATCTTCCTGTCCTTTATGGGTGGGTGTGTTGGTTATTCTCCACTTGTCCTTCCAGAGGAATTTTCTGCTTATTTTCTGGCTATGGCTATCGTCTTCCGGGAAGCCATTTTGTAAGGTTCCAAATCTTGGTAGGTTCTGGCCACCCTGCTCTGTCCCTTTGTCCCTTCAAGCCTAAGGATGGCTAGCACTCCTCACTGTTACTAGTCCCAGGGGCTTCATTCCTTGGTGTCCTCTTAATTCTGCCCACTCCTATGCAAACAGTTTCTTCATTCAATGCTGGTGAGCCATCTGTTTCCTGCTGGGACCCTACAGTTGGTAGGCAGGTGGGTGGGGACAGAGATGATAACCATGGTTCAAAAATAATCACATTTTAAAAAATGATCTTCTAAATCCCATTGCTTAATTCCCTTCCACTTCTGTTTTTAAAGCACCACATACCTAGCATTTTTACATAAAGCCTGCTATTTGACCTATGCATTTGCTATGCATTTGACTAAACATAGAAAATGTTTCATTTAATTTGACATTTTGCTGAACACCTGTGATGGGCCAGGCACAGTGATGGGGATTGAGGATCTAAAGAGGAAAAGATCTCATGTCTGCTAAAAAAGACTCAGAATCCAGTAGGATGACAGACACACCACCAACAGAGCACAGGGTCTATGGGAGCAGTGTGGAGGGTGCTTTGCCAGCCTTGGGGTGGGTCCCACAGATAAACCCTGAAATGTGGTTTATCTCCTTCCCAATCTAGACACCTTGGAGCTACACCGGTCCTTCTACTTTTATTGTTTTTCACAGAATCATCTTCACATTTTTTCATCAGAGAGATGCCTTCTGTCAGCCAAATGCTCATAGAACGCTCATTTAAGATGTTTTGGGGTCAAACTTCCACCTTATATTTTCTCTTTTCCCAACATGATAGGTCTCTTATGTTGGAAAAGACTTTATATGATCACTTGGACCAGTAATTGCTAATTCTGGATGGTTACCAGAGGGTTCTTTAAAAACAGTAAATCCTGAGCCTTGTTGCCATTCTATCGAATCAAAACCCAAAGGGAGGAGGGGGCTGGGGAGAAGGAGATCTAGGGGGTCAGGGTTTTTTTTTTTCAAGACCCTGTGATGATTCTGATATTCAGTCTGGTTGGGAACCATTGGTCTGGGTTAGCTCCTTTTTACAGCAACTATAATTTAGGACAGGGTTTTGTTTTTGTTTTTTTTTCTAAGAGTGGTTCCTTGGCACCTGAGTGTGTCATACTGGCATAAGGATAGACATATAGATCAGTAGAAAGAGTGCAGAAATCAGCCTTGATATTTACAGTGAATTGATTTTCTACAAGGGAGTCAGGACTATCTAAAGGGAACATTCTTTTCAACAAGTGGTGCTGGAATAATAGGTTGTTTATATGCAACAGAATGAAATTGGACCCCTCCACCTCACATCATATAGAAAAATTAACTCAAAATGGATCAGTAACCTAAACATAAGAGCTAAAACTATACAACTCTTAGGAAAAATCACAGACATAAATCTTCGTGTCTGTGAATTAGGCAGTGGTTTCTTAGATATAATACAAAGTGCTCAAGAAACAAAAGAAAAATAGATAAATTGGGCTTCACCAAAATTAAAAGCTCTTGTCCATCAAAAGACACTATCAAGAGAGTTAAAAGATAACTCACAGAATGAGATAAAATATTTGCAAATAATGTATCTGATATGAGACTAATATCCAGAATATATAAAGAGCACCTAAAACTCAGTAACAACAACAAAACACACAACCCAATTTAAAAAAAAAATGGGCAAAGCTTGAATAAACTTTTCTCCAAAGAAGATACACAAATGGACAATAAGCAGATGAAAAGATGTTCAACATAACTAGTCATTAAGAAAATGTATATCAAAATTAAGGAGGGATATTCCCTTCCCACCTACTAGGGTAGCTATAATGAAAGAGATGGACAATAACAAGTGCTAATGAGGATGCAAAGAAGTTGAAACCTTCATACATTGCTGGTGGGAATGCAAAATGTTTCAACTGCTGCAGAAGACAGTTTGAGTAGCTCCTCAAAAAGTTAAGCATAGAGTTACCAAATGACCTGGCAATTTCCACTCTCTTGGCTATATACCACTGAACTGGAAACACAAGTCCATACAAAAACTAACTCAAAATGTTCATATTAGCATTATTTATAATATCCAAAAAGTGGAAACAATCTAAATGTCTGTCACCTGATGAATGGATAAATAAAATGCAGTATAGATCCATACATTGAAGTATTATGCAGTCATAAAAAAGAATGATGCACTGATCCATGGTACAGCATGGATAAACCTTGACAACATTATGCTCGGTGAAAGAAGCAAGTCACAAAAGACCATATATTATATGATTCCATTACTAGGAAATATTCAGAATAGACACATGCATGGAGACCAGAAAGCAGTTTAGTAGTTTCCAAGGACTGAGGGGAAGGAGCAATGGGAAGTGACTGTTAATGAATGTGAGTTTCTTCTTAGAGTGATAAAAATGTTCTGGAATTAGATAGTGGTGATGGTTGCATAACTTTGTGAATATACTAAAAACCACTGGATCATACACTTAAAAACGTGAATTTTATGAGATGAAATATATCTCGGTTTTTAAAAATGAATTAATTTTCTTCAAAATTACCTGGGCATTTGGGGCCTGGGGATCTGTGTTTGAAATAAGTCCCCAAGATGATTTTTAGGCACACTGAGATTGGAAAACCACAGCCATAACTATCTCCTTTGTATCACTTCATACCCTCTGAAAATTCTAAATATTTAAAATCTGTTGGGGGGGAAAAAAAGCTAAACAAAACAAACAAGTCAAAAATAGACAACCCAGGGCATAGAAAGTGACCATTAATTGAACAAATGTTTAACTGCTGCTTGCTGTGAAGCAGAGTAGGCTGGGCTCAGTAAGCTAGACACAAATCCCATTGTAAAAGCGTTAGAGTCCAGGAGGAAGGCAAACATGCAAACAAATGGTTGCAATACAACAAGACAACTGTGACATCTGCTTCAATGGAGGTGTGTCCAGAGCAGAGCAAGGTTGATCAGGAGCTGCAAAGTCAGTTCAGTGGAGCCAAAGGATGAGGCAGTATTTGAATTGAGGCTCAAGAGCTGGAGACCGAGGAGGGTGGGAGAGAGTATGAAGACAGCTGGAGACAGGTAGGAGGAACAGCAGGTGCAAAGCTACAGAGCTTTAGGAGTACTTGGTGTATTAAAGCAACTGCAAGAGGCTGAAACAAAATGCCCAAGGGGAGGAGGTGGGAGAGGAAGCAGAGATTTACATTTTGTGTGCATTGAGAAGCCACTGGAGAATTTAGAAAAACTCTGCACCACTCCTGATTTGGGAAGATGAGTCTGACGGCAGGGTTGGGGATTGGAGGACACCAGGTGGCTGGAAGGCTGGTGGGAAGACGGCTTTGTCTCAAGTGCTGAAGCTCCAGACTAGGACAGTATAAGGGAGAGGAGGAGAGAGACTGATTCTATACTTGTTTAGGAAGAAGAGCATATAGTCCCTGGGGACAGACTGAATGCACCATAGTACCTTTAGCAGCACCCCCTGCCTCTACTCACTAGATAGGAGTAGCACTTCCCTGGGTTGTGGAAACAAAAATATCCCAGAGATTGTCTGGAGGGCAAAATCCAGGGGGACAGAATCTGTTCTAGTGGAGAACATTGGCCTAGGTTAACTGAATCCTGCAGTGGAATATGGTCCCATTGCCTGCAAGGTGAACCTTTTGCGTGAGGTGCATTTGCGTGCCTACATGATAGGGAGCTGGGATTCCACTGAGCTCACAGATCTGCTTGTGTGACCCTTTTTGTACTTGTTTGCTAGTAAATGTCTCTGTGTGAGGCAGAATCTGATCTGAGGCTTGCTTTGATTATGAGGTTGTTAGGAGCAGACCTGTAGCCCTTCCCTTCCTCTAACAATTGGAAGATCCCATTAGTTACCAAATAGATCGTAATTGTGAACCACCAGCCTGACTTTGGTCAGTTTGTAGCTGAGTTGTCAAAGGTGATTTGTCATTTTCTGGCTGGACCAGTGATGCCATTCCTGAAACAGGGGATCCCACGGGAGTGCCTACGGCCAAGGGTAGGAGGGAGGATGCAGTGGAGCCAGCCCTGACATCAGGAACTTTTAGAACATACAGAATGGATTTCTTCTGGGTTTCCCAAGTGATTGGTTTACAAGAATTATCACCCCAAAACTATGGGCTGTGATGACTACAAAACAGCCCACGCGTAGTTCTGCCCAGCTTTGAGGCCAAGCAGATCTCCTCAACGGAGAGTTCCACTCTGATAGCCATGGTGCGTAGGTAACAGTCTCAGAATGTCTGAGCAGGCCAGGACCTTAGAGAGAGCTCTCCTGTCACCATTCACAACAGTTCTGCACCCCACGTCAGTTCTAGGTCTGGAATCTGTCCATCTCTCTGCCCTCACTACCACCGTCCTGGTCCAAGTTACCATGCTCTGCTGCTTGGACTTCTGTAATAGCCACCCAACTGATGCTCTAGTTCCTTTTCTCTTCCCCTGTACCCTGTTCTCCATACGGCCACCAGAATAATTATTCGTGAGTAAATCTATCTTATCATCTCCTGACAAAATTCCTTCAGCGGCCTCCCCTTGCATTTAGAATAGTTCCCCTCTCCTTACAGGTTTTATAAAGCCCTTCAAAGTCTGGCCCCGAACCTCATTCAACTCTTGCCTCTCCATTGAACTCCAGCCACTGGGGCTTCCTTTTTGTTTCTAGAATATGCTTAGATCTTTTCCACCACAGGGCTTTAGATGTTAATGGTCCGTTTTCCAGGTCTTTCTGCGCCTGGCTTATTCTCACCCATGAGGCTTAGCTCAGACGATACTCTTTCAGAGAGGCCCCGCCTGCCTTCCCTTTCTACAGCAGCTCCTGGTGTCCCTGCCCACACTGTCACAGCACCTTCTTGCTCCATTACCACCACTTTCTCCACAGCAATTGTTTTTGTGATGATTGATTGATTGCTTCCTGCTTCTAAAAGACAAGATTCTTGCAAGCAAGAGATTGCCCTGGCCTTGGTCAGCATTTCATCTTTGGTGCCTAGCGTAGGGCCTGAAGTGTCCCAAGTGATAAATTGATACTTGGTGAAGAGATGAATGAACTAAAGTTTCATTTGTGCCAGAGTAAATCCGTCCAAGTTGTTACGTGCACAATGATGGCCAAAACGAGATCTTTTTGTATCACTGTCTTCTCTATCAATCAAGAGCTTTGTCTTCACTGAGCACTGTAAGGGCCTAATTACAAGTCTCTACTCACGTGGACTCCTGCTCTCTCACCAGAGTGGAGATGTCCGTGCTTACAGGCAGGTCCTGGATCATGTAGTTGGACTTCTCAAAACTGTTGCTTCTGTTCTCCTTTTCTTTCTTTTCTGTCTTCCCTCCCTCTTTTTCTCTCTGGCTTGTTCCTGAAAAATTATGTGTTAATTGAATAGTTTAACATCAAATTCTTCTTCCTGTTAACTTGCAGAGTAGCTTTAAAAGCCTGGTAATTCTGTTCTAAAGGCTCTGATTGGCCACACTTTAGCCGTTGGCCTCTTTATGAAATGATTAATGATCAGTAAACAAACACTTACACAGAACAGTTAAAGCACCCGCTATTTACAGGTCCCTTGTGGTGAATCCTTTTTGTAAATGGAATAACTGTCCGGTTTATCTCCCCTGTAAATATGGATTTTCCTATTTTGGAAGCCTTGTTGGCTACACCTGCCCCATTTATATGAATCCAAGATGTGCTGCTATCACCTTTCCGTCCTTTCACCTGATTATTCTATTCAGTCATTCAACATACCTTTACTGAGCACCTACTATGTGCCACAGATATTAACAAGACAGCCTCAGTGATACACCTCCTGGCAAAGGAACTAGACAAGATGATGATCACAATACGATGGGATCTGAGGAGAGGCCCTTAAGCCCCAGGAGATCAGGGAGTACTTTCATGATAACCCTTGAGCTGTCTGGGGATAGATGAGTGGCAGGTAGCCAAGCAGATGGTAGGTGAGGACTCAGAAAGGGCAAAGGACCACCATGTTCAAAGGCACAGAGATCTTTCAGAATGACTTCAGCCAAGTGTGGATACGAGTGCAAAGGCGCTGAGGCTGGGGGAATAGCAGCACCGTCCTACCACACAGAGGATTCAGGCATTTATTCTTAAGGTGATGGAGAACCACTGACAGGTGTTACAGAGGACACGCGAAAGACCATGAACAAACCTGCTCTGTTAAAATATTACTTGGACAGCTCCTGTGGAGAACAGATCAAAAGAGGGGTGGGGTGAGTGGCAGGGATACCTGTTAAAGGTGTCCACATGAGACATAATGAAGCTTGAGCCAGAGATTTTTATCCTTGGACACAGAAGCGCTCAGAGAAGGGGGTCTGTGTTAGTCAGGGTTCTCTAGAAGGACAGAACCAACAGGACCGATGTATCTATGAAGGGAGTTTATTAAGGAGTATTGACTCACATGATCACGGGTGAAGTCGCACAATAGGCTGTCTGCAAGTTGAGAAGCAAGGAAGCCAGTCTCCAAACCCCAAAAGTAGTGAAGTCGACAGTGCAGCCTTCAGTCTGTGGTGGGGGATCCAAGGGCCCCTGGCAAACCACTGGTGTTAAGTCCAAGAGTCCAAAAGCTCAAGAACTTGGAGTCTGATGTTCCAGGGCAGGAAGCACCCAGCATGGGAGAAAGAGGAAGGCTGAAACACTCAGATCAATCGGGTCCTCCCACATTAGGCCAGTGTAGTCCTTCCACATTCCTCTGTCTGCTTTTACCCTAGCTGTGCTGGCAACTGATTAGATGGTGCCCACCCAGATTGAGGGTCGGTCTGCCTCTCGTAGTCCACTGACTCCAATGTTAATTTCCTTTGGCAACACTTTCACAGACACACCCAGAAACAATACTTTGCATCCTTCAATCCAATCAAGTTGACACTCAATATTAACCATCACAGGGTCCTCACTGGGCTTTGGAGAATCTAGAAATTCTTGTGTGAAAATGTATTTGTGTGTGTTTTCCTGAAAAGTGAATACATAGCTTTCATCAAAATTCAGGGGGATCCACGACACTGAACTAAGGCCATGTCACACTGGGAGTGTGACAGATGATGTGTGAGGATAGGAGAGGGAGGAGACGAGACCAAAGGCCAGGCTTCTGGCTTGGGCTATGACTGGGAAAATCATGTATCTTTTACCTAGAACCCTGGAGAAAGCAGAGTTTGAGGGCGGGGTAGGAGAGGGGGAGGAGATAAATTATTTATTCATTCAATTATTTATTGAGCCCTCACTCTGTTTCAAGAACTGTTCTAGGTGCCAAGGATTCAGCTAAATAAAGAAACATATTCCAGGAATGGTAAGCAGACAAAGAACACGTTCATGGAGGGTGGTGGTAATTGCTTTGAAGAGAAATAAAGCAGGGTAAGGGGATGGAGAGTGACAGTGATGGGGGTAGTATTTTAGATGGGCTGATCAGAGAAGCTTCTGTGAGCAGCTGATATGTCTGCAGAAACCTAAGTGAAGTGAAGGAGAGAGGTTTGTGGCTGTCAGATCTGGGGCAATAGCATTTCAGGCAGAGAGAATAACCGGGCCAAAGCCCTGTGAAAAGAGCATCCTTGACTTACTGGAAGAATAGCAAGGACGCCAGCTTGGCTTGTGCAGAGTGAGTCATGAGGAATCTAAATGATGAGGCAGAGAAGGGAGCTAGAGGCTAGATCACTTTAACCCCAGAGCCTTGAAGACCATAGCAATAATTATTGATTTTCTTTTAAATGCAATGAGGAAGCATGGGAAAGCACTAAGTAGGGAGAAAGATTCATTTCAGTTTGGGGCATTTGAGTTTGAAAGGGTATATGGGACATCCAGGATGTGGGGGGTTGTACAGCAGGCAATAGATAAGAACCCCACAAAGCGATGAGGACTTAGGGTACATTTATGAGAATCATCATCATAGAGGTGGTAGTGGAAATCATGGGTGTGGATGGGTTTGACCAGGAATGTTGCAGAGTGTGATGAGAAGAGGAGAAATTCCAGGACACCAGCAGTTAAGGGGTAGAGAAAAGAGGAGGAATTCATGAAGAAGCTTGAAAAGGAGTGGTGAGAGAAAAAAAAAAGGGGAGGTAGGCATCAAAGTAAAGGGAGTGAGGTTTTGAAGGAGGTCAGTGGTTTCAGAGGCTGCAGAGAGGGTAAAACAAGGACTAAAAAAGTATGCGTACTTGTCACAGTCTATAAGGTAGTGGATTGGATGTGGGCTAAGGAATAAGTGACTAGTGGTGAATCAGGGTAGATGTCATCCCCAAACGATAAGCCTGGTCCAGACACGAATGTGTACACTTTCTGAGCCGACCCATTGGGCTGATGGCCAAGCTGCAGGCTCAGTTAACCGGAGGACAGAACCAAAATATCTCATGCCAAGTGGTAAACTGGTGGGCAGATCAGGAGGCTGTGATCATGGGGCCTGTGTAGACTAATGGGGAAGCAAAACCAGGAAGATTTTGATAAGGGGAGCAATGGAAGAGTAGAGGTCTGAAGTTCCTGATAAGCCTGAAGTACAGGCAAGGTGGTGAAAGAGGGTGGATGGACGGCTGGGAGAAAAGGAGGCTGAGGTCCAAGTGAAATATGGGACTTATGAATTTGAAAGATGAAGCAGAGAAAAGCCAAGGGTGTGATTTTAGGAGAAGATGGGTAAAGTGGAGCAGAGGTGATGTTCACTGGCTTCAAGAAGAGAAGAAATAATTCCCTTAAGGTAGCCTTGTGACATGGCTGGGCGTGGTGGCTCACACCTGTAATCTCAGCACTTTAGGAGGCTGAGGTGGGTGAATCAGCTGAGGTCAGGAGTTCAAGACCAGACTGACCAATATGGTAAAACCCCGTTTCTACTAAAAATACAAAAATTAGCAGGGTGTGGTGGAATGCACCTGTAATCTCAGCTCAGGAGGCTGAGACACGAGAATTGCTTGAACCCAGGAGGCAGAGGTTGCAGTGAGCTGATATTGTGCCACTGCACTCCAACCTGGGTGACAGAGTGAGACTCTGTCTCAAAAAAAAAAAAAAAGAGTAGGCTAGACCACAGGATAAACCACAGCCATGGCAACCAACTGAAGGGGGTTGGCCCAACAGTCAAACAAATTAGTGGGTCCCAAGCAGCATTCTTTTATTTTTTAGTGGAAGGAAATAGAACAAAATAGAAATTATCAATGTATCTTTTTTGTGTGTGTGATGGAGTCTCGCTCTGTTGCCCAGGCTGGGATGCAGTGGTGTGAACTCAGCTCACTGCAACCTCTGCCTCCTGGGTTCAGGCAATTCTTCTGCCTCAGCCTCCCAAGTAGCTGGGACTATAGGAGTGCACCACTACGCCTGACTAATTGGCTAATTTTTGTATTTTTAGTAGATATGGGGTGTCACCTTTTTGGCCAAGCTGGTCTTGAACTCCTGACCTTGTGATCTGCCCACTTCAGCCTCCCAAAGTGCTTGGATTACAAGCATGAGCCACAGCGCCCGGCTCAATGCATCATTCTTAACAAAAAGAATGTTTTGAGAAACCTTTGTTTTAATTGTGTGTGTGTGTGTGTGTGTGCGCATACTGGGTCAAAATGTAAAATGCATTTCTTATTGTGGGTGGTTATGAAAAAAATTGGAAGCTTAGATGACATAAGCCTCAAAGCACTTTTTGCAGGAAGGTAGAAGGGTGTGGAAGGTGAGACAGGACACCGAGGCCTCAGCCTCTTTTGGACTGAGTCACATGGGGCCCAGTAGAAGCAGTGGCCCAATGATAGACCAATGAAAATAGTGCATGCTTGGTCCAGAGATGGTGATGAAGGAGGCCATACCTCTGAGGTCCATAAACTCTAAGAACTAAGATCTCCCGGAACAAGATAAGATCATTATAAATGGTATTGTTTGGCAATGTAGGCTCGAGTCACAACACTCAGGAATCATAACGCGAAAACAATCAATCAAACACTCTTGTTTTGCAAAAGAAGCAAGGTCTGGCTTAAATTTAGCTCTGTCAAAACACGACAAAATCTGCCAATGCAGTGCTGTGAGTGCCGACTCAATTTCTTCTACAGGGCCTTCATTTTCAGAGTCTTCCGTGAGCAGAAAAGGTGAATGTCTATTTTTGCCTCTTAGGGTAAATTTTATTTGATTTTTTTTCCCTTTTAGAGTCCTTGTTATCTTTTTTCCCCAACACTTTATTGTCCTCTATTTCATTACTGTGCTGTGTGAAATATGCCTGAGCACCGTGAGCCTGGGGGACTAGATACTTGAGATTAGTTTTAAGAACGAAAGCAAGGAAGAGCAGGTCTTAGGTTCCCCAGACACTGCGGGGAGTGCTCCTGGAGTTTGCAAGTGCCCTGCACGGCAGATCAATTGTTGTTCCAAACACCCATTTCCATTTCCTCCTGAGCATGCAAAGAGATTGTTTTCCCAGCCCTCTTTGCAGTTAGGTGTGATTCAATTTCAGCCAAGAAATGTGGAGGCAGAAGTAATATGTGTGCTCTCCAGTCCTGACCCATGAAAACTCACCACATTCGATTCTGTCTTGCTTCCCCAGCTGTAGACTGGATGTGAATGTTGGGCAGCATTGGAAGCCGCTTGTTGTAGATGGCAGAGACTTGGTCATTTTGGGGCCTGTGTGACTACATGGAGCAGAGAGGTCCTTCCCGTCCCTCCCATGCTCAGTTTGTTAGACTTTATGCAACAGGAAGGGAACATTTACTGTGTTAAGCCTTTTGGACTTTGGGGTTTGCCTGTTACAGCAGCTTGCGTTATGTTAACTACACCTTACTCTGGTGCATCCTTAGATGATCAACCCTGGGTGACGACTGGATACGTGTGTTCATTTATAGTTTGCCTTTGGAGCCAAACCAAATCGGCGATTTCATTTTATTTTTCCACGGAGGCCTAGCCTAGTGTTTTGAAAATAAGCTTTTTTAGTTCTGTTTTCATTTTAATTTGCATTTTTATTTTCTCACCATTGTTGAAAAACAATAAGCTGCATAGTACTTCCTGCTTTCCCACCACGCACCCCAAGTCCACACCAGTGATATCTACCAAAAGATACTTCATAAATACAGCTGAGCTGATTGCTGATTTCACTTTAAGAAATTATGTTTCCTCACTTCGGGAGGTCCTCTACTTAATTTACAACTGAGACATGCCAAGTGTTAGTGGAAATCCTCAGTGATTTTAAATAAAAGTGACAATTACCACACACTGGTGTTGCAAGATGCCAGGCACTGTGCTAGACCTTTGATCTATTTTATCACAAATCGAATAATCCTGCAAGTGAGGCATTAATATATCATTTTAGTGATTTGAAACGGAATCTGAAAATAACTACAGGATGTACCAAGGTCACATAGCCAGGGATTGGTGGAGCCAAGATTCTGACTCAGACCTGACTGGCTCCAAAGCCTGTTCTTGATCCATTTGTTTCCCAAATGTGTGTTTCTCGGTTACCTTATGTCTGCTTGTTCCTTTCTCTTTCTTTCCTTTGATGCTACTTTTACTGGCTCTGCACATTGAGTGGTTAAGACAGTATACCCTGAATTCAGTTAGGGCCACTTAATTTTAACAGAGAAAACAGAACTCAATCTTTTCAGTGCAGGGAGTTCAGGCCCGCCTTAATGGGTATTAGAATATACAAATATTTACATAATTCCTCTGGCAAACATATGAGCATGCAATGCTCACTATTAATGAACAGCAGCAAAGGCATCACCTATTGGCCTCCTTTGAATCCATCTGGCTCACTGTGAAAGCTGGTGGATTTAAAAATTCTTGAGGTCAGCCAGGTATGGTGGCTCACGCCTGTAATCTCAGCACTTTGGGAGGCCAAGGCAGGTGCGTCACCTGAGGTCAGGAGTTCGAGACCAGCCTGACCAACATGGTGAAACCCCGTCTCTACTAAAAACACAAAAATTAGCCGGGTGTGGTGGCGGATGCCTGTAATCCCAGCTACTTGGGAGGCTGAGGCAGGAGAATTGCTTGAACTTGGGAGGTGGAGTTTGCAGTAGACTGAGATTGTGCCACTGCACTCCAGCCTAGACAACAGAGTGAGACTCCGTTTAAAAAAAACAAAACAAAAAAAACCTTGAGGTTAGATGCTATATTAAAAAAGAATTTTGTAACCACATCCTCACCTCATGCCTTGCACAGGCCTGAAACTTGAGATATGTACGTTGAATGAATGCTGAGTTAGCATGTTTACCTTTGAACACAATTTCTATTAAAAATGAGTGCCCACCCTAAGTAACTAAGGGCAAGTTGACCACAGGCTGATACAACTTATTTTACTCAGAGGCAAGCTTGGGTATGGAGAAGAGGGGAAGAGGCACGGATTGGTTACTTTTATGAGGTAGCCATTTTAAGGTTTACTGAATAGCAACAAACATGTTGGTCATGTTTCGGCCTACAGACATTTGGCACTCAGTCTAGTTCCCCTTCTTCCTTCAGGCAAGTTTCTGAACTCTTTGGGAATGAAAACCTGCCTAAGGGCTTGAGCTGGTGCTGTGAGTCCCAGTCGGGCTAAAAGGACTGGCTGTGAAGTTTAGGTTAAAATCTTGGCCCCGTCACCAGTTAGCTCTATGGCTTTGGGCAAGGGGCTTGGGTCGGCACATTTTTCTCAGCACAGAAATGATATTACCGTAAGATTACCACTACCATGGGATTATTTAGCGAATGCAATGAGCATGCAATGCTCACTATTAATGAACAACAGCAAATTAGTGAATAGCCTCTGTAAGTGAATCCTGTAAGGCATTCAGCATAGTGCTTGACACTTAGGAAGTGCTTAGTGACTGTGAGCCACTTCTTCCATCGCCTCTGTGTATTGAACTGGACTTTTCATCCCGGCCCCTCGCTAAGGTTTTAACTCATCTAGTAAAGGAAGCATCCTGCCCTGGATGCTGGGATTGGCACCATAAAGAAAGGGTCTTGCCCTTGAGGAGCTGAGAGTTTATTTTCAGCGTTTAAATATTTAGACTCACAAGACGTTGAGCAAGTGACTTCACCTCTCTGTGCCTGAGTGTGTGGAAGGTGAACAGTAAGCAACCTTCCAACCCAATGTGTCCATGAGTCTCAGTGTTGGCTGGAACTCAGCTACAGACAGAAGGAAAGAATGATTAGTCACTATGCTGGTAAACATAGCAAGGTTATCTCCTTTTATTAATAGACTAGGCTACGCAAGCCATAAAAATAGGGTAGCTTCAAAACTTAAATTCTTGGAATTTTAGTTTCTGTTGCATCTGATGGAATGTGAAAAGGGACTTGTGTTATGTATGGACTTTGTAAAATGATCTTCTATCTCTTGCTGCAAATCAATTACTTATTAGTTTTTATTGCCAAGGAAAGGAAAATATATTACTATTCATTTTAGTCTTTTTCTTATCGATTTTGTGAGCACAGTGATACTTTTTTAAAGAAAAATGATTACATTTATTTGTTCATTACAAAAGACCTATACCACATTATAGGAAACTCAAAAAGGGAAAAAGCAGAAGAAAAAAAAGCTTTCCACACTACTCAGCAACTGTTAGTGTTTAAGTGTTCTACTTTCATTTTTCTTCTGAATATTTTTACATCGAGTATTGTATTTTCACTAAACACTAAGTAATAAACATTTACCATGTTCCTACATGGATTTTATAATGATTTTTAATTGTAGAATAATATTTCCACAAGGGACACTTTGGGTCAAAGGGTTCCTTTGACCATTTTCCTACTCTTGTCTTGTTAGAAGGCAGTAGAGCAGGGTTTCCATGGGATGTGGTGCCAGGGCTGGGTTGAGACATGGCTCTCTCGTTTCCTAGCAGTGTGACCTTGGTTAGGCCACTAAATCTCTCCAGGCCTAGATGTCCTCATCTAGGAAAATGCGGGCTATATGAGTTCCAATCTCGTCAGGTCATTGTGAACACTACATGAGATCATGTACGTAGAAAGCTCACGAGTATCTGGAACGTCGTCGAGTTTGCTGATGTTAGTGGCTGCTGCTACGTAGCCTACATTCCAATCTGATGACTGGTTTGATTTTTATAAACATCCTCCAAGAAAATGCACATGGAATACCAGGCCCCGTCATTTCATCTCTCATGTCACTTTATCTCTTGAGATCCTCATTTGCAAAGTGAGGTGGTCAGATTATACAGTGTGACCCCAAAGGCCCCTTCCATCTCCAACATGCAGCGATTCTTGGCTTATGCTAAAAGCAGCTATAACCACTGCAGGGAAACAACCTATGGAAACTACAGCCCTGCCCATGAAGAAGGAAATCTGCAAAGGCCTGAGGGTTTGTGCACATCAGTTTATCTTTTAGTCCGGATAAACATTTGACATTTGTTCCGACACCTTCCTTCCAAAGGCCTCTCACAGTTGAGTCTGTGTGCTTCTCAGATCTCCATTTTTCAAATGGGTTCAGCAGCCGGTGTGCTCACCCAAAGTTTTATTTATCCATTTCATATTTCTAATGTCGCTTTGCTGCTGTGATCATTTTCCTATGTGATCATTTAAGGAAGATGAATTGAACTGCAAATCCCAGTAGAACAGGCATTGCTCTTAGTCATTCCCCAAGGGACAGAGATTTTTCTCACTCTTAGCACCACCTGCTTGTGCTCGCCCTATAACCTCCCAAGAGCAGTTTTTAATTTAAAAAAATTATTTGGACATCAGAGTAGTAGGCTGAGTCGCCTCCCTGGTCCATGCACTGTTACCTCTAACATTCAGACTTCTCAGATCCCAAAACCAGATGCTGAAAGGGACTGAACTAATCTCACCTTAGGATCAGAGGTGCCCCTGCCAAGAAGCAGATGTCATTAGCATAGAACTGACAGCCACAAAAGCTTCCCACCCACCACCTCTGGCCTTCTGTTCCCAGAAAATTTCAGTGGAGCCAGCCTTCCCATCCAGAGAGCCTCTCCAGTGGGCACATTAGAAAGGGCACATTAGGATGGAGAAGAAGCCCGGCACACAAGGGCATCCACTGGGATGCAGAATACAGCGTGAGTTTTTGTTTCTTTGGTGTTTTCGGCTTTTTTTTTTTTTTTTTTTTTTTTTTTCCAGACAGAGTCTCGTTCTGTTGCCCAGGCTGGAGTGCAGTGGTGTGATCTCGGCTCACTGCAGCTGCAGCCTCTGCCTCCTCCAGGGCTCAAGCGATTCTTTTGCCTTAGCCTCCCGAGTAGCTGGGATTACAGGTGCCCACCACCACAACTGGCTAATTTTTGAATTTTTAGTAGAGATAGGGTTTCTCCATGTTGGCCAGGCTGGTTTCAAATCCCTGGCCTCAAGTGATCTGCCCGCCTCGGCCTCCCAAAGTGATGGGATTACAGGCATTGAGCCACCACACCCGGCCCAGCATGAGTATTAAGGTTAGGTATGTGGGCTCTGGATCCGGGCTGCCTAGATTTGAATCCTTGCACTGTTTATTCTGTGTGACCTTAGGTAGGTTATTTAACCTCTCTGTGCTTCCATTTCCAAAATGAGAATAATATTAATAGAAGAGCTTTTCATAAGGCATGTGAGGATTACATGAGTTAGCACATGTAAAAAATCATAAAACATGCCTGGCATATCCCAAAGGTGTGGTAAACAGCAGCTCGCACCATGAGTGACTGAAGACTATGTGCTAAATGAGTGAATCCCATTCTCTCTGTAAAGGGCAGTCAGTAGTAGTAGAAAGAGCATGGGTTTTAGGGGAAGACCTGAGTTTGAATCTTACCTCCAGTTTGTGTTTAACTTTAAAGAAATTGCTAGACTTCTCATAGCCTCAGTGTCCTCATCTGTTAAATGGGAGCACTTCCTCTACCTTCAAGGCTGACTGTGAGGACTAAACAGGAGAATGTATTTTAAATGCTCAACACAGTGCCTAGCACGTAATCAGCTTTTGAACATGTGAGCTCCTGACACAGGCCAGCTCAAAACAGGAGCCAGGGTCTCCTCAGGGTTTTTAGAGGCAAGCACTGTTTCATTTATTCCCAGTGTTTGCTTCGTTGCTGCCAACCTAGTCTTCACAGTTCCTGGGGTTTGGGTCATCAAAGCCATTTTAAAAGTCTCTATTTTCCTCCAGCGTCTCCCTCCTGGTGGAGAGATGCCTGCCACCCCCTCGGGTAGCCTGTGTGTTTTTGGGTCACACTGCAGGTTTCCAGTGCCTTGGCTGCTTTGCTCTTCAACAAACCAACCACCAAGAGCCCTTTCACTTCCCTACCGCCCCCACCCACCAGCTGCAGTCCATCTTATCTTTTTTTTGTTTGAGACGGAGTCTCGCTCTGCCACCCAGGCTGGAGTGCAGTGGCGCGATCTCAG
>NW_012101321.1:1091400-1099062 GCF_000951045.1 Mandrillus leucophaeus | reverse complement strand
CCTTCTTTCCTTTCCTGGGACTGTTTTCTGCAGTAGCTTCTCCTTTTACTGCTACTTTGTTGCCTCCTCTTTTTTCAGGATCTGGTCGTCTCCCCACCCTAGAATCCCCTCCCTGCAAACCCTATCCCACTCCTACCTCCCCAGGCCAGATTTCAGGGCAAGCTAAAGCCCTATCATCCTCCCAAAGACTTCCAGAGCTCTCCAGGTTCCAGAGAGCACTCTCCTCTGAATTTCAAAAGACTGGCCTGGCATATTGCTCATTAGGACCTTGGAAAGACAAAGGCTACCTGTGTTTTCTGTGAATGATGCTTCTATAGTCCTCTGGTTTGCAAGCTCCTCGAGGGCAGACCCAGAGCTTTCTGTATGAGAAGGGCTCTGTCAACATTGTTGATACACTACGAGTCACTCCCATCTGCTGAGTGAAGCTGGGATGTGTATGTACCTTTGTGTCTATCTATCTGTGTATATATCTATGTATCTATGTATATATCTATCTGTCATCTATTTATGTAGTTACATATAGCTATCAATCATCCATCTATCTTATCTTGTCATCACAACATTCCATGAAGTAGCTATTACTATGTTAATTGTATACGTGAAGAAACTGAAAGTCAGACAGAAAAAAAAGAACTTGACCAAGACCAAACAGCTAGAAAGAAAGAGGGCCCAGGATCATAATTCTAGCATGTTTCCAATCCCTACGCACTAAATAAGTAGCCTCTAAACTTTCCGTATTTGGCATCCCTTTCAGAAAATATATGTCTTTGTTTGTCATTTATAACTTAATTATAATATATTTACCATATTATTGATATATTATGTGCATTTTAAAACGTAAACTACAAAGAATAGAAATTAAAGGATAATACCCTAAGTATAGATTGTGGTCTCTCACTAAAAGAAATCAGGTCTTGGGAGAAGTGTCTAATTTTTAGTCTGGGAAGTGTGCCTGGAGCATTTTGTCATACTAGAAAGCCAGGAAGCTATCAATTATTATTGGGTCCTGTCAAAAGGATGTGGGAACCAACCTGAAAAGGTTTCCATTGGCCAAACTGGGACATTTTGAGCAACTGCAATTGATTAAACCACATTTTGGGGGGTGTGTGTGTGTGTGTGTGTGTGTGTGTGTATTTTTTTCAAATTTATGTTTATTATGATACTAAAAAGATACCTTGGTGATCACTTTTAGAGAATACTAGATGACCAACTAATTACTTTGAAAACTGGTAAAGAAAAAGAAGAATTTGTTCTGCCTTTCCTATAAGAATTGTGTCCCTGGGTTAGCAAATAGACGATAAGAAGATTCTCTTAAAGAAGAATTCCAACTAATAAGTGAAGACACATAGATAGAATGAGGATACCATAGGACACCACACTTTGTAACTGCTAGTGAACAAGAGATTTGATAATGATTGCTATCACAAAAAGAGAGACAAGCAGACATTACGTTCCCCCAACAGATGTCCATAACACCAGTTGCAAAATGTTCTTGTCAGAAAGATTTAATATAAACCTGATGGAGCATCTTGATTTCCTATTTACAGAAAATACAGGGGATGGAGGCACATGATAAATGATACCATGGGAACATAATCAGCGGAATCTAGCTTGTAGATTAACTAAGAAAAGCAACCCAAGTTTTTCAACCAAAAAAAAAAAAAAAAAATTGCAAAAATAAAGAATGAGAGATTGAGAGAGGGAGTAATAGATTAAAAGAGACCTGAGGGGCATATTTATGTATCACAATGTGTGGACTTTGTTTGGGTCCCAACTCAAACTGAAAAAAAAAAAATTTTAGGAAAACCAAGGAAATATGAGCACTGATTGGATATTCAGTTATATTGTGGGCTAATCATTGATGTGTTGGGAGTATAATGATGTTGTGGTTCAAGTTTTAAAAAGAGAGGACATGTTTTTAGATCCATATATTGAAATATTTACAGGTGTAATGAGGTAGTGTTTGCTGTCTTAGATAACAAAATAAAGGAGCAGGGAGGACAAGTAGGTGGGTTAATACGGGAAGTAAGACTGGGCATGGAGTTGGTAATTTTTGAAGTTGAATGGTGGGAACATGGGTACCTGGGAGGTTCATTATATGATTCTACTTTTATATATATTTAAACTTTTAACAAAAAAGTGGTTTTGTAATGATGATATTAGAATAAATATGAAGAGTTTTAATCTTTCTTTTCTTCCTCCTTCCCTTCTTCCTTCTTCCTTTCCTTCCTTCCTTTCCTCCTCACCCTTTCCTTCCTCTCCCCTCCCCTTCCAATTCCTTCCTTCCTCTTCTTTCTTCCAGTGGGTTGTTTGGAGGTGGTGCCCTTAGGTGTGATACCCCACTTTGGGGACCTTTGCTCTTGTCCCCTATGCAGCATCACCTCTCAACCTGGGGCCCAGGGAGGCCTGACCATGAGAAGCGCCTCTTCCATCCAGGAACCAAGGTCTGCGCTGCATCTCCAAGCTTGCAGAAAAATGATGTGTGACAGCCCACCTTGACAAATCAGCACTGCTTACAGCCCCGCCACCAGAATGCCTTCACTCTGTCCAACTCCAATTCCCTTTAAAGCAATGGAAGGAATCTGCTTTCCAAGATCCCTTCAGAAGGAAAGATTTGCATTGTTTAAAGGCGAAGAAAAATCAGATGTTTAAGAAAAAGGAAAAAGACAAAGTCTCCTTTCAAGAAGTAACAACCCTGCCAGCTTACTTAGGTCATGAAATAATGCTGTTGGCAATGACTTTGGGGTGTTCTATCACAGTCCCAGTACACTTTCTCCCCCAGGGCAGTATTTTATAGTTACTGCTTCTACGCCCCATTGGCTCAGACATAATTTATTATTTGTTTACATGTTTCACTTACTCTGCTAAGGTGGAAGTCCAGTGATGCATTATTACTGAGAGCATCAGTGTGTGTGTGTGTGTGTGTGTGTGTGTGTGTCTGTGTGTGTGTGTGTGTGTGTCATTGAAAGACTCAAGGAGATCTGACAGGTTCTGAACCTGCAACTTTTCAGAGCACAAGTGGCCTCCTCAGGTCTATAAGAGCCTCCCTGGGCTCTTGGCTCAGATCAAATGTGTTCTATGTCCCTGTAGTTAGTTCCTTCTACTTCTCTGAGGAGCAAGACAATTCCAGGAAGACACAGGCTCCCCGGGACTGTGACTTTCTATTCACTCCTTTGACTTGTCTTCCTGTGTAATGATCAAAGTCCTCCCATTTCTGGGGGGAGCGTCACAGTTTACACAGCACTTTCTTCATGACAATAGCATAAAGAAAATAATACCTGCCCTTTATCTCCACATGAGACACAGAGAGGTCAAGGACATGTGCAAGTTCAAAGAGCAAGAGTGGAATCCGGCTGGGACCAGCACCCCATGATGGAAGGGGCATGATCGTGGCTGGCCCAGTCACTTACAGCTCTTTGACCTGGGGCAGGTCAAGAAAAGCTCAGGCTCTTCACCTGCTAAAAGATGGAAGTGATAGTGCTTACTGCACAGGGCTGTTTTAGAAATAAAATAGATGTCTAAAAATGCTCAGCAAAATGACTGGCATGTAATAAACGTGCAATAAATGAATGCTACCAACATTAATGGTCTTTTCAAGGCATTGTGTTTACAAAAGCTTTGGCGCCTTATAATAAGAATGGTAGTAGGTGACTCTTTTGTAGTATAATAATAATAACGATAATAATAAAATAATAGGTGGCTTACAGGCATCATTTGAAGTCCCCTATGTGCATTAACCCTTTGTGTCATTAAGTCCTTTATGCATTTTTGCCACAACAAACCTATGTGGTAGGTAGCATTAGCACTCCCCTGTTAGGGATGAAGGACACAGATGGTAGTTAGGTTTAGGTAACCTGGCCTTTTACAAAGAATTAGTCCACATCTGAAGTGTTTCTCTGCTCTTTACTGTCCTCGTTCAGGGAGCATGGAACTGTGATCCCCACCACCACCATCCATCAGCACCTGGTGAGAACTCAACAGCCTCTGTAGCTTCCGCTCCCTGGCTTCCTCCTCTAGCAGTAAAGTTCATAATTTTATGTGTCAGGTGCTCTTTGGGAGAGGAAACCACGGCCCAGAGGGATTAGCGACTTGCCCAAATCCACGTAGGGAGCTGGATTTAGAGCCGGCTTGAGGATCAAGTCCGTGTTCTCACTCTCCCTTCCGTGTCCTCGTGATGCTGTAAGAATGCACAGGGCCTTGGGACCTCGGTCCTCCCTGCTGCCTGCAGCCCCGGGGTTTTAGCAGGCTTGAACTCCCGCACGCAGCCGCTGCAGCCGTCGGGGCCAGAGGGACAGAAAAGTTCAATAGGGGGCGCCTGAGAGCACAGGTGGGCGCTGAGCTCCTGCCTTCCCTCCCTCCGGGCCCGGCCGACAGGGAGGAGTTAGGAATTTAATCCTTCGCATTCCAGCCAGGGTTCCTGTGACATAATGAGGCCCAAGGAGGGATCTCGAGTGACTTGTCAGCAGAACCCCCGAAGGGATTTTCTATAGATAGCCAGGGCGTGTCTCGGGCTCGGTCCTCTGCGGCAGGAAAGTTCTTTAATGCCTGAGCTGGGCAACGCCGTGCGCAGCAGGTGGGTCGGTGAGGCCCGCCAGGCGCTGGGCCCAGAGGACTCCGCGCCGCTAGGAAGTGTGTGGCAGCCGGGGAGGGGACGCAAGGAGCCCGGGCCAGGAGAGGGAATTCCAACTATGGCGTTTTGGAGAAAACTATTTAGCTATTTGCCCTCGCTGACCCCACCCCACGTTGGGACTGCGGCTGCAAGGAGAGCCTCACACAGCCTTTGATGCTGGCTCTGGAAAGATTCTGTGGCATGAACCCGGCTCTCTTTGGGGAGAGAGACGTGTTTGGAATGTTGGTGTCTGGAGTGGTGTGATTGGAGGCTTGAGGTTTCAGAGTTCCTTAATTTGCATGGCCATGCACCAAGGTTATTATTTTCCACGATAGAGGATTGAAATTTGAAACTCTATTTACCTTCCAGATTCCAAACAAGCAACATTCCTATCAATAATGTCACATAAATAACGGCATGATAGCCGAGAATCCTGTCATTAGTAATGTGTATACATATATATATACACACACACACATATACATATATATTCATTCTGTTTGCTGGTGGAAACGGATTCTCAGAAGCTATGCATGTATTTTACATAAAATAATAGCTAAGCTGCCAAGGGCTTTAACGATATAATTTCATCATGGGATTCTGGGCTCTTTGGTGTATGCCGCCATCAGAACCCCAAGACAGAATTAATTCATGTAACTGGGACAAGCCCAAATGCTGTTTTCCCATTCCCCTTATAAGTGAACTCAACTATTTTAATTGGCCAAACATTTGGTGGGTAGGGTATAGCATGGAGAAAAGCCTGTCTACTATATTCATTAGCGTCCTAATAAATTCATTAGAGGCAGCATACTGTTGTTAAAAACATGAAGTTTGCTTCAAATAGCGTGGGTCTGAATCCTCACTTGGCCTTAAAGCTACGAAAACTTGGGCAAGTTATTATCCTGGAGCCTCCATTTCCTCATCTGTAAAACGTGGGTGCCGATCCCTAGCTCTCAGCATGGTTGAGCTATGATTAAATGGCTCATGATTAAATGCTACTGGAACTGATGGAATGTATGAATTTAATACCCGTCAAAGGTCCTTTGCACAGTACCTGGAGCCTACAGTAACTGTCAATAGATGGCTACTTTATTATTAGCTCAACGGCAAAAGCAAAACATCCTTGAAACTGTTCCCTGACACCATGAAGGCCCAAGAATCTTAGCCACTTCCCTCCAGAATTTTCTCTTTTTAGCTCCTAAATTCCCCAGATGCTCCACATTTGTAAGTTGTATTATTCCCAGCCAGAGAGCAGGGTGGCAGCCCCCACCCTGTCTGGAATCCCAGAAACACCTCTGAGATTCTGACTTAGCGCAGCTGCCCGTTACAAATAATTCGGGAAACATGCAACAAAACATATTGCAGCTCCACAGAAAGGTCTGAAGAGTGGACCTCGTGTTTCTGTCACGGATCTGCTTTCTCCTGCAGAAGAGCCAAGGCAGGGCTCTACCTGGAAGAGTACCCCTGAGGCTCCTCAGTGAGAAGCTCATGTGCCCCCCAACGTCTGTTATAGTGCTACCTTGTCATGGTGGATAGAAGGGTTTCTCTCTAGATGTACACACAATTCTTGCCTGTGAGTAGACCTTAGCTTTGTAATACTGGATAAGATTATGGCTTCAAGTCTTGCCTCCATTCTGTACTAGCTGTGTGACCTTGGGTGAGGAACTTTAGCATTTTTGAGCCTGTTTATTCTTAAATCTGCAAGATGAAAAGAATGGTAAGCCTCTCACTAGATGGCTGGGTAGAATAAATGGGTTATCACAGGTAAAATGACCAGTATAGCTTCTGGCACAGAGCAGAGGGAGATAAGGCTGAATGGCCTTTCAGAAAGAAGAATTATTGAAGCCCATAGCTGGGTAAGCAAGACCTTCGCCCTCACAAGCAGCCCAATTATTGATACCACTCCCTTTCCCAAGGCTTTCTCCAAGTATGCTAAACTAAGTGACCTGAAGGCTTTTTAGGGATCCTGTTGCTGTTAACAATCAAAGGGAGAGGAAATTTTATTTAAAACATGTTTTTTTTTTTTTTTTTCTTCTGGTTGAAATATGGTCACCCTATTTTCCAGCACCGAAAGTCCCAGTTGATCAGGGGTAGCATTAGAGCTTTTAAATATTGCTTGTCAAGCAATGGCAATGGACAGTCATTGGAGAAGGGCAGGGGCGTGCCCCACAGGCTGCTGGCAGGGTCCCATGGAGGCTGCGTGTTGAGATTTCCTTCCTAACCCACTGACTGTAGCTTCGTAATAGCCAAGAATTGGGGTTGGATTTATACAGTCTCAACCCTTTTCTCCTTATTTTATGCAACTTTTTGTTATGTGCCTTTGTTCTCTCTGAAAATATTTTCTTCTCACCTATATGAGTAAACTGGTCACAGTCATTTTTAGGAACTGTGAATGTAGTTGAATTTATTTGCAGGTCAACTCTGCAGCTGCCAAATGCCCAAAACAGATCACTGGAGAGAAAGAATTCTAGCTACAGAGGAAAATAAATGTAGACTTTCTTGGTTTTGCCTCTAAAGTGGATACTGTGCCTGTTAAGTCCTGTGTATTTCCCCCACAGCACCTAGAACTGTTCTCCCCAGTGACTGGCATTTCATACATAGCACTGTCTAACTTAAGGTTCAGGAAGGGACTAGAGGCATATGGAGTGGGGAGGGGGCTGCAGAAAATAGATTCTCCTCTTTTTAGTAACTTGTTGTTTGCAATTGACACCATTATACACCCCAGAGAACTAAGTATATAGTTTATAGTAAATCATTCAAAGAAAGTGTCAATCAATATACAAGATGCTGCATAACATAGCCACCAGACACTCATTCTTTTTTTTTCTTTCTTTTTTTTTTTTTTTTTTCTTCTGGTTGAAATATGGTCACCCTATTTTCCAGCACCGAAAGTCCCAGTTGATCAGGGGTAGCATTAGAGCTTTTAAATATTGCTTGTCAAGCAATGGCAATGGACAGTCATTGGAGAAGGGCAGGGGCGTGCCCCACAGGCTGCTGGCAGGGTCCCATGGAGGCTGCGTGTTGAGATTTCCTTCCTAACCCACTGACTGTAG